>NW_027361910.1:10230000-10830000 GCF_039654945.1 Dendrobates tinctorius | reverse complement strand
AGGAGGATGCATCTCGTGGGGCAAGTGAAAATGTTGGCGTGGCAAGGTCTGGTACAGGGTTTGTGCGTGACTGGAGGGATGTGCATTTGCCAGAAAGTGCTCCTCCACCCAGCACTCGCAGTGCATCATTGACACCGGGAACATTGGCCCACATGTCAGATTATGCCTTGCAGATCCTAAAAAGGGACCCCCGCATTGCCAAAATGATGAACGATGATGACTACTTGTTGACCAGCATCCTGGATCCACGCTATAAAGGCAAATTCCAAAACATCATGCCACAGGAGAACCTTGACCTAATATTGGCTAACAAAAAAGCAACTCTGGTAAACCGTTTGTTTGAGGCATTCCCAGCACACAGCAGCGGTGATGGTTCTCCAACGAGCCGTACTGGGGGCAACATGGAAGAGGTGTTCGTGGGGCACACAGCAGAAGTGGCGTTGGAGACAGGGGTTTCATGACCATGTTGTGGACTGATTTTTCAAGTCCCGCTCACACGACTGGTAATACTGCATCGATTGAAAGTGACAGGAGACAGCAGTTGTCAACTATGGTTACAAACTATTTCTACTCCCATATCGATGTTCTCCCTCACAGGTCATTCCCCTTTGACTATTGGGCCTCTAAACTGGACGCCTGGCCTCAATTGGCACAATATGCCTTACAGGAGCTCACTTGCTCAGCTGCTAGTGTGTTATCGGAAAGAGTCTTCAGTGCTGCTGGCTCAATCCTGACAGAAAAAAGGACCCGTCTGTCGACCCAAAATGTTGATGATCTAAACTTCATTAAAATAAACCATGCATGGTTTTCAAAGGATTACACATAGGTTGCCAGAAAAATGGCTAGCTTTTGTCCTCCTCTTCTTCGGACTTCTCCGATTCCTCCATTTGCAGCTGCTGAATGTCCAACATCAACATATGCCATTTTTAAACCTCCCTAACTGGGCTGCCTCCCCCCCATGGCCGGGGTCACCACCTAGCGCACGCAACCGTGAGAGTGCCACTGCCCTGGACAGGTGGGTAGGCAGACTCTTGGGTGCCGGCACTGGCACAGGGTCCCTCATAGTGCAATCAAGTGTCTCTGACGGTGGGGGTGCACACCCGCAGTCAGACACACCGGCGTACTATGAGGGGCCCAGTGCCAGTACCGACGCCCATGAGTGGGCCCCCTTGCTTGGGTAGGGCCCCAGCATTTGCAATATTTACCTCTCCCTGCTCCTCCGCTGTGTAGTCTGGGCTGTCAAATTCTTCCCTGGGACTGCCACTACAAATTTGGTGAACTGAAAGATGATGGTTAAGACGTAGCTATGCCCTGTCCTGCTGGCCGAGCTCTAGCTTCAGATGATCAATGGCTTCCATTTCTTATGGACGTCGACTCACAATGAGATGTAGTGGTGGTTTATCATCAGCTTTCACAGTTTTCCTACTCACAGATGTGTGACATTCCTGCCCAAATTTTTAAATGTGCCCTCTCATGCCAATCCAATAGAATCGCCTACAGCCTGTGGCTTCTGTCTTTTGCACTCCAAAGTTACCTGACAGATCATGATAGGCAGTGAGGACCATGTCTACATCTCTCCCTGTGATCAAAATTTGATGGAGATGAGTAACGGTGATGGGATCAACGGTACTGTGATACAGCAACCCTTTCTTCACAAAGAACTGTTTTTGCTGTCTCCACACACAAAGTAATTGAGGGTTAGTATCGCCTCTGAGAATTCTCCAGGGAGTTTTTCTCTTGATTAGTAATTCCTAAATTTCTGCAATCACTCGACTTTATGTCTGTACTTTTATCCATCTCGTTTCCTCTTGCGGAGAGTCTGGACTGTCTTACTGAGACAGAAATATATATGAAGATTTAAAAATACCCCAACAGTGTATACTGGTGTACGCTTCAAAAACATTTCCTTTTTTCTACTTTTTAGGTTGTTGTCTAATCCTTACTGAGGCTGTGAGTGTCTTTGTCGGAGTCAGGAAATAAACACGGAGATTTTAAATGTTTAAACTATGCTATATATACCTGTTATCCGGTGATACTGTACCCTTTCTCAACTTTCTGCAATCTTGTCGAATCCATACTGTGCCTGAGACGTCTGAGTCTGCCTCCTGATTACAGATGAGTGGTGTTTGAGTGGAACTGTTGGCCAAGTTCAAATTCTAGCTGTTTTGGGCGGTGTTAGATCCATTCGTCGAACTACAACACTTTGATTAAAATTCGGCTGTTCGAGTTTCCAATCGAGAACGTTTCGTTAAACAAAAGCGTATCTTTTTTTCACATTAATAATGGTTTTCAATGATAATAGACAGTTTTAGGGCATAGTAGCGGTGTCTGGTAGCCAGCAAACTTGTTTTTTATTTATTTAAAAAAAATTTCCATTTTCGTTTCCCCCCCCTTTTTTCCAAAAATTGTGTTTTTCTTTGTCATATTATATTTTTACACATGTTCCCCTCTCCCTCCTTTCCCCCTTTTTTTTCTCTTTTTTCCCTCTTACATCATGTGTTTGTAATTTACTGGGTGGAATGAGTATATATTGCAGCAACACCCAGGGGAAGTAGTTTTGAGAAAGAACAAGCTGTTGATCGAGACGCGTAATCTACTACTTGTTATTCATGTGAACATACCAATTTTTGCTCTGTCTTGGACTTGTTTTTAACAATAAATTGGACTTGAATTTGCAAAGCTGGACTGTTGTGAGTTCATTTTCCCATTCACCGTCGATCTCTGATGAACTCCCTCTTCTGGTGAAGGAAGGTAGTGAGGCTGATTACCAAACACCTGATCTTGTAGATGATGACTGGGTAACAGGAACTTCTGACTGGATATAAGGCAGCCAACGCCCTTCTGAGTCGCTGGTGATTTCTCTGCTGGATTCTTGGAGACCAGTCTGATTCCTGCTTCCCAAAGATAAGTTTTTGCTCTGCTATTGAACTTATTAGTTTTGTTTTGCTTACCTTGCTTTTTGGAGTTCAGCCATCCCCGGTCGGGGGTGTGCTGAGTTCCATTTTTGTCTCTGATCAGTTTGTCTTTTTGCTCTGTCTTCAGAATTTATCTGAGTGCTGATATAGTCTTTTTGAAGTCCTAGCGACTTCAGGGCCTGTTTTTCCTATCAGACGGTTGGGACATATTTTGGTAGGGTTTTTTACGGATTGCAGACAGCAGCTTTTCTATCCTGTCCGTTTTAGTTAGCTTGGGCCCCATCGTTTGCTCAACCTATCTTTCTATCTGTGTTAGTGTTTTCATCTTGCTTCACCGTCATTATATGTTGGGGGCTGCCTATTGCTTTCGGGTCTGCTCTGGGGCAGTTTAGATTTCCCCTTTCTTTCTTTAGGCCTATTTAGTTCTCCGGCTGTGATCGAGGGGTCTAGGGCATGGTAGGAACCCCCCACGGCTACTGTTAGTTGTTGTGGATAGGATCAGGGGTCTGCAATCCGATAGCTTCCAACCTCTCCGGTTTTCTGGACTTAGCTTGTATTTTTGTTTTTTCCTCCTTCGGTGACTCATTCATAACACTGGACCTTTCTTTTTCCTTTTCCTTGGTCATTGCGTGAAGACTGCACGTGGTCCGGGCTATCCACTACACATGCCTTCAGGTGAGCTGGCTTCTTTTTCCTTTTGAATGTCTACAGTTTTTTTGGCTGTGCACACCAATAGCTGTATTTTTAAGGAATGCTCTACAATAATTAATAGCTATATGGCATTGTGTATGTGTTAAAGTTCTATTTTTTGAATAAATCATAATGAACACAAGTCCAGAAAGAGTGCGCAAGGCGGCCCAATTATTTACCCCAGATGGATCCACATTTGCAGGTTGTTTGGAATCAGATCCATTTGTAACAGATATCAGTAAGTTAGAGAAAACAATGATCAATGAAACCAAAGTGTGGTGGGACTATACAACCCTTGAGACCTATGTCCATAAAAACATGATTCCAAGAGGTTTACGTATAAAAAAGATTCCAACTACTGTGTACTCCCAAGACTTTGTCAAAGAATGGAATCTGATTCTCAGTAATTGCTCTATACAGCTCATGCAATTAATCATGAAATATGAGTCTACCAAGCTAAAGGATTTTCAAATTGAAATTGACCAAATTAAGTCAAAGCTGGAGTTGAATAATAATGCTAAGTTTGAGGAAGAACTTGCCAACATAAAAAAAAATCTATCTCCAAGCTGGAAGAAATCATTACAAAACGCAAGCGGAATAAGTGCCAGCATGACTTGGATGATTATCAGATGGATCAAGTTTATGAATGGGGAAGATGGCAAAAAAACTCAAAAAACTCCCAGGTCAATTTTAAAATGCAGCTATGTTTTTTCTAACACACCTGAACGACGGGTTTCCTTTAGCTCCTCAGATGTGGAATCCACTGATATTAGTTTAAATGATACTCAGAGTGATACTAGCATGAATGGCATGAGTAACACCATTCTTACTATAGAAAACCTAAAAGGTATTTTTCAAAAAATGCAAAAGGCGGGGGGGGGGGGGGGGGGCGGAGCACCGTAATAAATACACGGATGACAACCCGCAACAACAAAAAATAGCTTCAATCTCTCAAAATGATTTTTCTAACATTTTAAACATCTCTGGCTACAATCTTACAACAGAACAACTTCAGGTATTGACATTGGGATTAAGCTTTGCACCAGATCAACATTTCAACCTTTTTAACCCCTTAGCGACAGAGCCAGTTTGCAGCTTAATGACCAGGCCAATTTTTACAATTCTGACCACTGTCCCTTTATGAGGTTATAACTCTGGAATGCTTTAATGGATCCCACTGATTCTAAGATTGTTTTTTCGTGACATATTGTACTTCATGTTAGTGGTAAAATTTCTTCGATAAGTCTTGTGCTTATTTATGAAAAAAACAGAAATATGGTGAAAATTTTGAAAATTTTGCAATTTTAAAACTTTAAATTTTTATGCCCTCAAATCAGAGAGATGTGTCACACAAATTTCTTAATAAATAACATTTCCCACATGTCTACTTTACATCAGCACAATTTTGGAAGCAAAATTTTTTTTTGTTAGGAAGTTATAAGGGTTAAAAGTTGACCAGCGATTTCTCATTTTTACAACAAAATTTACAAAACCATTTTTTTTAGGGACCACATCATATTTAAAGTCATTTTGAGGGGTGTACATGACAGAAAATACCCAAAAGTGGCACCATTCTAAACACTAGACCCCTCAAGGTGCTCAAAACCACATTCAAGAAGTTTATTAACCCTTTAAGTGCTTCACAGGAACTAAAGCAATGTGGAAGGAAAAAATTAACATTTAACTTTTTTTTGCAAAAAATTTACTTCAGAACCAATTTTTTTTATTTTCACAAGTGTTAAAAGAGAAAATCAACCACACAATTTGTTGAACAATTTCTCCTGAATACGCTGATACCCTATATGTGGGGGTAAACCACTTTTTCAGCACACAGCAGAGCTCGCAAGGGATGGAGCGCCGTTTGACTTTTTCAACGCAGAATTGGCTGGAATTGAGATCGGATGCCATGTTGCGTTCGGAGAGCCCTTAATGTGCCTAAACAGTTGAAACCTCCAACAAGTGACCCCATTTTGGAAACTAGACCCATTAAGGAACTTATCTAGATGTGTGGTGAGCACTTTGAACCTTCAAGTGCTTCACAGAAGTTTATAACGTAGAGCCGTGAAAATAAAAAATCCATTTTTTTTCCACAAAAATGATCTTTTCGCCCCCAAATATTTATTTTTACAAGGGTAACAGGAGAAATCATACCCGCACAGTTGTTATGCAATTTGTCCTGAGTACGCCGATACCCCATATGTGGGGGGGAACCACTGTTTGGGTGCATTGGAGAGCTCGGAAGGGAAGGAGTGCCATTTTGGAATGCAGACTTTGATGGAATGGTCTGCGGGCATCATGTTGCGCTTGCAGAGCCCCTGATGGGCCTAAACAGTGGAAACCCCCCACAAGTGACCCCATTTTGGAAACTAGACCCATTAAGGAACTTATCTAGATGTGTGGTGAGCACTTTGAACCTTCAAGTGCTTCACAGAAGTTTATAACGTAGAGCCGTGAAAATAAAAAATCCATTTTTTTTCCACAAAAATGATCTTTTCGCCCCCAAATTTTTATTTTTACAAGGGTAACAGGAGAAATCATACCCGCACAGTTGTTATGCGATTTGTCCTGAGTACGCCGATACCCCATATGTGGGGGGGAACCACTGTTTGGGCGCATGGTAGAGCTCGGAAGGGAAGGAGTGCCATTTTGGAATGCAGACTTTGATGGAATGGTCTGCGGGCATCATGTTGTGCTTGCAGAGCCCCTGATGGGCCTAAACAGTGGAAACCCCCCACAAGTGACCCCATTTTGGAAATTAGACCCCCTAAGGAACTTATCTAGATGTGTGGTGAGCACTTTGAACCCCCAAGCGCTTCACAAAAGTTTATAAACGCAGAGCCGTGAAAATAAAAAGTCTTTTTTTATTTCCACAAAAGTGATTTTTTAGAACCCAATTTTTAGACCCCCAAAGTTGGCAAATAGTGGAAACCCCTCAATTCTTGCTCCAACCCTAACCCCAACACACCCCTAACCCTAATCCCAACCCTAACCCTAATCCCAACCCTAATCCTAATTCTAACCCTAATTCTAGTTCGCCCTAACCCTAATTCTAACCCTAGTCGTGACCCCAGCCCTAACCCTAGCCCAGTCCTAGCCCTAGCACAACCCTAACCCTATCCCTAACCCTAACCCTAGCCCAACCCTAACCCTAGCCCAACCCTAGCCCAACCCTAACCCTAGCCCAACCCTAACCCTAGCCCAACCCTAACCCTAACCCTAGCCCAACCCTAACCCTAACCCTAGCCCTAACCCTACCCTAGCCCTAACCCTACCCTAACCCTAGCCCTAACCCTAGCCCTACCCTAACCCTAACCCTAACCCTAGCCCTAACCCTAACCCTAATGGAAAACTGAAAAAAAAAATATTTTCTTTATTTCATTATATTGGCCTATATAAGGGAGTGATAAACGGGGGGGTTATGTACTATTTTTTTTATTTTGATCACTATGATCGTTTATCATAGTGATCAAAATAATGAATGGAATCTGCCAGCCGGAACCCATCGGAGGATGCCGGCGGGACGTGGGACCACCGGGAGGGGACGGAGGGCCACGGAGAGGTACCGGGGGGATCGGGGACCCTATTTCTCTCTCCTCTGATGTGCGATCACATCAGAGGAGAGAGAAATTAAATGTAAAATCGCGGCTTTTTTTTTTGCGGTCACCGTTATAGGGTTAATAACGGCGATCGCAAAAGCGGGGGTCGGTAAAAACCGACTGATTCATGTTCTCTGGGGTCTCGGCTACCCCTGGCAGCCGAGACCACGGAGAAAATCTGACACTGGGGGGCGCTATTCACTTAAATCACAGCGCCGTGAATTAACGGCGCTGTGGTTTTAGTACCCTTAATTACCGCCGTTAAAAGGTGTATCGGCGGTCGTTAAGGGGTTAATACACTTCTGGACATAAATAAATTTGTACGAAATTTGACTGTAAAAAAGCATCTTTTTGCGCAGGAATCTGATTCAATTGCTATGAAAATTCCTGTATATAATGAATACAATGGTCTTAATTTTTCTGAGCAGATGGCATTGAAAAATTTGAATGAACTAGACTCTACTAACATTATTGCATCTAAGGATGTTTCTCAAGCAGAAAATGTATGCATAAAAAATCCGAGTTTTTATCCTATCCAATCCAGAGCAGAATGCATGGACAAGTTTCAGAGTGTTATGGAGCGTGAACTTAGAAAATTGGATGCCTCAATTAAAACTCAAAAACAAAATAACAACTTGAGCCACAAACAACGTAAAGCTATAGATGAAATTAAGAAAACCACTGAATTAACAGTCAAAAGTGCAGACAAGGGTGGTTTGATTGTGATCATGGACACTGCCCAATATAGAGATCAAATGAATGTTCTACTGAGTGACAGTTCTACATATAGAAAATTGCCTCATGATCCTTCAAAGGATTTTCAAAGAAAAGTTTTCAAATTAATTGAAGAGGGAGCAGCATTGGGTGTTTTGACAAAGGCTCAGGTAGATTTTTTAAAAATTGATTCTCCAACTATTCCTACAATCTATGGGCTTCCCAAGGTTCATAAAAATATATCACCACCCCCTATGCGCCCAATTGTTTCAGGCATTGGGTCTCTCACGGAACACCTCAGCCAGTGGGTAGATTCTTTGCTACAGTCTCTTGTTACACGAGTACCAGGGTTTCAGTGGATTAGCTGTGACGTTACTGCTCTTTACACCTCTATTCCTCAAGATGTTGCAATCAGAGCATTGGAATTTCACCTGCACAAATATAGTAACTATACTAATGAATTGTGTGATTATATCATGCAGGTTATTTATTTCCTAATGCTTCACAATTATTTCTTCTTTGATGGAGATTTTTTTCTACAATGCAGAGGAGTATCAATGGGCGGCAAACACTCGCCATCGGTGGCTAATCTTGTTATGTCGCACTGGGAGGAGGTAATTTTGTACTCTGATAATAATCCATTTTTGTCTAGCATCTTTTGGTATGGCAGATTCATTGATGATACACTCCTCATATGGAGTGGTAATGCATCTGCCATACCGGAATTAATAGAGTACTTCAACTCTAATGATTTCAATCTCAAATTTACATTTATGACCGATCCATATGTAATTTCGTTTCTGGATTTTAAACTAAAAGGTATTGCAGGTGCTGTTATTAGCACTGCTACATTTTGCAAGCCACTCTCTGGTAATACCATCTTACATGCATCTAGTAGCCACCCTGGGCATACTATTAAATCTGTACCAGTGGGGGAGCTCAATAGAATCACTAGAAATTGCAATGATGATAATGCCCTGAAAGGAGAAATTGAGTCATGTTGCAACAAACTGAGCAAAAGGGGTTACTCTAATTGGTGTCTTGATAGAGCAAAGAAAATTGTACAAAAGAAAAAAAGAAATTGATTTGTTATCACCTAAGGTACATAATAATGATAAAAATCCAGATAAGATGGTTTGCTCTATCCAATATAGTTCTCAGTTTAACACCATTAAAGCACTCATTTTAAAACATCTACCTATTCTATTTGAAGATGAAGTTCTGTCTAGTATTTTATCCAATGGCTGCAGAGTGGTTGCTAAAAAAGCCAACACCTTAACAGATATGGTGTCTCCTAGTTTTTTTAGTTCTAAAACTGGATCTCGGACATGGCTACACTGCTGCGTTTTTTAGCGCTGCGGTACATCCAGATGCAGAACATGTGCGCATTCTAATAATGTTCATTCTTTTTTTGATGGTACTAATTGTAATGAACATAAAATAAAACAATATATCAATTGTAATAGTAAAAATGTAGTATATGTGATTGCTTGTTCCAAATGCAACTTGAGATATGTGGGCTGCATATCTCGCATGCTTAAGACTCGCATATCTGAACATATAACTGACATTTTATCTCCTTCCAGCATTAATCGTTCCATCTCATCAGCATCCAGACACTTCATTAATGAACACCAAAGAAGTACTGAATTTTTTCGTGTCATGGGCATTGAGAGAATAACACCACATATAAGAGGTGGAGATCTGAAAAAACGTCTTCTAACACGCGAAGCGTATTGGATTTTTTATAATGGATTGAATGCCAGAAGAGAAATTATGTTTCATTATTGATGTTATTTTTACAGTTGTATTTATATATATGCACAAAAAACTTGTTTTTCATTTATTTAAAAAAATTTCCATTTTCGTTCCCCCCCTTTTTTCCAAAAATTGTGTTTTTCTTTGTCATATTATATATTTTTTACACATGTTCCCCTCCCCCTCTTTTTTCTTCTCTTTTTTCCCTCTTACATCATGTGTTTGTAATTTACTGGATGGAATGAGTATATATTGCAGCAACACCCAGCGGAAGTAGTTTTGAGAAAGAACAAGCTGTTGTTCGAAACGCGTAATCTACTACTTGTTACTCATGTGAACATACCAATTTTTGCTCTGTCTTGGACTTGTTTTTAACAATAAATTGGACTTGAATTTGCAAAGCTGGACCTTTCTTTTTCCTTCTCCTTGGTCATTGCGTGAAGACTGCACGTGGTCTGGGCTATCCACTACACATGCCTTCAGGTGAGCTGGCTTTTTTTTCCTTTTGAATCCATACTGTGCCTGAGACCGTCTAAGTCTGCCTCCTGATTACAGATGAGTGGTGTTTGAGTGGAACTGTTGGCCAACTTCAAATTCTAGCTGTTTTGGGCAGTGTTAGATCCGTTCGTCGAACTACAACACTTTGATTAAAATTCGGCTGTTCGAGTTTCCGTTCGAGAACGTTTCATTAAACAAAAGCATATCTTTTTTTCACATTAATAATGCTTTTCAATGATAATAGACAGTTTTAGGGCATAGTAGCGGTGTCTGGTAGCCAGCGGTGTATTAGACCTGTGAAGGAGCTACACCGTGTGCGTTTCTAATAATTTTTTACCGCATATTGTCCTGAAAATCCTTTTGGGCCTAGTAACTGTGTCTGCTACTCAGAAGAGGAGCCCACCCGTGAACCGAGCTATGCCACCTGTTTATGAAAGAACCAGTTTTTGGCTGCATTTACACCACTTAATACTTTGGCCCTAGTAATTGTGAATGCTACTCAGCAGAGTTGGCCACCCATGAACCAAGCTATGCCGCCTGTTTATGTAAGAACTGTGTACTACTCAGCAGAGGAGCCCAGCTGTTAAGCAAGCTACAGCACCTGTGGTTTGGACACTTAATTTTTTCACACTCTTTCTGGAATGCCGTTTAGGCCTAATTCCAGAATTACGGTTGACCTGCACTTACTGGGAAATGCTTGTTCGTAGGGAAGAATTGTAATCCCAGATCCCCATCACTAACGGGGTTCAGCGTGTTATCCGCACCTGTAAGCGATACACGCTTGTCCTTTCATTGTAGCACGCATGCCGCCCCGGACATGTAAGAGCATGACAGACCTGTTATTGGCCGATCTCGCGTGCCAGAGCCTCGCGTGTCCCTCTAGTAAGCTGGACGCGGACCGCGGGGGCATGCCTGAGTCTCGTTCTTTAATGGAATTAAGCTTGCAATCTGTGCAGCTTTTTTGTGGATGGCATGGTTGAGGTTGCCGTGTTGAGTCCAATTAAGCCGCAGGCTCCACTCCTGGTGGTGTCCTTCTGGACATTCCTTTAAGGTTCAGCTTTGCAACCATACTGACCCCGGAAACCAAACACTTTTCCTGACAGTGACATTCTGGTCAAAGAGCGCAATGACATCACGTCTGTACGCCCTCTGCCTAAACAGTCCAAGTGCAGAGAGATGGAAGATGGGGATGACGAGGAGTCCAGAGTACAGGGATTCCCTAGCGAGGAGACTTATTTAATTGTTTTGAAGGTTGGGAGCAATTTTTGGGGAGCACGATACTCTGGAGAATGATATCTGGGGCCCACCATACACTGGAGCATTCCAAAGGTGGACATCAGTCACTGGAGCAACATTTACAGGGCCCATTATACACTGGAGCATTAGAAATGGGCCCATTATATAAGGAGCATTGTTTGGGCCCATAAGACACTGGAGCTTCATCCATGGTGAACAACATATACTGTAGCATTATGTGGAGCTCATCATATACTGTATGGAACATTATATGGGACCAATGATTCTGTATGGAGAAATATATGGGCCTCATTACTCTGTATAGCGCACTATGCGGTGGCCATAATACTGTATGGAGGAGTATACTGTCTGTTTTTGGAGCTATTGGAGAATTTAAAATGGATATCAGTCATGTGATGTAAGAATTGAAGTATTTTTCATTGTACTGTACCGCTATTTCTTTGCCGTATCAAAGGATCTTGAATTGTGTCATGTGTTAAAGGAGCCCAGTGACACTCTTTGGCCCTGGGCCTACGAAAATCTGGAGCCAGCACTACCCCCACAACTTTAGCCAAATAACCCCCAGTTTTCAATGGCTAACTATTATTATAAAGTAAATTAAGGTTGACAAGCTTACGGAATAAGAATTGATGTTTTTGGCATTAAAATGGGCACTGTAGGTGTGTTTCCTGTCCTCCACTCACTGCCAACTTTTCTTCCCCATTGACTTACATTGGGTTTCGTGTTTCAGTCGGGCTTCGACTTTTCACAATAATCGGCCAATTTCGTTCGACCCGACTTTTGCGAAAGTCGGGTTTCATGAAACCCGACTGGACACGAAAAAAGGCAAAGTCGCTCATCTCTAGACCAGACCGATCCATCAGTATGTGGAGACTTGTGGACACACACTACTCCACCATGTTGTTGAAATTGCAATTCTCATCGATTTGATCCCATAAACTTGTGTTTTATGTTAGCCCCAAGTTTTACATGTTCATACTGGGAAATGGCTAAAAATGGCACCAAAATTTGTCCCACAATTTCTGCTGAATGTAGAAATACCCCATATGTGTATGTACATTACTGCTTAGCCATACAAAGAGACTCGTGAGGGATGGAGTGCTATTTGTCTCCTAGAGCACATATTTTTCTAGAATAGTTTGTGGATTCGATATAAAGAGCCCCCAAGTGCTAGAAAAGCAGAACCCCATTTTGGAAATTATAACACTTTGAAAATATATCTACAGATGTAGTGATGATTTTGACTACAAGGGTGTTTTCCAGAAACAAGCAGCAGTGGATGTTGCTAACTGAAAATTGCAAACTTCTGTTGTAGTGACCAGTTAATTATGCGCAACTCATGCTTCTAGAGACATGCACCTGTAAAGTAGGCGGGCCTTGATCACTACAGAAATGCCCATTGCTGAATTTATTTTGGCAGATGAGGAGCCATTTCGCTACTAGTACACTTGCAATCCTGAAAAAATAGACACTCCTGGATCACAGGTCTTATGGCGTCCACAGTGCCTCCATCTGCCTCATTATAGGGAATCTTCTGCCGGGGGTTCTGCCTGAATCACATATTTCAGAGATTTGCAGGGAAATCCCAATGTAAGCGCTCAACGCAGAATAAATGTGCACCGAAGCTTACTGAGATCTTTGGAAAGCAGAATGAAAAAATCATATGAAGAATTGGTTTTCTTTATTTTTTTATGCCGTTCTTCATGCGTTATAAGTGATTAGACGACTTTATTCTTTGGGTCGGTGCAATTACAGCGATACCAGATTTATATAGGGTTTTTATGCTTGACTGCTGACACACACTAAAAGACGCTTTTTATTGCAAAAACTAGTTTTTGCACCACAATATTTAGACAGCTATAATTTTGCCAACAGAGTCAAGTGAGGGCTTGTTTTTATGGGATGAGCTGATGTTTTTATTTATCCGACACATGACATTTTTTGATCTCTTGTTTTATGGTGTTCATTGATGGGGTTAACCAGTAGGATAATTTTATAGAGTGGGTCATTATAAATGTATTTATTGTAAAAATATTTATTTTTTTGTTCTTTATTAGTGGATTTTTCAAAAAAAATATTTTTACAGTTTTAGAAATTTTTTTACTTTTTACATTGTCCTAGGATGAGTCATTACTGTATAACATCAGATCGCTGATCTGATGCTCTGCAATGCTTCTGCACAGCAGGGCATCACTTCAGTGTCTGACAGGCAGTGAAGGAGGCGTCTCAGGTCCTGCTCTCTGCAGGCACTGTGAAATCCACATTCCCTGAAGAACCCCATGGCCATCTTGCAGCCGGTGGGTCTATATGGAGACCATCAGGACAATGTGATCATGGGCGTTGCTCCAGGGTGTCAGCTCTCACACAGAGCGGACACCCATGCCTGATCGCTGCGGCGGTCAGCATGAGGCCGCGCGATCGAGGTGCTGTACATATACTGCTGTTTGAGGGAATGCAGCTCCCGCAGAGTAGTGTATGTACGGCGCATGTCGAGAAGAGGTTACCAAATGCTAGAATTGGCAACACTGCAAAAAAATGGAATAGGAAGCAATTAAAACATTGTATTTGCCTCAAAAAGGTATCAATAAAAGCATAAGCTCAGCCATAATTTAATACTGCAGCAATATGTTTTCCTACATAAAGGGCAACACGTAATAGATCACATTTTATATTATATACATATGATTAGGATTGAGAAATTCTAAGTGTTTAATCATATGCATCTCTATTGGCCTAAGGTTTAAAAAAGCTTCACCGTCAATCTTTCTATTAGGGCTTGTCCACACAACTTTTTCATTGCATTTTTTCTGCTTTTAACCCCTTTCCTACATTAGACGTACTATTCCGTCCATGTGACCTGGGACCTAAGTCCCAAGAATGGAATAGTACGTCTAGCGCAATCAGCTGCGCTCACGGGGGGGAGCACAGCTGATTGCGGCCGAGTGTCAGCTGATTATCACAGCTGACACCCAGCACAATGTGTCAGGGTGGTCACGGACCGCCCCCGGCACATTAACCTCTGGCACGCAGCGATCAAATACGATCACAGTGTACCGGGGTTTAGGGAAGCATCGGCAGGGAGGGGGCTCCTTCCATGCTTCCCTGAGACCCCCACAGCAGCGCGATGTGCAACGCTGCTGTGGGGGTCTCCTTCCGTGCAGGTCCCCAAATCCAAAATGGCGGCGGGGACCTTTGGAGGCCTGCAGGGAGGCGGCTTCCTCATGCCTGAAAAGCGCCGGCATGAGGAAGCCTGCAGCACTGCCTGTGACAGATCGCTGATCAGCGATCTGTCACATCACAGTGATGTCCCCCCTGGGACAGTGTAATAAAGTTAAAAAAAAGTGTAAAAATAATTTATAATAAATCACTAAATAAATTATTCCCTAAATAAAAATATTCCCTAATAAATTAATTTTTTGAAAATCAAAAAAACAATAAAAGACACATATTTGGTATTGCCGTGTCCTTAACGACCCGCCCTATAAAACTGTCCCACTAGTTAACCCCTTTATTGAACCCCTTAAAAAATAAAAATAAAGCTTTATCATCATACCGCCGAACAAAAAGTGCAATAACGCGCAATCAAAAAGACGGATATAAATAACCATGGTATCTCTGAAAACGTGATCTTGTCCCGCAAAAAATGAGCTGCCACACAGCGTCATCAGTGAAAAAATAAAAAAGTTATAGCAGAATAAAGTGAAGCAAAAATAATTATTTTTTATATAAAATTGTTTTCATTGCTGTGAGGTAGCGCTGTCATTCAAGGTTGGGGGACACTCACTTGACAGCCACACTATCAGATCCAGCACGGGTTTTCATAAGCCACAACATAGTCCATGAGGTTTATTCGTCATCATAAACCACAGCAATATAAACAGCATTACAGCATAGCGTCCATTATACAGGCTATTCAGCCTCATCTTTATCTCACCCACGGCAGGGTTCCCACATGGCTGTTTCTCCAGGCTGCAGACATCCACTCACTCCTCAGGGACTCTCAGACGCTGGCCGCCATAACACACACAGCCGCTCCTCAGGCTGTTAGTGAGGAGATCCTTCTCCTCATGGGACCTTCCAAACTGGACCAATCAGGTCCCAGCATTCACCTCTTGTGACCTACCCTGGCCACCTTATATGGTCCATAGCAACGCCCACTGGGTCACATGGCTATAACCTTATCACAGGTTCTTCACACACTTACAAGCCTTTTACTATAGGTGTTTTCAGACACACCCCTGGGTGGATTTGTAGGTAACCAGAACCCACCCATCTCTCTAGTTACCTGCAGACTTCTCCCTTACACTTTGAAACAACACCTCAGCAATGATATTGCTGATCACACATTCACAAGTCTCCATCTCAAAGCCACCCACTTTGAGATACATAACTATCCTTCAGGATTCTGCCACTCATCCGTTCTCTTGGGACATCCACACAGCGCCCCCTAGTGGACACAGTGGTCATTACACCACATTGCATAAAAGCGCCAAAACATAAAAAAAGACATAAATGAGGTATCGCTGTAATTGTGCGGACCTGAAGAATAAAAACGGACGTGGAATGGTGTAAACGCACCCCCCAAAAGAAATTCATGTAACGCTGGTTTTTGTTCATTCTGTGTCCCAAAAATCGGAATAAAAAGTGATAAAAAAAGTCACGTGCCCGAAAATGGTACCAATAAAAGCGTCAACTCATCCCGCAAAAAATAAGACCTCACATGACTCGGTGGGTCAAAACATGGAAAAATTATAGCTCTCAAAATGTGGTGATGCATAAACTATTTTTACAATAAAAAGCATCTTTTAGCATGCGACAGCTGCCAAAAATAAAAACCTGCTATAAATAGTAAATCAAACCCCCCTTTATTACCCCCTTAGTTAGGGAAAAATAATAACATAAAAAAATTGTATTTATTTCCATTTTCCCGTTAGGGCTAGGGTTAGGGTTAGGGCTAGGGTTAGGGCTAGGGTTAGAGCCTTAGGGTGTGTTGGGGTTTGGGTTGGAGTTAGAATTGGGGGGTTTCCACTGTTTTGGCACATCAGGGGCTTTCCAAACACGACATGGCGTCTGATCTCAATTCCAGCCAAAAAGTCAAAAGGCGCTGCTTCCCTTCTGAGCTCTGCCATGCGCCCAAATAGTGGTTTACACCCACATATGGGGAATCAGCGTACTCAGGACAAATTGCACAATAACTTTTGGGGTCCTGTTACTCTTGGGAAAATAACAATTGGGGGTGAAAAGATCATTTTTGTGGAAAAAATATGATTCTTTAATTGTACGGCTGTACGTTATAAACTTCTGTGAAGCCCTTAGGGGTTCAAAGTGCTCACAACATATCTAGATAAGTTCCTTGGGGGTCTAGTTTCCAAAATGGGGTCACTTGTGAGGGGTTTCCACTGTTTAGGCACATTAGGAGCTCTCCAAACTTGACATGGCATCCGATCTGAATTCCTGGCATTTTTGCAGTGAAAAAGTCAAACGGCGCTCCTTCCCTTCCGAGCTCTGCCATGCGCCCAAACAGTGGTTCCCCCCACATATCAGGTATCGGCGTGCTCAGGACAAATTGCACAATAACTTTTCCGGTCCAATTTCTCCTGTTACCCTCGGTAAAATAGCAAAATTGAACCTGAAGTAATTTTTTTTGTGAAAAAAAAGTTAAATGTTCATTTTTTTAAACATTCAAAATATTCCTGTTAAGCACCTGAAGGGTTAATAAACTTCTTGAATCTGGTTTTGAGCACCTTAAGGGTGCAGTTTTTAGAATGGTGTCACTTTTGGGTATTTTCTATCATATAGACCCCTCAAAGTGACTTCAAATGTGATGTGGTCCCTAAAAATAAAATGGTGTTGTAAAAATGAGAAATCGCTGATCAACTTTTAACCCTTATAACTTCCTAACAAAAAAAATTTTGGTTCCAAAATTGTGCTGATGTAAAGTAAACATATGGGAAATATTACTTATTAAGTTTTTTGTGTGCCGTATCTCTGTGATTTAAGAGCATACAAATTCAAAGTTGGAAAATTGCGAAATTTTCAAAATCTTCGCCAAATTTCCATTTTTTTCACAAATAACCGCAAGTTATATAAATGAAATTTTACCACTATCATGAAGTACAATATGTCACGAGAAACAATGTCAAAATCACCGGAATCCATGGAAGCGTTCCAGAGTTATTACCTCATAAAGGGACAGTGGTCAGAATTTTAAATATTGGCCCGGGCATTAACATGCAAACCACCCTTGGGGGTAAAGGGGTTAATCCATTTATTTTCTGCAGGGGATTGCACCACGATACACTATTACAAGCTTTTATAATTATTGCACTTCTGCTGCTCTTTTTGTTTTTGGGGGGTGTTTTCCCCTTGATTTGATGCATTTCTGGTGCAGAATTGGAGCAGTATTTCTAATACATTTTTGTAGTTCAGAAAAGTTTTGATTCTGCACTTAAAACTGTTTCACATGCAGTTTTTATACTCTTCGTAGCATCCCATACAGAAAAAAGCACCAAAAAATGCACATCTCGAAAGAATCTTAAAACACGCAGTGAGCATCAGTTTTCGCATCCACCTTGACCTTGCTTGAATAGTTAAACACAGCATATTTTTGCATAAAAAAGCATATTTATGTGTGAACATGGCCTTGGTGTTCTTTTGTTCATGTTGTGGTAAAACATAATTATTGTGCATATAATCATCACAGGTTAGGACAAATAAACGTTCATTACTCGGCTTTTTATGCTGTGTGTGTTCAATACTGCTCAATCAAATTTTATAGTGTTGCTGTGAAATAAACAGTAAGGCCACTTTCACAAGACATAGAAGAGGTGTGAATTTGTTAATTATACTTTTTTTCTCACCGTAGGTTCCACTCCTGGTTTGAGCATGCTGATGAAAATCACTGACAAATATACAGCTAAGGAGCCTAAGCGCAGGTGCAGATGACTGTTTTCTCAACATCCGAGAACATTGGTCTGATTATGCTAATTGCACTCTGATCAGAGTTTGATCACAGTTTCTCAGAGATGGAAAGAAAATAAGCTTTTCCACACTCTATGACGTCAATCTGTGAAAATTGCACTGCACTTGGATGTCATCCAAGTACTGTCCAATTTTTTTCCACAGACCCATAGAGTTGAATTAGTGAGTGCCATCCAATTCTTGTAGGCAGCGCTGAAATCTCATCTCCTGAGATTTTGATGCCAAGATCTCCATCTCTGCATGCGCCGTCCCCTGGAGTCCACCTCACAGGAAACCACGGAACTGCGGGGACTCTGTCCTTTCACAAAATGTCGGCAGAGCCCCCGCAGCACCGGAGACCCCCACAGCAGCACCGCCTTATCCCAGCCTGCAGCAACAGTACTGGTAAGGTATATACACATTATAAAGCGCACCCCCATTTCCCCCAAAAAAATTTGGGGTAAAACAAGTGCATCTTATACTCCTTTAAATACGGAAAATCTTTGAATTATCCCTGTTTCCAAGTTTAAAAATAAAGAAATAAAAAAATAAACACATTTTTATTGTTTCATCCGTAAGGGTTCAATCTAACAAAATATACAATTATCTAACCAGTATGGTAAAAAAGAAAAAAAAAATTAAATGTCAGAATTGTCATTTGTTATTCACCACACTTGAGAAAAAAAAATGTGTATTATCTAAAATGGTTCAAATAAAAATATTAGTACTCACTAAAACATTGCTTCCTAAGCAAAAAAAAAAACAAGCTCTTACAAATTCCCACCACTTAACATGAAAACTATTCACGTTAGTATCATCATCATTGTCCTGACTTGGTATATCATGTTAGCAGGTAATTTTACCACACAGTAAAGACCATAGAAACAAAACAACCAAAAAAAATGGCCAAATAGTGTTTTTTTTACATCCCGCAAAGGATAAATTCTAATGTAGATATGCTGACAGAAGATAAAAAAATGACTCTTACAAGAAGGAAAAAAAAGAAAAATGAAAAACAAAAAATAAAATACGGAGTTGTAGGAAAATATTACTATAATTTTAAGTCAAATAAGGGAACAGATATGTTCACATGGAATTTGGATCAGACTCTGCTCCAAAATCCTTATCAACTACTCTTTGAATAGGTTGCAATAACAATGAGAAAATCTGCCAATGTGGCATGCATTGCTGTTGAAATGGAAGCAACATTTCAATTTTTGAGTTGTCTCTGAAGAAATAAATCCACACCAAAAACTGCACTATAAAACTGGATAGAAGCTTTTGCAGTTCCTACTAAAGGAATAAAAATACATATGTATGACTTATTCTTTTTCGACTTGCCATCTACACTATATAAAGAAATTATGATTTTCTTTACAAGCTTATTTCTACTGTGAGTCATCCTGGTCTAAAGCATCAGTGAATAAAAATAAAATCTAATTGTGACGTAGCATGTAGTAATGCTCTGACAGCCTAAGTGCTGCTTCAGCTTCTGATGGAAACTGTTAGGAAAAGAGGAAAATCTAACCTACATATATCTCAAAAGAGGTTTAGAAGAACATATGCTGAATGTTTGACTTTGGATCAGTGACTCTACAAAGGAACCGTTAAAGAAGACGTTTCATCAGTTTTCGCATATTAAACTGGTGACATGATGGAATAGTGGCTGCAAAGCTTAGCAAAAGTTAAGTTTTATTTTTAAATTTCTCATTGCAGAGATGTTATCTTGTAAAGTTCAGATTTAGATTTTTGCTTAGACCAAGGGGCTGTTAATAGAGATTCGTCTTTGGGGGTATTTTACCATACATAAGCAAGAAGCATAATACAGGGGGAAAAAATGCCCTCAGAAAAGGCCAGAGCCATTTTTTTCTGTGTTAGATATGTAAAGACATACAGTTCTGCTCTACTTGCTGATCTCACTACAAAATAATGGAGGGAAATTGAGCAGAACTGTGTGTCATTAAAAACACCTCTGCAGCTCTCCTCTCATGGCACTGTCCTTGTGGGTGGAGGGAGGGTAGAGCAAGGCTGACAGCACTGTGAGAGGAGAGCTGCACAAGTTGTTTGTAATGACACACATCTGCTAAACTTCCCTTCTCTGCTTGTAATAAATGTAAGTGCCAGCAGTGAGATTACTGAGGAGAGCAGTACTATATGGCTACTTTCACACTAGCGTCGTGCGACGCACGTCGCAATGCGTCGTTTTGAAGAAAAAACACATCCTGCAAAGTTTCCCGCAGGATGCGTTTTTTCTCCATAGACTTACATTAGCGACGCATTGCCACATGTCGCATCCGTCGTGCGACAGATGTGTCATGTTTTGGCGGCCGTGACGCACACAAAAATGTTACATGTAACGTTTTTTTGTGCGTCGTCTCCGCCATTTTCGACCGCGCATGCGCGGCCGAAACTCCGCCCCCTCCTCCCCGGACATTACAGTGGGGCAGCGGATGCATTGTAAAACTACATCCGCTGCCCCCGTTTTGCACAACTTTCACAACGTGCGATGGTACGTCACCCCGACGCAGGGCGACGGCCGTCGCACGACGCTAGTGTGAAAGTAGCCTAAGTCACTACATGTCGCACATACAGAAAGCCAGGTCTGACTTCTCTAAAGGCCTATTTTTTTTAACTCTGGGCCCAAGTGGTAGATCTAAATTTCATCAGCATATAGATGGTACTGGAATCCTTGGGACTTTATGAGTTGTCCCAGGCCAAAGGTATAGAGAAGAGTAGGGGTCTGAAGACAAAGAAAGGGTGGGACAAAGAGTGGGAATGGGGAATGGGGAATGCTAAATGTTTGGTTAGAAAAGTATGAAGTGATCCATTAGAGGGCAAGGTGTTTGATGCCAAGGGAAGAGAGGATCTCCAGTAAGAGGGAGTATTTGTGTCAGAGGCAGAGGACAGGTCTAGAAAGAGAAGTATAGAAAATTGTTTTTAAGCTTTGGCTGTAAGTTGTTAGTAATTTTGGTTAGGGCAGTTTTGGTGGAGTGGTGTGGTAGAAACTAAATTGTACATTTTTGAAGAGTGAGTTAGATGAGAGCTGGTAGGAAAGTTCACTGATGACATGCTGTTGTAGAAGTCTTGAGCTGAATGGGAGCAGCAATATGATATCATAGCTAGATGTAGATTGAAATAAGGGATGGCAAAGAATTCATGTTCATGTTCTTTTCACTGCTGAAAGCACTTCATCCCTGGGCATCTTCACATTATGCCAGGACTTCCAACTCTGATGAGGCCTGGGATGGTTCTGCACAAGCACGCATAAGGTAACGATGTCATGGCGTGTGCTGTCACCTTGTGTGTGCATGTTCAGAACTGTATGGGCTTCATCAGAGCTGGGAGTCCCAGTCTAGCATAAAGAGACTCGGGAATTCAGAGCTCACGGCGGTGATAAGAAGATGCGACAATGCTTGATGGTCATGAGTTGGGGAGATGAGTAGTTACATGAGTATTATCTGTTTTATTAGTTTTCCAACCTTTTGATTTCTCTTTTTGGTTTGGTAAGATGTTGGCCAACATGCAGCATCTTGTTGAATCTGCACAAAAGTGGATTACAAAGATATTTGTATAGTGGCCAATGCAGATTTTTGTAAGATTCAAAAACAATTCACTTCCACTCAAAAAAATTTATTGATATTCAGCAATTGCGACAACCTGACATACTTAAACAAACAGAAATGCACCAGCTGATCAGCCGGTTTCAGTCATAGTTTGACTGTGTCCTTTTTCAGCAGGTACTCTTTAGCTCCAATTCCATGGACCTCTGGCTCAGCATATTTGACCAGTAGCATGGAATGGCCCAGTTTCCTATCAACATACAGTCATGTCCAACCTCTAATGTCAGAAGGGTATTCAATGGCTTTGTCACACCCAAGTGGACCAAGTTATCCACCACAATCACAGGAAAACTTCCATTTGACTAAACAAATTAGGCAGCGATCAGTGATGACTTTCATTTATCTATGGCTTATGCAAATGATTAAATTGGCCACATCATTTCCCTACCACATTGTCTGTTGATACACCTCTCTGCTACTACCAGTGCCAATGGCCCACATTCTGCTCGGCATCTGTTCAATGTCCATCATGTCATCTATACTATAATATTGTTGCTGCTGGAACTGCTGTTGATGGCCATACACTGCCACAGGTATCCTTTTCTACCCAGTCCTAATGCTCTACAATGTGGGTTGTGCCAATGCACAGCCATATCAGCAATATATCTCCTGGCTGACATGACTGTGCTTTCTAGTGCTTTCTAGTGCTAAACTGTACTGCTGGGGCTGCTGTGGCTTTCCACACATCTCCTTGCCTGACCTGTCCTAATTTTCCAGCATGCAGCTTTTGCCACTGGCACTGCCACTGCACAATGCCAGCAACACATCTCCTGACTGCCTACTGTGTTTCTAGTGCTAGATATAACTGATGCAAGGAAATGTTCTCTCTTAAGGGTACGCAAATATGAAACAGATTACAAAATTGGGGTTACTGTTTGAAAGGCTTGTTAACAAGCCATTGTGCATACCCTTTGAAAACAGTTAACACTGTTTTCCCCTAAAAAAAGGGATAATTTTTGGACGACTTGATAAAATGTCTTTGCAATTGCTTAATTATTTTGAAAATCGCAAACCTTTTGCAAATCACAAATAAGTAATAATTATTTTATTCCCATTTGAGAATCCATTACTTCTTCACATTCAAAAAAACACTGGTTTTGCTCCCTAATTAAAGGGATGATTTTTGAATAGTTTGCTAGAAAATCATTATTTATGCATTTAGCAAACAGCAAAGCTTTTGATATTCTCAAAACAGGAATAACATTTGCACAGATTCTTCTGTTTGTACTGCCTACATATAAACACCAGCATGGTAATCATCTGCCCCCAAAATAATTAATTTTTGGACCATTTTTACAATGTTAGCAGCCTAGCAAGTCTAATACTGCAGGAGGACGGCCAATAAACTTGGACCTGTTGTACTCGAAATCTGCCTCCATCTCGTGTCTGTGACGTCTGTTCGCGGTAAACAGGGGACCACCCCCCAAGCTGGGCCACCTTACTACATTTGCATTTACTTGCAGATTAATAAGGCTGTGTTTGCATTAAATAGTTCAAAATGGGTTCACCTCATTCCTAGGAGAACTCAGATCTGTGAAGTTTTTCTGGGCAAATAAAGGCTTTACAGAACACGGAGTATTTCAGTTTGCTGCAAATTAAATATTAAGGGAAAATACAGTGACATTGTGAAATTTTATTTTTCTGTTAAAACAAATACCCAAGGGGCAACCTGCTTATTTTAACTACTTCATGACCTATGTCATCATGGGACATGTCCCTGGTTTCATTAGCTGACATCGGGTGCAATCCCGGTCAATCTCTGACAGCAGCATTTAACATGGCCATGCCGGAAGCGCATCACTAATCCTGCTCATCAGTGCCCCGTCACATGATCGCGGGGCTCCGATGGGTTGGCATGAAAACCCGGGGTCTAGAGAAGATCCCTGTGATTGTCATTGCCGCTCTGTTATGAGCGCCGTCGTCCAGTCCCTGGGGTCCATAGCAGATGATAAATTCTGCTACACAGATTCCCTGCTATGTGTAGCACAGGTGATCAGAGCATCACAGCTTCAAGTCTCTTATGGATACTATTGAAGCAAGTAAAAAGTAGAAAAAAGTTAAAATCACCCACCTTTTGCCCCATTCAAAATAAAACAATAAAAATACACATATTTGGTATTGCCATGTTCAGAAACACTCTAGCAACATATCAAAATAATTACTCAGATCAATAAATGGCATAATGATAAAAAAAATCAAAACACCAGAATTGCATTTTTTGGTCACTGCAACATAGCAATAAAATACGATAGCAGACGATCAATACATCGTATCTACCCCCAAATAGTATCAATAAAAATGCTAGCTCGGCACGTAAAAAATGAGCACCCATCCAGCCCCAGATCCCAAAAAATGGAAACATTATGGGTCCTGGAAAATGGCGCCATTTTTTTTTCTTACAAACTTTGGATTTTTTTTCCCCACACAAATTAAAAAGAACCTGTACATGTTTGATATTTTCAAACTCATACTGACATAAAGAATCATATTGGTAGGTCACTTTAAGCATTTAGTGAACATTGTAAAAAAAAATCTGAAAACAATTGTGAAATTTAATTTTTCTTGCCATTTCACTGCACTTTGAATTATTTTCCCGTTTTCCAGTACACGATATGGTAAAACCAATGATAAAACAAATGATGGCATTCAAAAGTACAACTCGTCTCACAAAAAAACAAGCCCTCAAATGGCCATATTGACAGAAAAATAAAAAAAACTATGGCTTTGGGAAGAAGGGGACAAAAAACAAAAATGCAAAAATGGAAAATCCCAAGGTTGTGAAGGGGTTACGATAATACCAGTCTAAGTTTATATGACGTTGAATTTGATTAGCATTCAAACCAAAACATTAACCATTGACAATAACTTTTAACCCTATTATTAATCAGTTGAGAATGATTGTGTGAATTGCATGCAAGCAGGTAAGTTTAAAAATGGCTATTACAGAACATATTTTATTAGAAAAAGTAAATAATTGTAGTACAACCAAACATTTTAAAAAATGTAATAACGAAATTGAAATTTTAACCAGAAGTTTTTGAGCAAAAATGCAATAAATAAGCACTGCAAAAAAAATCCTGAGGCACGTTTATCAATACTGTCTAATTTTTAATGCAAACATTGGGGTTAATTTATTAATACTTTTATTCCACAAATATATGTACAGGCGGTGGCTGTACATGTAGCAGGCAGCTGATGGGAGAATTCATCTGCCAGCACCTGCGCTTTAAATAAATAATTTAAAAAAAAACCACATGGGTTCGACTGTATTTTTGATAGCCAGCCAGCAAAACTGACAGCTGGGGGCAAAAACCCTCAGCTGTCCACATTAGCAAGGTTGGTTATAAAGAATAGAGGGGTCCCATGATGCTTTTTTAATTTTAAATAAATAATTTAAAAAAAACAAACAATGTTGGTCCCCCCCCATTTTTTTTTGACAATTAGCCTTGTTAAAGCTGACAGCTGGGGGCTCATATCCTCTGGCTGGCAAGGGGCTATTGATATTGCCCCCCCAGCCTAAACACAGCAGCCTGTTGTCAGTTTTGCAGGCTGGTTATCAAAAATATAGGGGAACACACGCTGTCTTTTTGTTAAATATTTGTTTAGCGCATAGGCGCCAGCTGATGAATACTCCCATCAGCCGCTCTTGCTCTCGCTGTTATTAGCGACAGCAGGCGTAGGCTGATAGGAGCAGTAGTCATGCACATGACAGCGTGGCAAACACTGGATGTTTGGATCCCCCATTTAAGTGAATGGGGTCCAGTTTTGGGTTTAGGTACTGTTCTGGTACCCAAACCCGAACTTTTTTTTAACTGTTCAGAAAAAAAAACTTGATAATCCAGGTGTCTGCCCATCTCTATTTAAGGTATCTTAGTTTTACAAAGAAAAGTATAATGTAATAACTAAAGCCGTTTACATTTTATCCATTTATCTATATGTATCATTTATTAAAATGTCATTGCTATCACTGCAATAACATCATTTATCAACAGTGTTCTGTTTTCCTATTGTATAATTTAATTTTGCACTCTTTTGCAGCTTTCATATATTTATTAATGGAAATATAAAACAGCATCTTGGGAGATTATATTTCATGTTCCATTTAGGCAGAATTATATAGTAAAGATATCGTAATACTTAAAATGCTCATTAAATAAACTGAGTTTATTGGCACTATGGCCATTTTATCAAACATATCTTTGACATCTTTTTTTCTTTTAATTTAACAGAGTATTGTAATTTAAATCCAAACTGTAGCTTTCTTTTGGCTAGAGATACAGCTTTAACAGTGCCCTCACTTGATCTTTTTGTCCAGTTGCATTCACTTTATCACTTGGTTGAAGATTTAGGTATAAATCTGTGACATCTCCCACTATTAGATGAAAACGTGATGGATGGTATGAGCTACACCTGCAAACAAGACTCCTCACTGGTTGTCAGTGCCAATAACACTTACCATCTGTCTTCCATTTACCTAACATAAACCTGACAGTCCTTCTCCCTCATTGTTTCATTTTCTTATCACAGAAGACCATCAAATGTTTTTTCCATGGAGGATACTGGGATATGGAAAAGCCAATTCATGGATATAAGAGAGCTGATTCTACTTCTTCTTTTTCATGCAATTTGCCAGACTAAGAAAAAAAATGCTTAGACTTAACTTTTTTCATACTGCACTCTCAAAAATGATTTCCTTAGTCTATGTGCCCACGCTAGCGTTTTTAAACGCTCAGGAAAAGCATCTCCTTCCCAGAAAACGTGCGTCTTTTTTCCGCGCGATTCTTGCGCGGTTTTGGCAAAAAAGCCGCGTGTTTTTGACGCGTTTTTTGACACGTGTTTTCTGGGAACATTGGAGGAAGGCTAAAAATGCTCAGCTATGCGGGAATTAATGAGCATGCTGCCTTTTTAGCCGCTAAGCAATTCCTGAGTGGTTAAAACCGCATGCATTGGCACAAAAAGCCAAAATCGCATGCTAATTAATTTGAAGCATCTTGTAAGCGTTTCTGCAGCGTCTGAGCTGGCACAAACGCTGCGGAAATGCTTACAAAAATGCTACGTGGGCACACAGCCTTACAGAGGATATGTAGAGCAAATAAGTAAAACCATGAATTCAATTTCAAGCTGAACTTTCACAGCGCCCATTTTGCTAAATAGAAATACAGAAAACATAAGAAACCAAATGAAAGGCTACAGCGACAACTTAGTGATTAGTAAAACTGGAGAATTATTGGAGATCTGCACAGAATTTTCCCTGTAGGGTGAATTGGCATGCCCTGGTCAAAAGAATTCACACTGAAAGATGAATATGTCACAGTAAAACAAAAGTCTATTAGAAGAGTAAACGACAATAGAAAATAGCATAATTACAATTTAGCTTACAGTATGTTAAAGGTCAATGTCTTTTTTAATAAAATACTGATTACATCAACACTAGCACAAGTTTTGTAAGTTGCTGTTATTTTATAACATACAGTCCCTAATATATGTATGTAAAAGGACAGCTGAATAGACAAACAAGTGTTCATTAGAAAGTGTGATCCCGATCTATCCATGCCAGCGATCACAAGACAAATCAGCAATACACTCATTTGTTGGGTGATCATTATGCATTATGTGAAAAAGTCACTGCAGTGTAAAGTGCTGGAAGGAGATATGTTTCACTACGCCTATTGCCATCAGTGATATAAAATCCATAGTTATTCCTCCAGCACACTAATTGCGGCGAAGGGGTTAAGCTAATTTGTACATGGGCTGGCTTTTATGTGGACATCCACAGAGTGAGTGGGAGGATGCCCACCTTATCTCCACCCCAGGGAGTGGTTTGGGGTTTAAGTAGGCTTTCAAAGGTAGCAGTGTACACTTCTCTGGAGAGGAAGCACTCTAGGGAAGTGTTTGTGCCTGTATTAAAGGACCTGAACCGTGGACATTGCTATCTCTGAGCGGGCTGGTCCTTGCTAGGAGTAGGACTGTTTTGCTGTTTTGCCCATAGGGCCATGTTTACTTTTTTCCAGCTTGGTTTATGCTGCATTTAATGAACCAAGCAAATTCTTAAAGAGACAGTGTTCTGTTTCTACCTCTGTGTTCAACCAAGTGAGCCAATCTACCTAAAATGTAAAAGGGGGATGTACTGTACTGTTGGCAGCATGACTGTGTAAGCAGACAGAAAGATCATGCTACCGATCTCTATGTTCCTATCATTTTTAGTCGGTCCATGTAATTAAGCCTGTATACTCAAAAAACGCACATTAAAGAGGTTATCCATCTTATTTTGCTTTAATTATTGTATTGTTAACGTTGTTACTTATGACTTGTGTTTTGAAACTGTTAAACTGTAAAGCGCTGTGGAATATGTTGGCCCTATATAAAGATTATAATTATTATTTGTGGACTTATTTCTTATATTTATGCATGAAATTGGGATGGAGAATCGTTTTAGCAATTGGGTTTTATTGAAAAGTTTGCGCTGCTTTCCTCCTGTAACCTCTGTATTACACTGCCTGACATTTTAAGAACAACCCCTTTAACTGTCTGATATCATCCTATATAAATTGGCAGTGGGATATTTAATCAAACATTAAATCAATCGCAGCTGATAATATTGCAATTGAGGTTCTCTAGTACAACATACAGAAATCAGTCTCCATTTTATCTATCTAGACTTCAAAGCATAAAAATGTAGGCGTTGCCTAGTCGTGAATAAGTGTCTCTTCACTCTATGCCAAGACTGGAGGTCTTGGCATAGAGTGAAGAGACCAAAGAGGATTCACGTGATGTCGGGAAGGGAAAATAAGAGTAGTAGAGAAGTGAATTGGAGGATGTGGAGGCAATCTAAGAGTCAATTTTGACCATTTAACAAGCCCTGCCACATGACTTTGGATAAGGAAGACAAACCCGGCACTTAATTTGCAGACACGTAGTTTAGGGAGTTTGTCTCTTATGAGGTCTAGGAGGTCTAATCTAACTAGAGATCTGTGACAAGGGAGATAAGGGGGAATATTTCTCTATGGAAAATGTCACAAGGAAAAACATTCCCCATAAGGAGACTTATAGGCCATTCAAATGCTCCTCTTGGAATTTAAATAGGCAAATATCCTCTTCAGAAACATGAGGACTTGAACTCTTCTGCCACCTATTGAAGTAGTGATGTGGTAGTGATGACTGTCAGAGCATGTCTAAATTAGTAAGGCTTGACAGGTGTTCTTTGTACATTGTGGTCAGTGTTGCTAAAAGTGATCTACAGAAGGACAATCTGTAAACTGGTAAAATAATTATGGATGCTTAAGGCATATTAATGCACATGGGGCTCAAAGGCAAGAATATCACAAACAAACCCACATACAGATGAAGACACCTATTGCAGGATGATATCTAGAAATATTTCTCCTAGTGCCTTCTACCCAGGCAAGTTAATACCTTGATGACAACAGTTTGGTAGCTCTGTTGACTGTGCCCAGGCTGCCAAGGCTCAGTGGTCACAATGGCAAAATATTACAAAACAGTACTGAGAATGACAGAAAAAAAAATCCCCCTTCATAAACTTATCAATAAACTTCACAATGAGAAGATAAAAGTTCCTCTTCATAAGGAGATAAGTATAGGAGGTTGCAGTGCTGCCATCGTACAATTTATGTACTGTAGAAAAAAGAATAGAAAACTGAGCCGGAACATGACTTGAAAACATGCATGATGTAAAGGCATGTTCACTTTGGCCATAGAAACGAGGAAAACCAAAAAAAGACAGTGTGTACATGTACCCTAATGAAAATAAATAAGTTAAAAAGCAAGTGCATTAAATAATTAACATAGAGTATTTAGTAAACACTAAATTTAGCGCTTACTAAATACCCTATGTTAATTATTTAACCCCTTCATGACAGCCAATACGTGTTTTTACTGACCTGAGATATGAGAATATCATCCCCATACAGGTGACAATCCAGCAGCTTTCGGCTGTCCACTATATCTGACAACTTGCTGTATCACATATGATCGGTGTTGGCACCTTCCATATCTGTTTAACCCCGTAGTTGCTGCTGTCAAAAGTGACTACATCAAATAAATTGTTAATAGATTGTGGGGGCTTGCACTTTAATCTAATTGACACAACGAGATCATGATTGTGTGGTCCTGATATTTGCCATAGCAGTTCATGGCCAAATAGCAGCCTTAAGGCCCTTTTACATTTAGGGATGCACCAGCGATCTGACCAGCGATACGACCCGGTCAGGATCGCTGGAGCATCGCTAAATGATCGCTAGTGAGCTTCCACACAGGAAGATCTCACAGCAATGCAGCAGCGACGCAGCGGACGATACTCACCTTTCACACACAGCGAACCTGGCGTCCTCCCGCCCGCCTCCAGCGTCGCTCGTCTCACACAGCAGGAAGCCCCAGCAGGAAGCAGACAACGAGAAATGGAGCTGCCCGATCTCGCGCGATCAGCGATGGACAGCGGGGGAGCCGGTCGGAGGTAAGTATGACACATAGCGATATCGCTAGCAATATCGCTGCTACGTCACAAAATCAGTGACGTTTTAGCGATATTGCTAGCGATATCGCTATGTGTAAAACCCCCTTTAGAGTCTTCCTGCTATAGCGGCCAGTTCAGAAGTTATCGACATTTAGGTGGTAAACAAACACTTTTTCATTCTGGCTGTACCACTTTGCATTTATTCCTGAAAATCACCTGAAGGGTTAATAAACTACCTTACAGAAGTTTTCAATATGTCAGGGGGTGCTGTTTTTAAAATGGTATCACATTTGGGGTTTTCCAATATATAGCACCCCCAAAGTCACTTCAAACTTGGATAGGTCCCTCAAAAAAATAAATTTTGTAACTTTCCTTGAAAAAAATGAAAAATTGCTGCTACATTTTTAAACCTCCTAAAAGGCTAACAAAATAAATTAGAGTTTTAAAAATGGTGCTGATGTAAGGCAGACATGCGTGAAATGTTATTTATTAATGTTTTTCTGTGGTATGACTATCTGGATTAAAGGGATAATCATTCAAAGTTTTAAAACTGCAATTTTTTTACATTTTTGTCAAGTTTCTGATATTTTTTTATAAATAAACACAAAACATCAATCTAAATTTACTATTATCATAAATTATAATGTGCCACAAAAAACAATCTCAAAATCACTGGGATTTATTGAAGCATTCCAGAGTTATGACCACATAAAGTGACATTGGTTAGAATTTAAAAAATTGGCCCGGTCACGAAGGCGTTAATGCACTTGCTTTTTTACTTATTTATTTTCATTAGGGTATATGCACACATTGGCTTTGCTTAATTTATGTACTGTACATAATATTGTATAAAGTCATGGACTACAGGCTTGTTTTATTGATTTATCAATTTTTCAGCATCTCAAAAAATCAGGAATCTTACAAAAATGGACTCCCCAAAAAGGCCGAGATATTTTGATAGAAAAAAATATTTGACTTTGAAATCAATTACTTGCCATTTGAATATACTACATTTCTTAATGCTTGGAAATAACATAGAACCTTTTTGCAATATTACAACAAAGTTTTAGATACAATTGAAAGAAGAAATGTACACATTCTATGTAGATGGTGAATCGTGTAAGAATCAATTTCTTCTGGTAATGAGCACAGGGGCGGACATACCGCATGTACAGCCGCACTGGGGCTTGGAGGTGGAGGGTGTGCCTGCAGGGTGGCTAACACTGAGGGCAATCTGGCTTGTTTCTCTGGCTCCAAGGTACCATGGGGCCTCTGACCAGATTGCCATCATGTACAGCGAGCAGGGAGCAATTACTGCAGCTCTGCTGCCTACAGGAGAAAATGGCAACAGAGTGGAGCTTGCAGGGATCGATCCTGTGCTTCCTGACAGTGCTTTCTGTCTGACATAGCCTGCACAGCTGGATGACGTCAGCATTCAGCGCGTGCTTGTGTTAGAGAGAGGAAGCTGCCAATGATTAAGATGCTGCAATGAGTGAGTGGTGGTGTGTGTGTGTAGGCAACGTTGGGGGTGGTGATGGAGGTGAGGGAGATGGCAATGATGGAGGTGGTGGGGAGAACAATGATTGGGGTGGTGGAGAGGGTAATAATGGGGATGTTGAGGGAGAACAATAATTGGGGTGGTGGAGAGGGTAATGATGGAGATGGGGAAAGAGCAATGATGGGGTGGTGGGGGAGAACAATGACTGGGGTGATGGGGGAGAATTATAATTGGGGTGATGGGGAGATCGATAAATGGGGTGAAGAGGGCAATGATGGAGGTGGAGGGCAATGATGGGGTGGTGGAGAGGACAGTGATGGAGGTGGTGGAGAGGGCAAAGATTGAGGTGGGGAGAAGACAATGATGGAGGTGGTGGAGAGGGCAATGATGGGGGTGGTGGAGAGGGCAAGGATGGAGGTGATGGAGAGGGCAATGATGGGATTCAGGGGGAGGAGAACAATGAGGGATGTGGGGGTTTGGGAATTGAGGAAGGGGGACTTATAATGGACTTACGAACAGGGGGAGAAGGATATTAAATATGGTTGTATGAATTGGGTGGTGGAGGAAGGCACTAAGCCCTTGATAGTGTCCTGCTCCATCTCACAATTCATTGTGATGTTATTGGGGACTTAAAATTTTTTGGGGAGTGGGACAGGAGGTGATACTGTGCATAGGACCCTTTATAATGAATTTAAAGTTGAGAGAAGATGCTGTCAGGGACTTTAATGAATTGGGAGGTGACGGAGGATGCTCAGTACCTGATAGCGCCTTCTCCCTTCCCCAAATTAATTATGATGCTATCAAGGACTTATAATGAATGGGGGACACAGGTCAGGGTCTAAAGCTATCTGGACATGTTTAGGATTTGCAGGAAAAAATTCTGCTGCATATCATAATGTGTTGTCAGGAAGAAAGTTGCATAAAATAGATTTATTTTATTTCCACATTTTTCCCATGCTTTACGTATTTCCCCCAGATTTTAATCTGCTGCCAATCTGCAAGGAAAAATAAGCTACATGTGTATGGGACTTCAGGGATCTCATTTACTTCGCTTGTACTGGAAAACTTTTCATATTTTCCGTGTGCACATAGCCATACAGTTAATTGGGGAGAGTCACAGATTGAATAATTTATATTATTGGGAGTATAATTAACATTGGGAGTAGATATTATAGTTAATGAGGGACACAGTGTTGCTTATCACTTTATATTTTTAATGGTGGGGTACATATCTGTATTCAGGGGTAGACACATGTATGTATACAATGTATGTCACCTTGTTATTTTCACGAGGGCTGCAGCGATCATCGTGACAAGATGAGTCATGGCTGGGAGATGTCGACATGAAGGTCTGACCAGATGGAGAAGAAACAGGAGAAAGCGGCTCTAATCAGACGAGACTTCAGCGGTAAGTGCCTGGATGTAAATATTATTCTGTATCTGCACTGTGTGGCGTCGAGTGATAATGTTATTTCTAAAATCTCTTATTCTACATTCTCACATTTGAATGCATGTTCACATGGCCAAAAAGCATACAAAACCTACAAAAGACAAAATGAAAAATACCCTTCTCACATTTGAGTGAAAATTTTTGTGTGCTTACAAGTTGTTTTTTACCGGATGGCACATAAGCTCGTAGAGTTTTATAGGTCCAATCACACATACATGAAAATCACAGATCTGAGAATAAGATCTGTGAGGATCATTGAATGTCCTGATCTGATCCGATTTTCAGGATCAGAATAGGACATGCTCAATGCGTCTAAAAAAGCTTGCAGCACACTGACACTGCACACAGATACAGGAGTGAAGCCTTAGAATGTATAACGCACTCTCTTAGTATATAGTGTACTCACTTATTATGCATTGCACAGTCCTTTAGTATATAGTGTACTCACTTATTATGTATAGCAGAGTCCCTTAGTATATAGTGTACTCACTTACTATGTATAGCAGAGTCCCTTAGTATATAGTTTACCCAGTTAAGTATAACACTGTCCTTAGTTACATCGTTTCCTCTTTTATTATGTATAACATCATCCCTTATTACGTACCTTCCTCTCTAGTTATATATGGTGTCGTCCCTTATTATATAGCTTCCTCTGCTGTTATGTACAGTGCTGTCTATATAGTGTTTTCTTGTTATTTTTGTTATTCACAGTGCCCTCTTTTACTACATAGTCCCCTCTCTTGTTAGATAAAAAATGACTGCTGATGGAGCAGCCGGTGACCAGACGACCAGTCCATCAGCTCCTCCATTAGAAAAGAAGCTTTCCCATGCTCTATCAGCCATCATTGCATTATAGATCTAACAAGACAAGACAGTATGTAACAAAGACAAGGGGCACTATAAATAATCCAATATGTAATGGACGGTGCTGTACTTAACAAGAGAGGGCACTGTGTAGGAATGGAAGGCAATATACATAATAACAGAGACTATGTAAGGTATGTGCATATATGTGTATATATATACAGTATATATATATATATATATAATCTATTGCTTTATCACCATAAAAGGAGAGGGACACAGACACATTTCTTACACAGGGGCCGCAAGCTGGCAGTGTCCACCCCTGAATGTGTACCAGTACAAAACATAGATGGATAGATAGATACATTTACAACTATAGAACCATGTCCAAAAAATGCTTCTTCATTACACAGTATGTTAATTTAAAGCTTTGTAATTTCATTTGAATACTACATGCTAATTCCCTTAATAGAATAAATCTGAAATTAAAGAATAAATAAAACTGTTCAAGCATAGCAATCTGTTGTTGTTTTGATCACTTCCTAATTTCATATTCATGCGTTTGCTAGCTCTTTAATCCATAAATTAATATTAAAAATTATATGCCTTCTTTTAATTCATACACTGGATGCAGTAAAGCTCCATTATACTCAGTGAATGATCTGGATTCACTTCAAACACAAGTTTTATAATCTGTATTACACAGGCAGTTTCAGAATATATTTCCATTCTATGCTTTCTGAGGGAAATAAGGAAAGTTTTTGTCTCAGTCCTAGAAATGACTTGTTTAATATGAAAGCTACATCATAATTTTTGTAACAACCATGTGTTAACCTTGGATTTCTGATAAGAGTGGGTTTTGGCAAATGGCAATGTATGACTTCAAAGGCAAGTTAATAAAATAACAATTAGTGTACACTGGAACTCTTTAAAGATTTTTGAAAACAAACTTGTATTTCAAAATTTGGGATTAGAGTGCTTCATTGCTCTTGTGATCTTTATTTCATGATGACATCACACTATATGACATGATGTAACATTGGCAGCCAGTTGCACTCCACTGTGGAGGCAAGCCAATTATAGAACCACAATTATAGCAAAAAATGGAATCTCACCATATTTTATCTAGTTTGCTCCAGTCTTTATGGGGAGTCTGTCACTTGCAAAATGTGAATAAACTGCATAATATTTTCTGAAAAATCTTCTTCTGTTTAATATACAAATGAGGTTGCTTCGGACACCTTTGTCATGGTCACCGTTCTATTCACCATTACCTTGTAAGTGTCAGGAACACCGCACTGCACTTGCTCACTGAGCCAGGGTGCGTGTCCTGAGTACAAAGACTGTGCACAAAGATACCTGCGGAGCGAGCAGCAGTGGTGACAATGCATGCTCCATGACCTGAATCACGTGACTGCTGGGGGCGTGGCCTAAGCTCCACAGAGCTAGGAGCTGCAGGGAAACTCCTAGAAGGGTAACTACAGGACAATGTTACCAAGGAGCATAGACAGAGACAGATACCAGATCAAGCCGGGTCAAAGCACGAGATAGCAGGACAGTACCAAAGGGCTTAGACAGAAAGAATAGTCAGGACGTAGCAATAGATCAGAAAACCAGAACAGGTATTAGACGGTACAATAGGGGTAAACTGTAACGGAGTAACGATAGCCAAGCCAGGAGGTCAGAACCAGAAAAGACAATGGTACCAAAAACGAGAGACGGAGTACAGAGTGAAGGAACAAGCTGGGTCATACACGGGAAGCAAACAAGCCATGCAGAGTACACACACACCAGGGGTCAGACACACCAGAATAGCAGTATAACTGACAGAGAATGCCAGTATGGAGTGAGCATAAATACCCTTCCCAGATCCAAAGAGAGGCCGGCAATGTTAACCCTGTCAGAACAGGACATGAACCATGTCCTAACCATGACACCGGCAATGTTAACCCTGTCAGAACAGGACATTAACCATGTCCTAACCATGACAGTACCCCCCTCTTAATGGGGGGCCACCGGACCCCCAGGTTTCTCAGGGTACCTGGCATGAAAAGCCCGCACCAGTCGATCAGCGTGCACCGAACTGGCCAGAACCCACGATCGATCCTCAACGGAATATCCCTTCCAATGGATAAGGTACTGAAGTCTCCGGCGCACCCACCGCGAATCAATGATGCGCCCTACCTCGTACTCCAGTTGACCCTCTACCAACACTGGTGGAGCCACGGATGAGGGATCTTCTCTAACTGTCCCCACAGGTTTTAATAGGGACCTGTGGAAGACGTTAGAGATTTTGAAGGAGGTGGGCAACTGTAATCTGTATGCCACCGGGTTGATCACCTCTACAATCTTGTATGGGCCAATAAATTTGGGGCCCAACTTCATAGAGGGTATTTTAAGTTTGATGCTACGAGTGGACAACCAGACTTTTTCCCCCACTGTCAACGCAGGAACCACCCCCCTCCTCCTGTCTGCAAAATGTTTGAACTTCTTCTGGGCTTTGGAGATGTTCCCCTGTACCTCCTTCCAGAGGGTTTTTAATTGTTGTACCATCCCCTCGGCACCAGGGCAATCCGAATCCATACGGGAAAATTCCCCAAACTGCAGAACAAACCCATAATTGACCAGAAAGGGAGGCTTTCCGGTAGACTGATTAACCCGACAGTTGAATGCAAATTCTGCCATGGGCAATACCTCACACCAGACTTCCTGTCTGGAGGAGGCCAGGCATCTCAGAATCTGCTCCAATGACTGGTTGGTGCGTTCCGTTTGTCCGTTAGATTCCGGGTGATAGGCAGAGGAGAATGACAACGTGACCCCCAACTTCATACAAAACGCTCTCCAAAACCTGGCCACAAATTGCACACCCCTGTCCGACACCACGTTCACAGGCACTCCATGCAGTCGAACAATGTGCTGTATAAACAAACAAGCCAAGGTTTCAGCAGATGGTAACGCAGGTAATGGCACAAAGTGGGCTTGCTTAGAAAATCTATCAACCACTACCCATACCACTGAGTTGCCCTTGGAAGGTGGAAGGTTAGTGATAAAGTCCATGGACAGGTGTGTCCATGGTTTATCCGGAATTGGCAAAGGCACCAATTCTCCGGCCGGCCAGACCTGAGAGCTTTTAGAGCGCGCGCACACCCCACAAGTATTCACAAACCTTTTTATATCAGTACCCATAGAGGGCCACCAAAAACCCCTAGCCACTGCCCCCCGGGTAGCTGCAATACCAGGGTGTGCACTTAACATAGAGTCATGAAATTCTTGAAGGAGTGTGGGACGGAATTGTTCGGGTACAAACAATTTACCTGGGGGTTTATTCCAGGGAGCTTGTGCTTGTGCTTCCAGAATCTCTCTCTGTAACTCAGAGGAGATTTCGGCTACAACCACTCCCGGTTGAAGAATGGAGGAAGGAGGTTCTGGAGGAGACACAGAATCAAAACTTCGGGATAAGGCATCTGCCTTTACATTTTTAGACCCTGGTCGAAACGTGATGGTAAATTGAAATCGAGAAAAAAAAAGTGCCCACCGAGCCTGTCTGGGGGTCAATCTCTTAGCAGACTCGATATAGGCCGGGTTTTTATGATCAGTGACGACCGTAATGGGATGAGCGGCCCCCTCCAAAAAATGTCTCCATTCTTCAAAGGCCAATTTAACTGCTAACAGTTCCCTGTTACCGACATCATAGTTTCTCTCGGCCGACGAGAACTTCTTAGAGAAAAAGGAACAGGGTTTGAGGTTAGTCAGGGTAGAGGGGCCCTGTGACAATACTGCCCCCACCCCCACCTCCGAAGCGTCGACCTCGACGATAAAAGGTCTTGACGAATCGGGTTGTACCAACACAGGGGCTGTAGTAAAACACTTCTTTAATGCCAGGAAGGAATTTTTTGCGGCCACAGACCAAATTTTTACATCTGCCCCTTTAAGAGTGAGGTCCGTCAAGGGTTTTACCACCTGCGAGAACCCTTTAATGAACTTCCTATAATAATTAGCGAAGCCCAGAAATCGCTGCAACCCCTTCAGGTCATAAGGCTGCACCCAATCTGTAATGGCCTGAACCTTCCCTGGATCCATGCGGAATCCCTCCCCGGATACAATTACACACAGAAAAGACTGTTCTTGCATAAAAAATGAGCACTTCTCCAGCTTAGCATACAAATGGTTCTCCCGGAGTCTCATAAGCACCGTACGCAGATGATGCAAGTGTGACTGACTGTCCTCAGAGTAAATCAAGATGTCATCCAGGTAAATGACTACATAACGTCCAATCAAGTCAGAAAAAACAACATTAATAAAGTTCTGAAAAACCGCAGGAGCATTAGTGAGGCCGAAGGGCATAACCAGGTTTTCAAACAGCCCCTCAGTTGTCAGGAACGCTGTTTTCCATTCGTCCCCGTCCCGGATCCTTATAAGGTTATAAGCCCCTCGTAGATCGAGCTTAGAAAACCATTTGGCCCCCGTGAGTTGATTGCATAGATCAGGAATCAACGGGAGAGGATACGTGTTCTTAACAGTAATTTTGTTCAGTTCTCGAAAGTCGAGGCACGGTTGCAACCCACCATCTTTTCTCTTTACAAAGAAAAACCCTGCTGCCACGGGTGAGACCGAGGGCCGAATATGCCCCTTGCGAAGGCTTTCTTTAATGTACTCTTTCATAGCTTGGCGCTCAGGCCCGGACAAATTAAACAAACGAGCCTTGGGTAATTTGGCTCCAGGTACTAAATCGATAGCACAATCATATGGTCTATGTGGTGGGAGCGCCTCGGCCTCGCTTTTGGAAAACACATCTTTAAGGTCTCTCAGGTACTCCGGAATACCCTCCAGACCGACAGATGACACAGATACAGATTTTATCAGATTGACAAAAGGAACCGGGTTACAACATAGACCATTATCATTACATCCCCAACGGGTGATCTCCCGCTTCACCCAATCAATAAGAGGATTGTGGCATTCCCAATACCAGTCCTGCAGGCAGATTATTCATAACGAAACAACTTAAATTTTCCACATGAGTGAAACCCACTTTCATAGAAAAAACTTCAGACATAAAACAAATTCCATCCCGGGTAAGAGGAGATAAATCCACAGCCACTATTTTAACAGGGTCTTTTAACCTGACTGTCCCTATCTTATTAAGAGTCACAACTTGGGCATCAATCAGATTAATGGAGGAACCACAGTCAACAAAGGCGGTGGTCATAACAGGATCGCCAGCAATTTCCAATTCAACCTGGAGGACCATTTTTATACGTGAGAAAAAATGTACCTGGGAGTCTGGACAACCTCCTCGATTGTTGCCCAGACTCAGTCGTTTCTCTGAAGGTTTCTCTGAAGAAGGGCAGGAGGGACAATTCCTTTTCCAATGTCCAGAGGCTCCACAGTAAAAACATAGTAGGTTGTCTCTGCGGTGCCTTCTCTCTTTCTCCTTAACTGAGACTGACCCAACGTTCATGGGCTCAGATACGGGTGAAGTGTCACACAATTTGGGGTACAAGGGAGACTCTTGTTGCATCATTCCTCTAGCACAGAGTCTCCGGTCCATACGGACCGCCTGCATCATGGCGTCCTCCAGGGTATCAGGAGGCGGATGTAATGCCAGAGCGTCCTGCAGACGGTCAGAAAGGCCCCTGCGAAACAACCCCCTCAGGGCGGCGTCATTCCAGGATACTTCGGCGGTCCAACGTCTAAACTCTGAGCAGAACCATTCGGCAGAGTGTCTCCCCTGTGTCACACTCATCACCATATCCTCTGCCAGACGCACTCTATCAGGCTCGTCATAAATGTGCCCCAGAGCCTCAAAGAACAAGTTCACTGACATACGTTCAGGAGCATAGGAAGACAGAGAGAAAGCCCATGCTTGCGGAGCCCCCCGAAGTAGGGAAATAATGACCCCCACCCTCTGGAACTCATCCCCAGAGGAATGGGGCCTTAGAGAAAAAAAAAGCTTGCATCCTTCTCTGAAAGACCTGAACTCCTTTTTATCCCCTGAGAAGGGATCGGGCAATTTGACTGGAGATTCGGGGGACGCTAATGACACATCCCTACCCCCAGAACTAGAAGCCCCTGCATCGACAGCCCCCTGCACAGTAACCACCAACTGTTGCTGGGTATGGGCCATCGTGCGCTGTTCCACATTGAGTTTATGGAACATTTGGGTCAGGTGCTTGACCTGATCAGCCAAGGCTTGTATGGGATCCATGAGGATAACACACACTTTTTTTTTTTTTCCCTTCAGAGGAAAAAAAAACTGAAACGGTCAGTTATAATGTCAGGAACACCGCACTGCACTTGCTTACTGAGCCAGGGTGCGTGTCCTGAGTACAAAGACTGTGCACAAAGATACCTGCGGAGCGAGCAGCAGTGGTGACAATGCATGCTCCAGGACCTGAATCACGTGACTGCTGGGGGCGTGGCCTAAGCTCCACAGAGCTAGGAGCTGCAGGGAAACTCCTAGAAGGGTAACTACAGGACAATGTTACCAAGGAGCATAGACAGAGACAGATACCAGATCAAGCCGGGTCAAAGCACGAGATAGCAGGACAGTACCAAAGGGCTTAGACAGAAAGAATAGTCAGGACGTAGCAATAGATCAGAAAACCAGAACAGGTATTAGACGGTACAATAGGGGTAAACTGTAACGGAGTAACGATAGCCAAGCCAGGAGGTCAGAACCAGAAAAGACAATGGTACCAAAAACGAGAGATGGAGTACAGAGTGAAGGAACAAGCCGGGTCATACATGGGAAGCAAACAAGCCATGCAGAGAGTACACACACACCAGGGGTCAGACACACCAGAATAGCAGTATAACTGACAGAGAATGCCAGTATGGAGTGAGCATAAATACCCCTCCCAGATCCAAAGAGAGGCCGGCAATGTTAACCCTGTCAGAACAGGACATTAACCATGTCCTAACCATGACACCGGCAATGTTAACCCTGTCAGAACAGGACATTAACCATGTCCTAACCATGACAGTAAGGTCATGGAACATCAGTGTTAGATGGAACTTATCTTTCACTGTTTGGGCCAAAGTAATCTTCATGGAAGATGACTAAGGAGGAAAACCATTGTTGAAAGGAAATAAAATAATAGACTGGAATTTTCCAAACAGAAAAAATAGACTCCGATACACCCTGTATTAGTCATAAAGGAGGGTCTCATACACATCCTGTTAAAATGCAGTGAGATGACTAGATTGGTAATGTCAATGCCCTAAGTGCAAGAACACACAGGTCTACCTCTCTCTCTACCAGATATCATCTCCCTACTAACCAAAATCCCACAAAGTCTGTCCGCTATTTCATCCTTCTTCCCTGCTAGATTTCTAAAACTTAACATGGACAAAACAGAATTCATCATCTTTCCCCCATCTCACTCAACTTTCCCAACAAGCCTATCTATTAAAGTATATGGCTGCTCACTCTCCCCATTCCCACAAGCTCGCTGCCTTGGTGTAATCATTGACTCTGATCTCTCCTTCAAACCACATATCCAAGCGCTTTCTACCTCCTGCCGACTTCAACTCATAAACATCTCCCGGATCTGTACATTCCTCAACCTAGAATCTGCAAAAACTCTAGTGCACGCCCTCATCATCTCCCACATTGAATACTGCAACCTCCTGATGTGTGGCCTCTCCTCTAACACTCTCACTCCCCTCCAATCTATTTTATACTCTGCTACCTGACTAATCCACCTATCCCCCTGCTATACCCCGGCATTTCCTCTCTGTCAATCCCTTCACTGGCTCCCCATTACCCAGAGATTCTAGTTAAAAACCCTAACCATGGCATACAAAGCCATCCACAACCTGCCTCCTCCATACACCTGTGACCTTGTCTCCCGGTACCTACCAGCACGCAACCTCCGATCCTCACAAGATCTCCTTCTCGACTCCCCTCTTATCTCTTCTTCCCACAAATGCATACAAGATTTCTCCTGCGCATCCCCCCTCCTCTGGAAATCTCTACCCCAACATATCAGACTCTCATCTACCATGGAAACCTTTAAAAGGAACCTGAAGACCTACCTCTTCTGACAAGCCTACAACCTGCAGTAACCACCAATCCACCAAACCGCTGCACGACCAGCTTTACCCTCACCTATTGTATCCTCACCCATCCCTTGTAGATTGTGAGCCCTCGTGGGCAGGGTCCTCTCTCCTCCTGTATCACCCATGACTTGTAGTGATTAAAATTCTTGTACTTGTTTTTAATTATGTATACACCTCCTCACTTGTAAAGTGCCATGGAATAAATGGCGCTATAATAATAAATAATAATAAATATCAATCAACAAAATGTGTGCATGTACCCCAGACTCATTTTTGATTCTTAGGCAGCTTTAGCTTAGTATTTACAGTCTACTAAATACTTTATCTGTTTGTAAACTTCCAAACCCACAATAGTAGTCTATAAATATTTTTGATTCATCTTGGTCTCTCTATACTGTACAGTATATCTGTAAATAAGTTGAACTCATTTGAACTGAGATATGTGAATATAGAACAATGTGAATTTTTTTCCATAATTCTAAATATTAAGTTTAACATGCATATGTACATGTTTATGTGAATAATTGATAGTATGTTTCAATACTTTTTTTTTATAATTTTTGCTTGTCTTATCAATTTACATGCATTCATTTATCTTTTGTAAGGCCACGTTCACACGTTTAGTATTTGGTCAGTATTTTTCATCAGTATTTGTAAGCCAAAACCAGGAGTGGAACAATCAGAGGAAAATGTATAACAGAAACACGTCACTACTTCTGTATTTATCACCCACTCCTGATTTTGGCTTACAAATGCTGATGTAAAATACTGACCAAATACTGAATGTGTTAACGTGGCCTTATAGTTCCAGTATTTAACTTACAGAAAGTAATTTACTTTCTTCCTAAGGGTACTGTTACACTTAGCGATGCACCAGCGATCCCGACAACGATATGGATCACTGGTGCATCGCTAAGTGGTCGCTAGTGAGCTGCCACACAGGCAGATCTCACCAGCGACATAGCAGGGGTCGGGGGTCGCTACTTACCTGTCAGACGAGGCGATCCTGACGTCCTCCCGCCCGCCTCCACGCGTCGCTCGTCGGCGCCACAGGAAGCCCAGCAGGAAGCGCCCGATGAGAAATGGTCCAGGACATTCTCGTGCGACCAGTGATGAGCAGCGGGGGAGCCGGTCGGAGGTAAGTATCAGACATAGCGATATCGCTAGCAATATAGCTATAACGTCACAAAATCGGTGACGCTACAAGATATTGCTAGCGATATTGCTATGTGTAACGGGGGCTTAATTCTTTCCTAATCTTTAAGTTTATTATTACTGTTATTTGATATGACTTCAACTTGGATAAAGAGATGCACAATGAATACAGGCATGATATGCATTTCAAACGTGATGGGCTTTTTATCCCACACATAGAATTAAAATGCTGTTTTAAATCATTAGCTAGCAGCTGTTTTACAACAGTAGCTCTCAACTTCTCACTGCTATTATATTAACAATTCTGTCAGCAACAAAGTCAATGCATTTACAGCTATACCATGCTTTACCTAAACAGCTTCAAACTTTCAAATTTCTTTGTGTTCAGTTTTTCATAATTGAAGCTATGAATAAGATGCATTATGTACAAATTCCCTTGAGCATCGCTAGAATGTTCTTAACATTACTTCTTCATTTTGATGCTTTATTGTTTTACTGTATAATTAACTTTTTTTTATTTTTCTTTTGGTTTTGAAAATACAGTAATTCAAATTTTAGGGTGTTATTACAGCTTTTATTTTTCAGGCACAAAACCTGGGTTCTATTTCCATTACAATATGTGATCTAAAGCATCTAGTGAAGATGACTTATGATAGTTTATTTCAGTCTTCTATGTTTCTTTTTTGGAAAGTAGAATAATTTTTCCTAATTGTTAAGGCGGGGTTCACATAAGGATTTAACAATAAGTCAGTGACTTCCATCTTACACCCTGAAAAACGGGATTCAGGTATATTATATTAGTAACTTAAATGTAAATAACCCCTTAGTAATGGAGCTAATTTTGATGGCCAGGCCAATTTTTTTTTTAAAATCTGAGCAGTGTCAATTTATGTGGTAATAACTCTGGAATGCCTAGACGGATCCCAGTGATTCTGAGACTGTTTTTTGTGACATAGCGCACTTCATGTTTACTAATTTTGGTCAATATGATTTAAGTATATTTATGAAAATATCAAAAATTTGACAAAAAATGCAATTTTCAAACTTTCAATTTTTTATGCCTTTAAATCAGTTATACCACACACAATAATTAATAAATGACATTTCCCACAAGTCTGCTTTACTTCTGCATCATTTTTTAAACATAACTTTCTTTCAGTAAGTTAGAAGGGTTAAAATTTGATCAGCAATTTCTCATTTTTTCAACACAATTTTTTTAGAGACCATATCCTATTTAAAGTAACTTTGGGGGGCCTATTTTACAGAAAATACCCAAAATTGACACCATTCTAAAAATTACACTACGTAAAGTCATCATAACCACATTAAAGAAGTTTAGCAATCCTTTCAGTGCTTTACAGGAATTAATGGAATGTGGAAGGAAAAAAATGAACATTTAACTTTTTTTCGCAAAAATTTTACTTTAGACCCAAATTTTTTACTTGGGGGCATGGAGTGACTCCGGAGGTATCAGGGGGTTATCGGGGGACTGGGGGACCCTATTTCTCTCTCCTCTGATGTGCGATCACATCAGAGGAGAGATAAATTAAATGGCAAATTCGACCCTTTTTTTGCTGTCGCCGTTTTACTATTAATAACGGCAATCGCAACAAAGGGGTCAGCCCTCCAAAGAAATGCCACCCACACCATTACTGACCAACTGCCAAATCGGTCATGCTGAAGGATGTTTCAGGCAGCAGATCACTCTCCAAGGCATCTCCAGACTCTGTCCCGTGTGTCACATGTGCTTAGTGCGAACCTGCTTTCATCTGTGAAGAGTACAGGGTGCCAGTGGCAAATTTGCCAATCCTGGTGTTCTGTGGCAAATGTCAAGCATCCTGCATGGTGTTGGGCTGTGAGCACAACCCCCATCTGTGGACATTGGGCACTCAGACATCTTCATAGAGTTGGTTTCTAACCATTTGTACAGACACATGCACATTTGTGGCCTGCTGGAGGTCATTTCGCAGGGCTCTGGAAGTGCTCCTAAGTTCCTCCTTGCACAAAGAAGGAGGTAGCGGTCCTGCTGCTGGGTTGTTGCACTCCTCCAGCCTCCTCCACGTCTCCTGGTGCACTGGCCTGTTTCCTGGTAGAGCCTCCAGCCTCTGGACACACAGCAAACCTTCTTGCCACAGCTCGCAATGATGTGCTATCCTGGATGAGCTGCACTACCTGAGACACTTGTGTGGGTTGTAGAGACCGTCTCATGCTACCACGAGGGTGAAAGAACAAACGACATTCATAAGTGACCAAAACTTCAGCCAGAAAGCATTGGTACTGAGATGTGGTCTGTGGTCCCCACCTGCAGAACCAATCCTTTATTGAGGGTGTCTTGATAATTGCCAATAATTTCCATCTGTTGTCTATTCCATTTGCACAACAGCATGTGAAATTGATTGTCAATCAGTATTACTTCAAGAGTGGACAGTTTGATTACACAGAAGTTTGATTTACTTACTGGTCCATACAATCAGGGCAACTGTTATCACCCACCTTTCGTGTCTACCTCTTTCCTCATAGATTGTAAGCTTGCGAGCAGGGCCCTCATTCCTCTTGGTATTTGTTGTAATCTATGTGATTATTGTTATGCTGTAATGTCTATAGTCTGTACAAATCCCCTTTGAAATGTAAAGTGCTGCGGAATATGTCGGCGCTATAGAAATAAAATTTATTATTATTATTATTATTTACTTGGAGTTATATTCTGTTGTTTAAGTGTTCCCTTTATTTTTTGAGCAGTGTATATATAGTGTGTACACACAGTATATATATACATATATATACAGCTCTGGCAAAAATTAAGAGACCGCTACAAAGTTTTCAGTTTTTTGAGTAAAATGTAAATTGCTATTTAGAATATGAGAAATGGGCAAAATAACAAAAAAATGAAGTGCTCGCAGACCTCAAATAATGCAAAGAAAACAAGTTCATAATCATTTAGAAACAACAATATTAATGTTTTAACTCAGGAAGAGTTCAGAAATCAATATTTTGTGGAATAACCATGATTGTTAATCACAGCTTTCATACGTCTTGGCATGCTTTCCACCAGTCTTTCACACTACTTTTGGGTGACCTTATCCCACTTCTGGAACAAAAATTTAAGCAGTGCTTCTTTGTTTGATGGCTTGGGACTATCCATCTTCCTCTTGATTACATTCCAGAGATTTTCAATCGGGTTTAGGTTTGGAGATTGGGCTGGCCATGACAGGGATTTGATGTGGTGGTCCTTCATCCACACATTGATTGACCTAGCTGTGTGGCATGGCGCATTGTCCTGCTGGAAAACCCAGTCCTCAGAGTTGGGGAAAATTGCCTAAGTAGAATGAATCAACTGTTTTTCCAGGATAACCTTGCATGCAGCTCAATTCATACGTCCTTTGCAAAGATTAACCTGCCCAATTTAAGCTTTGCTGAAGCATCCTCAGATCATCACCGATCCTCCACAAAATTTCACACTGGGTGCAAGACACTGTGGCTTGTACGCCTCTCCAGGTCTTCGTTTAACCATTAGATGACCAGGTGTTGGGCAAAGGTGAAAATTGGACTCATCAGAGAAGATTACCTTACTCCAGTCCTCTATGGTCCAATCCTTATGGTCTATCTCCTTTTATTCTCATTAATGAAAGGCTTTTTTCTTCCTTTACTTAACTCGAGCCCTGCCTTTAGGAGCCTGTTACAAACTGTTCATGCCATGCAATTCACCCCAGCTGCCATTTGCCATTCCTTTCATAGGTCACTTGATGTCATCCTGCGGTTGCTGAGTGACATTCAAATAAGATGATGGTCATCCCAGTCAGTGGAGAGTCATTTTTGCCTTCTGACGAACTGTAGCGTTGTTGTCCCCAATATCTGCTGCTTGGCCTTGTCATAATAAACTGCGTGTTAGAAATTTTAAGGATGAGGCATCCCTCTGCTAGTAAAGCCAGAATTGAGCCCTTCTTTTCCTCACTCAAGACTTTTCTTTTCAACTCCTCTGGCATGGTTAAAAGTTATTTTTTCATGCCTATTACTTTTGGGATATTGCTAGCACTTGTTTTGCCATCCAGCTTGTCCAATTGCAGGAGGATTGTGAACACCACAGCAGGGTTTTTATACTTTCCTTTGTTAAATAAGATTTCAAGTGATCACCTAATCAGAAGTACATTAAGTAGAATGACGTGTACTCTGGTGGGAATTCAACTGACACTGGAATGGAATGGCTGTCAGACATGTAGAGAAGCTGATTTTTATAAAACTGTGCAGTGGTCTCTTAATTTTCGCCAGAGCTGTATATATAAGAATGCTCAGGGTAGGCCTATAAAAATTGCTAATACAGGATTCATAAACACTCTTAAAAAATCACCCTGTTGATAATGATGGTGGAGGAGAAGGATGGCAACACAAAAAAGATGAAATCCTAAAGCGTATACCCATTGTGATGTGACGGGTTTTCACGTAGTTAATGGGAGGTATATGTCACATGGATGGATGCTCCCTGTGATGCAACCCGGAGTATTTTGTTGTTAGTGTACATGAGCACTAATATTTCGTTTAGTGCACTGGATCCGGGTTGTGGGTAGCTATGAGAGATGGGAAGGTCTGGCTACCCATATTGCCTCACCTTTGGGTGAGGGTGCGGACTGTACCCCATTTTGCCTGAAGATATGTGTATGTTCAGGACCTGTGGTGAGGTCCTGACCATGTGACCAGCTCATGTGATCCATACCTCACCTATGGGTGTGGTTACAGCGCTATGTAATTGAAGTGTTTAGCACATGTTGGAGTGAGTGTGAAGGAGTCTGTCAGAGTGTGGACAGACTTCCATGTGTCCAGGTGGGACACCACAGAGTGGTCTGTGTTCTAAAGAAGGAGAAGCCTTCCTGTGTCTGCGGCTGCAGATAGAGCTCTGCTATGGACATTGCCCTGACCTGTGTGTGCACAGGACCTGAGGGAGCCAAGCCCAGCTAAGGACTGTTTTTGTGTTGCTGTAAGGCTGTTTGCCTTTTGTTCACGCTTCAATGGTTTATGGAGAAAATAAACAGAATGGACTCGTTTTAACCCTGCGTGTGCCAATGTTTACCACCAAGACCTGCAATGTGAGTAACCCCCATCCACAGACAGTGTGGAACATTACAATTGGTGGAGAATGCTAAGGGCACTGTTATAGCCTTGTTGCTAGGAGCAACGGACAAGGTCTACAAGTTCGGTTGCTAGGGGCAACGGTCCAAGAAGCACATGTGGCAGTGATGGCGACTCTGAGCCAGGAGAGCATACGGTCTGACAACCGGGTAATGCTGACCAGGGTCAGAAAGAGACTGTATTGATTAGTTGTGGGATACCTCTGAGGAGAAGAGGTGTCCGGGAACCTGTGTGACTGTCACTAACAGGTAACAGACAGGAGTCTAAGGTATGCTGACCGGGGTCAGGGAAAGACTATATGAGAAGTCGCTATAGGGTGCCTCTGTGAATAAGAGGTACCCTGGAACCTGTGATGTCGACAACAGCAGGTAACGGACCGTGCTGTACTGACCGGGGTCAGTGAGAAACTGTGTATGTGTGTTTTTTTTTTCCTTTTTTGTCTTTTTCTCTGCAAAACCTAAAGGTGATTGCTGTGGCTCAGAGGGGTCACAAAGGTTTTTCCAAGATGGCTTGCGGTGGCTCGGCATGGCCACGAAGGTGACAGGCGTCTGGCTGTAACTCGGTGGGGTTACGAAGCTTGCAGTGGATCGGCGGGTCCACGAAGTCTGTGGTAGCGGGAGCTGCAGTTGCAAGTTGGAGCCAGAGGTTCTGCAGCAGCAGGAGCTGTAGTGGAAGCGGCTTGTGAGCGGCATCCGGAGGTGCCAGTGGTTTGTGACTGCAACAGGAGCAGTGGCTGTGCCAGTAGGAGCTGGTGACGTATCATAGGAGGACAGTGTGAACTAGTACCAGTACAAGCCCAGAAAGTCCTAAGTGTACTGTGGTACTGTTGGGGCAGATAGACTGCTGTGTACAGGCCTCTAGAAGGGATATGGGAAAATCCCGAAAGGGGGCGGTGACTCAAACAGGGGTGGTGACCCAAAAGGGGGTGAAGTCCCAGAGGGAGGCGGAGTCCCAAAAAGGGCAGAGCTTTCAAAAGGGCAGGACTGGTTACTTCAGTGGACATGTCTGGGGAACACCGCTGTTTGTGTCTGACTTTTTCTGAGTGCAGCGCATTCTTTCCAGATAATGACGGGCCACAGGTGTGTACTGTGATGCTACACTGGGAAGGAGTCTCTGGACAGCTGGACTCAAAGAGTCAGGTAACTCTGACAGGAACGCCTCTCATTTTCTGTCTGACCGAGAAAAAGGTCAAGGTTCGCTGCAAACATGGGGTCACTGTGGACTATACTGTGGACAGAGTAATGATTGAGGGGTCCAAAAGCGTTGAGTGCCAAGGTGGCAGGATATCACCAAACTTAGTGTATCCATTTGAGAGGGGCCGGGACTTTGTCTTGTTTGACGATGCATGGGAAGTTGATGAAGTGTGGGGTGGCTCAAAGGAGGAGGTAGCACCACCTAAGGTCGATTGTCCAGAGTTCCAGGTGACTGAGAGAAAGTGTGGGGCTGACCAACTCGGGGATTTGGCTGGGGTGACCAAACGTGTGACCGTGGGAAACCGGGTACCTCCAGGAAAGGGGTCCGACACCTGTGTGAGTAGGGACTTACTGTTCCAGGATGACAGGGTGAGTGGGGGTGACTCCAATTCAGACTGTGATTCAAACACAAGGGAAAGAGTGTGTAGTAAGGAGGTCACTTTAGCTCTGACACACCCCAGCACAGCAGGAGTTGGTGATGGGCTGGAATTAAAACAGACCTGTAGTAGACCCACAGAGACCATAGAGGTGGATGCCGGAACAGGTGGAGCTCTGAAGAGGCAGAGTATGGGTGGGCAAGAGAGCCCAACTGAAAATCTGATTAAAGAACTGATGGTGCAACACGTGCTGGCCAAAAGAGAGCAGGACCATGAGATAGAGCTGTTTAAAGAGACTGTAAAAGAGCATGTTGAACGAGAAAGGGCCCTAAGACAAGCAGCTGAGCACAGACTGGATGAGCTGGAGAAGGAAATCTCTAAGCTCAGAAGTCACCTGTCAGCATGTCAATCTAAGAAGAAAGCTATAGTGAAAGATATGGATGTTCTCAGAGAGGCCCAAGAGAAGCGTCAGCATGAGCTTCTCTGGAGAGAGGATGAGCGTCGCTGCCTGGCAGAGGAGAGAGAAGTTCTTAAAGAGCTCATGATAGAGAAGTAGACAAATGTCCAGCTCCCGAAATCCTCGGATGACCGGGAAATCGAACTGTCGTGTTCTCCCAATCTGATCGCTATGAAGGATAGTGAACTGCAGAGGCTGACCAAAGAAGGGGCCTCCACGGAGGAAGAAATCCAGCTGGTGAAGTGCCAAGCAGATGGCCATACAAGTGATGCTGATGTCTTGGAAAACTGCGCTGACGCTCAGGACGAGGAGGTCCAACAGTTTGTCCAAGAAGGGGAGACTTCGCTTTTCAAGTGTATAATAGAGGTACCCGAAGACATGCAAGAACGTGTGCCATTGATGATGTGCATGAGGCCTTTAGGAAGGCTATAGATGCATGTAGTGTGAACTGGGCACCAGAGACAAAGCAGTTGGTCATACTGTCAACTAAGGAAGTCACAAGGAAGCGGGTGGCTATCCTGAGGGATATACATCTACAATGCCTCTGCACAAAGCAGATGATCCTGTTGAAGAATAAGGAAGCCGCTCGATGTCTAGAGCCTGCGAGGAAAGTTCAAAGTCAGCGGGGCATTGCAGATTACATCATTCAAGTGCCTAGAGGTCTGGTGAGGAAGGTCATCGGAAGATTTGGGAAAGTGATGCTGGAGATGGTAGATAGGTCCGGTGTGATGAGAGTGTGGATTCCGGCTGATGACAAAGCCCAGGACATGGGTGAAGATGGGATGGTTCCATTCCTCATTGTCGGATCCATGGAGAGCCTTGGGAATATCCGGATGCTCCTGGAGTATCGTATGGCCTACATGAAAGAAGTAGAGCTGCTAAAACTTGAGAAGGAGCAGATCAACAGAGAGCTGCAGGAAATGGAAAGAAGATGGCCGCCACCGTAAACTCGCGGTATGGAGAGACGAAGAGGTTCGCTTAAGACTAGAAGTCCTCAAGCTGGAGATAACAGAGATAAATGGAAGAGTTGCTCTCAGGACCATATAGACCATAGGAGAAATGGCCAGCAGAAAGATGACAGTTGGTGGCCTGATGGAAGAGGTAGAAGTAGTGATGCCTCAGTTAACTCTGGACTGAGTGACCTAAGCAGAAGACCCTGTAGTGGGCGTGGTGACAAAGAGTCTGACCAGACAGATGGTATGGGTGCAAGAGAATTTCGATGCCAGATTGACCGCCGGGGGTGCGGGTGGTCTGACAAGCGGTCCTCTCTATTAAAAGACGTGATGGATGACGGGTATCTACAAAAGGGTTCAGTAGCTGGGCCCGACTTTGACAGATGGTTTGACTGGCAGAGATGACCGAGAAGGATCTCTGATCAAGTAATAGAAAGTGCCAAACCCCATGGCTTTGGGCAGAGGGGGGAAATATGTGATGTGACGGGTGGTCGCATAGTTAATGGGAGGTATAAGTCACATGGATGGATGCTCCCTGTGATGCAACCCGGAGTATTTTGTTGTTAGTGTACATGAGCACTAATATGGAATTTAGTGCACTGGGTCCAGGTTGTGGGTAGCTATGAAAGATGGGAGAGTCTGGCTACCCATATTGCCTCAACTTTGGGTGAGGGTGCGGACTTTACCCCATTTTGCCTGAAGATATTTGTTTGTTCAGGACTTGTGGTGAGGCCCTGACCATTTGACCAGCTCATGTGATCGATACCTCACCTATGGGTGTGGTTACAGGGCTATGTAATTGAGGTGTTTAGCACATATGGGAGTGAGTGTGAGGGAGTCTGTCAGAGTGTGGACAGACTTCCATGTGTCCAGGTGGGACACTACAGAGTGGTCTGTGTTCTAAAGAAGGAGAAGCCTTCCTGTGTCTGCGGCTGCAGATAGAGCTCTGCTATGGACATTGCTCTGGCCTGTGTGTGCACAGGACCTGAGGGAGCCAAGCCCAGCTAAGGACTGTTTTTGTGTTGCTGTAAGACTGTTTGCCTTTTGTTCATGCTTCAATGGTTTATGGAGAAAATAAGCCGAATGGACTCGTTTTAACCCTGTGTGTGCCAGCGTTTACCTCCATGACCTGCAAAGTGAGTAACCCCCATCCACAGACAGTGTGGAACGTTACACCATGTTTGGGTGGGAAGGGGTGCATGCGAACAGACCAGAAAAAAAATAAAACACTGGATCCGAGTTTATTTTCCGATGCTGTCATCCGTTGGTGGTTTTGAGAAGTCAGGCCCAATCCAGCCCCTGATCATTTTGGTAAGAGTCAGCCTGTCAGCATTTTCAGTAGACAGGTGGATGCACCTATGGGTAATAATACCCCCAATGTTATTCAAAACTATCTGTGACAAAATATTAGCAGCAAGGAAGGCCAAGACCGCCATGGCATAGAGAGACAGTTCATGCCACGTGTCTAGCTTAGATACCCAATAGTTGTAAGGCACAGATGAATCACGAAGAATGCTGGTACAGTTAGCAAGGTCTTCAGCATCTTCCAAAATGTTTCCCTTCCTGTCAGAGTACCCTGTGCAATCAGGGTCTGGGCACAGGGAGAGTCTAAGAAAACTGTCCCAGAACTTTGAGAGTGTTCCCCTGCCTATGCTGTATCTGGAGTGTGTTCCCATCATATTAGCTTCAGCACAGCTTGTTGCCACTTGGCCAAGGCAGTGCTGCAGTGCTTGCAGCTTGTGACTGATGTTGACATTTGAAAGATGGAGGGTGCGGAGGAGAAGGTGCTAGAACTGCTTTAGAAGGTGGGGCAACCTTGATTAAACCTGGACCCACTATCCGAGTGTTGGTAGCACGTGTTCCGTCCCAGGGTCTGACTGCATCTCATATTCCACAATGCTCACCCAATGTGCCGTCAGGAAAATGTAGCATCTCTAGCCACAAGCACTTGTTCGGGTGTCCTTGTAAAAGTTGGTCTTCCCAGTCACAGCATTGGTCAGGGCACGGTTGATATTATAGGACATGTGCTTGTGTAAGGCAAGGAATGCTCACCTGGAGAAATGGTGGCACTGAGGACCGAGTACTGAGGGACGGCTGCCGTCATGAGGTTGCAGAAAGGTTTTGTCTCCATAATCTTAAATGGTAACATTTCCAGGGCAAGCAGTCTAAAAATGTGTCCATTTAGCATTACAGCCTGTGTGTGGGTTGCTGTGTATTTACGCTTGCATTCCATGGACTGGGGTAGGGACTACTGAAGGCTGTTCTGGGACAAGGGCATGGATATGGTTGATGACTGTGGTTGCAAGTGTGCAACAACAGGTGCAGGGTGAGATGCATTTTCACCTATGTTATGGACTGGTGTGTCCGTAGAACAAGGTAAGAGGCAGTGGTCTCAACCGCAGACACTGTTTCTAGACCCTGGTGTTCGGCCCAAGTAGTCAGGTGCTTTTGTAATATAAATTTGTTAGGATAAATCTATCTCCGTATGTGCTGCATCCGTTTCCAATTAGGCTAAGTATTTGAGTGCTCAAGAGTGACACTGCACACCTTCGTGACAGAATAACATTCCATCAATATTGATGCTTTATTGTAGTAACATATGTTTTTATAGTTACTTAAAGAAAGGGGAGGTTAGTAAAGGATCATATGGTCAAGCTTCTTTGTTATTGGTTATCTAAATATATTGAGTATTGTGATTAAGGCATAGCAACAGGCTGATTAAGCATTTAACATACGACTGTCGTTTTTTCTGTAATTAGGCCAAAGTTGAGACATCTGTTGTTCAGTTCCTCTTTGTCTCTGGAAAGTCCCAAGGCATTGTTTGGTCTGTGGCGGCTATCTTAAGCTATTGATTAGTGAATATACATGCAAGTAAAATCTATATGTTTTATATATTTTCACCACACTTTGCTTGCTTGTGCCTGAGAATGCTGGTGGTGGTCAGGCTGGTAGGTGTGCTGCCCCTGCTGATGCTGGCATGGCAGATGTTGAAAATTGAATTTTTTTGGATTAACTACACTGTCTTTAAACTAGCGCCAGACTCCGGCACAACTAACCCGTAGCTTGACCTGTGTTGTTGCTCTGGGGATTAGTTGCCCACCTTGTGTCTTTGGCTATCCCACTGCCTCCTTCTGCCTGTTGTTGTGCTGCAGATCTCTCCCACTGTGCACTGCTGTCCTTGGTCTGCATGTCATCTTCCCAAGTTGGGTTAGTGACTTTATCATCAACCACCTGGTGTTCCACTTTCACAACCTGGTCCTTCTACTGACTTGTTGACATAACAACATCACTTGCTGGCAATTGTGTCTCATCATCATCCAGTTCTTGTGACAGTAATTGAATTTTATCACCATCGCCTTCTTGTAAGTGTGGCTGGCTACATGCGATCTCCTGATGTCCCTGATTGTGTAACTGCCCTCCTCATACTCAAATGCAATGAAAAGTGATCAAACCTTAAATGAACCCCAAAATGGTATCAATAAATACATAAGCTTAGGGTCCTAAATATATTCCCTCACATGATGAAAAGGTCACAGGTATCAGAAAATGAAAAGACAAACCAATTTCTATAAAATACAAAAAAAATTTTCTAAATATGTTATCGATGCACTTATACTGACCTGAAGAACTGTTACCATAATGAATCTAATAAACACAAAACTTAAAAAAACAATAGTGGAAATGCATATCTTTTTCACCATTTTCAAAAATGAAAAATTTAGCAATTTTGAAGAGGGTTAAAGTCTTAGTCCGTTTCAAACCTGATAAAATGTAGTTGATGGCCCAATAAACTAATTTACATTACACCTTAGTTCACATTCACAGTGAACTAGGAAGCTGAAATAATAAGATATCAGTTGACAGGGTTTTCACATTGGAAGCTTGTGAGTAGGTTATTAGCAGATTCACTATTCTGTCAAGGTATAAAAAGCAGCAATGTCCATATGGAATCACCAAAAGAAAGACCTTTCTGTAAAAATAAAATGTATTTGCTCCTGACTTATCATATGCAGGGTTTTTTATAAATCACCTTCCATTTTTGTCTTGCAGTATTAGTTGCCGTTTTGGTGCCAAATTCATCTAAATTGTGCATGTGATTCATGCATTTTAAATATTTTGTGACTTTTGGAACCAAAGTCGCACATTGCGCCAAATGTTACAAAAATTGTGACAAAATTGTGGTGTACTCAAAAATATACAGTACTAAGGAGGGTCTACAGTGAAATAGTGCCAAATTGATGAATCAGGCGAAAAAATCTGGAATTGCTAAACAAAAACAGGTGAGCACATATAAAATAGAATTAAAAAGATGCAACTAAAATAATGAATTGGTGCAAACAAAAAAAGGCACAAAACTTACAAAGCTAAACAAAAAACAAGAGCAAACTTAAAAGTTAATGAGGTAATAGGGTTAGCAATTGAGTCAAATAGTTACAATATTGGCTTTCGTTAAATAAAGTAAAAACTTTCCTTCTTAACAATATTAATAATGCCTGTAGCAGGTTGCGATTGAGTTAAAATTTTAAAGCCACTATACCACTTATAGCAGAAATATTTTTTAGATAAATGAAAATTACAAGGTTTACTCTATAGACTGTTTTCTTGTTTTATTTTCTATTTTATAACATATATGGAAGAATTCATATTAAAACAATATTAATAACTTCAGGGCACAACTGAGCTGGGCTAGATATATATTTTAATCTCTTTAACCTCTCAAATATTAGGTAAAGCTGGGCATGAAAATAATTGGAAATGTGACGGAATAAAAAACAATAGCAACATTTGTTATTGATGTCATTTTATGTTATATGTGTTTCCAGGTTAATTGGATCACTGTACTCCTGTCAGCAAAGGACTTAAATATATTAAAAATGTGTTTGAAGAAACCACTGTCAAAATGCAACAAAAATTGTGGATGCCTTCTTCATTTCTTTATATAAAGCAGAGCCAGAGGGCGGAGGAGAATATACAAATTTTCTACAAAATGACATAGCACTCACATTCATTGAGGATAACAGGAAAGTCCTTAATTCTCCCATCACTCCCACAGAAACATTTTAGTGATAAAAAGGTAATTATTCTTTCTTCGCCTGCCAATGATGTAAAATTCTATGAAGCTCATGTGGGATAAATATGCTCATTGTACCCGTAGATGAATTGATAAGTGTTATTTGTAAAAGGGGGTCACTTATGAGGGGTTCTGCTTTTCTGGCACCTCAGGGTTTTGGCTAATGTGACATGGCACCCTTAAATCATTCCACCAGAATCTGAATTCCAATATTTTGAGCTTTGCCCTGTGCCTTAAAAGTAGTTCTTGACTACAAATGTGGTATTATCGTAAACATGAGAAATTTTGTAACAAATTGTATAGTCCATTTTCTCATATAATCCCTTTCAAAATGTGAAAACTTGGGGCCAAAGCAAAATTTTTGTAGAAAATATGGTAAATTTCCTCTGACTCGCACCAATGTTATACAATTATGTTAATAGCTTGAGGTTTAAAAATTCTCACTACACCCCTAGATGAATTCCTCGAGGTGTAGTTTTTGTAGTGTTTTGACATATTAGGGGCTCTTCAAATGCGACATGACATCCGCAATCAATTCCAGCCAAAATTCTGCTCCAGAATTCAATTGGAGCTCTTTCTCATCCGAGTTCTGCTGTGCAACCAAACAGTGGTTTTTCATCACATATGGTGTATTAAAGTACTCAAGATAAATCACACAACAGATTTTGAGGTCCATTTTCTCAAGCTACTCTTGTGAAAGAGAAATTGTGGCTATAGCAACATTCTTGCGGGAAAAATTAAATTTTTCATTTTTCACGGCTCAAGATTCTAAAATTCTATGAATGTCCTGTGGGTTCAAGGTGCTCAACACACCTCTAGATATGTTTCTTGAGGGGTGTAATTTCCAAAATGTGATCAATTGTGATAGGTTTCCACTGTTTAGGCACATCAGGGGCTCTGCAAAGACAAGAAGGTGTCCGTTATCTATGCCATCCAATTTTGTGATAAAAAAAATCAAAGGGTGTTCTTTCATTACAAGCCTTGCCAAGCACCCAAACAGTAGTTTTCCACCATATATTGGGTATCGGTGTACTCAGGAGACATTTCTAAACAAATTGTATGGTCTATTTTCTCCTGTTACCCTTATGAAAATGCAAAATTTGGGGTTAAAAATTTGTTTTTGTAGGAAAAAGGAATTTTTTTTATTTTTTCCTTCCACATTGTTTTAATTCCGGTGAAGCCAGCCAAGTGTTAATAAATTTCATGAATGTGGTTTTGAGTGCTTTAACATATGTACTTTTCAAAATGTCACTTTTTGATATTTTCTGCTACATAGGACCCTCAAAGTCACTTCAAATAGGATGTGGTCAATAAAAAATTATTTTTGTACATTTTGTTAAAAGAATGAGAAATTGCTGGTAAACCTTTAATCCCGGTAACTTCCTAACAAAACAAAAATTCTGTTTCAAATAGACATGCGGTATATGTTATTTATTAACTATTTTGTGTAGTATATCAATCTCATTTAAGGGCATAAAAATTTAAAAAAGGTTGGAAATTGTCAAATTTGTTGTCAAATTTCCAATGTTTTCACAAATAAGCGTAACTCATAACATCCAAAATATACCACTAACATGAATTACAATGTGTCACAAACAAAAAGTCTCAGAACCACTAGGATATGTTGAAGCGCTCCAGAGTTATACTCTCATAAATTAGCACTAGTCAGAATTGAAAAAAAATTGCCTGGCCAGGAAGGAGAAAACAGGCTGGGGGTTGACAAGGTTAAAGAATTGTTCTACCATTTTGTCCGCCAAAGCCGCTCCTAATAGCTCTCTCTGATCTCCCTTACATTCTTTCATTGATAGTGGTAGGAGGAGGGAGGGGACAGGATCGTACACAGATTTGTAGTGGACTGGGAAGAGAGTTTTTAGGGAGGGCACAGAAAAAAACTCTAGATAAGGAGGAAAGCAAATGTAATTGTGCTGACTAGTGATGGGCGAACCAGACGGTAAGATAATTACTGCCAATCAAAGAGCTGCGGTTCCCACGCTGTCAGATGACAGCATGAGCCAGCAGCTGTGGCCAGTGGTAAAAAGGTTACTACTAGTGATAAGCGAGCGCTAAAATGCTAGGGTGCTCGTTGCTCGGGTTGAGCAAATTGTAATACTTGGGTACTCGGACAGAACAACGAGCCCAATGTAAGTCTATGGGAGACCTGAGCATTTTTACCATGATCCTCCCGGCGGTCTTTTTAAGGTCTAAAAATGTCTGAAAATGATGGAAAAACTGCTCAAATGACACGGGGACATCACAAATGACACGGGGACATCATGGGGATTGCCCCTGGAAGCATTCCTGACTCCTAGTTCACATCTTTAAACAATGTTGTCAGAGTTTCATGTCATTTTTACCGGTGCATCAAAAAACATACCAAAACGAAACCAAAATGGACTTTGCTGGTAAATGTACATCTTTTCCAGATTAATGACTTGTATATAATACAAAATAATAAACCCTAGACCAAAATATTCCTCCCCCATTTGGGCTATTTTCAGATGCAGCGCTTTTCAACTTTAACATTGCTTTCAACCAATCCAAATGCAATTACTTGGAAATATCATTGCAACATTTAACAACCCTAGCTGGCCATGTGGTGTGTGACACATAAGCAGACACATCTTGTTTCATTTATGAAGAAGGGACTCTTAAAGTCACAGAGCCTATTTTTACCGGGGCATCAGGCAGCATTAATCTTCTTAAAGGGCCATTATTAAACAGTGGGTCTCCTATACTGTTATTGCCTATGCAGTGAGTGGATTGGCTGCCAAGAATTACGACGCACCACAATACACTTTCACAAGAGGTACAGGAGGGCTTCCAGAAAAAATGTTGCATTGAATGCAAGGCCTGGCTTGCCTCAAAAGCTACATTCACCCCAATATGCTTTATCAAGCTACGTACTGGATGGCCACCGGAAAATCCACTTCAAATTATTCATTTTGTACTCCCATTCTGTTTTCTTATGCATTGACTGCAAGGCCTGCCCTGCTACCAAGTCATATGCACCCCAATAAGCCTTTGAACCCACATACTGGATGGGCACAGGAAAATCCACTTCACATTATTCATTTTGGACTCCCATTCTGTTTTCTTATGCATTGACTGTAATGCCTGCCCTGCTACCAAGTCATATGCTCCCTAATAACCCCAATCCCCCCTTGGAAGAAACATGTAGGAGGGCCTCTTAACAAAAAATGTCCCATTAAAAAGGAGCGGGTCTTCTAGACTTGTAATGGCCAGACGCTAAGTGTATTGGGCTGACAAACATTTTCCCCTGTTGGGTACATCTCAACCTTTTCCATAACAAGTATTTAACGCCCAGCAAAAACCCCCACGCTTGTTAGGATTTTGACACTTGCAGTAGCAGCACCGAACATGTTAACGCTGGTGATCTAGTGGCGGCGGATGATGAGACGTGGAGAAAATCCTGATTAAAAACGATGTCAAATTTAAAGGAGCAGGTCTCCTCGACTTGGAATGCCCATACACTTAGTGTATGGGCTGTCAAACATTTTCCCCTGTGGGGTACACCTAAACTGTTTTCAGAACAATTATTTTATGCACAGCATAACCACCCACCCTTGTTAATAAATCAACACTGGCTGTAGCTGCATGGAAAATGGAAACCCTTTTGATCTAGTGGTGGTGGATGATGAAACAGGCCCAATTTCTAGGAGCAGGTCTCCTAGACTTGGAATGCCCATACACTTAGTGCATGGGCTGGCAAACATTTCCCCTTGGGGGTGTAGATATTTTTGCATTTTGTATTTTGGTAACATAGTAACATAGTTATTAAGGTTGAAGGAAGACTTTAAGTCCATCTAGTTCAACCTATATCCTATCCTAACTTGCCCTAACATGTTGATCCAGCGGAAGGCAAAAAAAACCCATGTGGCAAACAGTAAGCTTCACATTGAGGGAAAAAATTCCTTCCCAACTCCACATACAGCAATCAGACTAGCTCCCTGGATCAGATGGGCATCATAACACCCTTGCCAAAACATAGAGTGGCCAGAGCATGACTGAATACGTTCACCCTGGTGTTCAAATGGTGGTGAACGGTGAGGATGAGGAGAAGGATGAGGAGGACACCAACTAGCCAAAATCAGGAAGCGTATATCCATGTTTGGTTGTGAAGAGGTGCATGGGAATACACCTTCCAAAAAAACACTACATTGGAGTTTATGCTTTGCTATATGTGGGGTCACAGGAGGGCACCACTAAATAAGGAATGCGGATCCGCCAGCGGTCAGAAAAAACTATAGCTAAGGAATAGAGAGAGGAAAGCTACTGACCAAACAACGCAAGGATCACTGCAAAAATACACATTTTATTGGTAATAGAAAGACAAAAAACCTTGAAAACCATTAAAAAGTCATGAAATGACATGAAACAAAGCACAAGGCTCATAATAGAGCCAAACAAGACTCCCTCCAATGTGTAAGGACATATACAAATGGCTCTAAGATGCACAATAAACAAGCCTGCAAAAATAATACATTATCAAAGATGTACATTAACACACAGATCTTAATGATCCTGTACGAAAAATGATCTATTAAAGTAGTTGTAAAAATGCACACAAAAACAGAGCCATACAAATAAATGGACCACAATGCAGACATGAGGTATTAAAGGAGTCATCAACCTATATGAGGCATAGCGGACGAAGTATAGCCCAGTAAGCTGGCAAAGCAAGGAATGGATCCTGCCTGCATGGTCCCAATGTGAGGCCACTTACATGGGGGGAGCTTGTGGAGTGCCTGACGCGTGTCGACACCAAAAGGTGACTTCATCAGGGGCTGGAGAGTCAGTCTATCACACTCATATAAATATACAGGATAATCAACAGATATGTGCAGCAGCTGCGGCGACTTACCTAATTAACCGCAGTGGAGGCCAGGACTCACAGACGCGCCAGGGGACTGGTTGTGAGCCATGACTCATGACGATTTCCAGGTTTAGAGCAGTGTGACGTGGCATTGCCCACTGCGCAGGCGCAGACAGAGATGACTCACAGAGATATTACATGACCCATAATGGTTACCGAGTACAGAGCAGTGTAACGCTATCCAATGCACAGGCGCAGACAAGTTGCCATGGTGTCAGGAAAAAGGCGTCAAGCAAGCTTCAAATGTTTTTCTGTTTGCCAGTGTTTACATCTTCAATGGTATTTATGTATTTAATCTACTACGTTTTCTGCATGGTGTGGATTGGAATAACACATAGCGTCACGTCCTGAAATGGCTGTGTGTCTGCGGGTTGTGATTGTGTGTAACATATACCTCCTTTTGGTGTGGTGTTATGCTTCTGCGTTTTTGCAATACTAATCATTATTGTATACATTTTGGGATAACTGCGCCTATGTTCTATATTTTGTGCTTATACACTGTGGACCAAATACATAAAAATAGAAAATAACAATAAAAAAATATATCTCATAAAAAATGTATATTTATGACGTTTGTGGTATTTTCTGCCATTGCGCTTGCGCATCTTGTTTCCTTCACGTCTTACAGCTTCTCTGACCCCCCATTTCATGACAATTAGGCCATTTCTATGATTTATAGCTGTATATCCAGAAATGGCTGTACAACTATGTCTCTCGATCTGGTGTATTACTTACTCCTTTTTCTGTGGTGATGGTATGTGACGGTAAAGTTTACCGATCTAATACACAATCTTGGATAGCCGCACTCTTTACATTCACCACTTTCTCATACTATGGACTTAATACTATATTCTTGTTATTATTGTTACTGTGCTAAACAGCTTCCTTGATGCCTTTTTCCTGACACCATGGCAACTTTCTCTGTCTGCGCCTGTGCATTGGATAGTGTTACACTGCTCTGTACTCGGTAACCATTATGGGTCATGTGATATCACTGTGAATCATCTCTGTCTGCGCCTGCGCAGTGGGCAATGCCACGTCACACTGCTCTAAACCCGGAAATCATAATGAGTAATGGCTCACATCCAGTCCCCTGGCGCGTCTGTGAGTCCTGGCCTCCACTGCGGTTAATTAGGTAAGTCGCCGCAGCTGCTGCACATATTTGTTGATTATCCTGTATATTTATATGAGTGTAATAGACTGACTCTCCAGCCCCTGACGAAGTCACCTTTTGGTCTTTCTATTACCAATAAAATTTGTATTTTTGCAGTGATCCCTGCGTTGTTTGGTCAGTAGCTTTCCTCTCTCTGTTTCTTAATTGGAGTTTATGCTTTGCTGTCATCATTTAGTGGTGTCGAGAAGTCAGGCCCAATCCATCCCTTGTTCATTTTTATAAGTGTCAGCCTGTCTGCATTTTCTGTAGAAAGGCGAACGCATTTATCAGTGCTAATGCCACCAATAGCACTAAAAACCCGTTAGGACAAAACACTAGAGGCAGGGCAGGCCAGGACCTCCAAGGCGTAGAGAGCCAGCTCATGCCACGAGTCCAGCTTGGAGACCCAATAATTAAAAAGGCACAGAGGAATCACGGAGGACGTTGGTATGTTCAGCAACGTACTCCCTCAGCATCCTAGAAAAGATGGCATTCCTTGTGAGATTACCCCGGGCCTCAGTGCATGGGCGATAGGAGCGTCTTAGAAAACTGTCCCAGAACTTTTCCAGTGTTACCCTGCCTATGCTGCAGTGGACTTGTGTCTGTCTCGCCTGTACTGCTTGGTTGGTCAACGAACTGTTATCTCTGCCGCAATTGTTTTGAGATGGGAATTTTTTTAATTAATTCTTCAACAATGGCCTTATGGTACTGCACCATTTTGGTACACCTGTCTGCCTCTGGAACAAGAGATTGAAAGTTATCCTAGTAGCATGGGTCTAAACGTGTCACTAGCCAGTAATGACTGGTACCTAAAATTTTGACAATATGAGGGTCACAGGAAAGGCAGCGCAACATAAAGTCAGCCATGCGTGCCAAACTGGTAACAGGCAAGCCTTCCATGACCTCACCAACAAGGACTGACCAAGGTGTCCTCCTCCTATTCCTCTTTTTCCCTGTCCTCAGGCCATCCATGCTGAACAGACAGTATGACAGTTGTGGCTGTAGTCCTGTCTATAGCGCATGAAAGTAGCTCCTGTTCATCCTCTTCCTCCTCCTCTTCCTCATTGTCAACCAATCCACATTGGGATGACACAAGGCTGGGCTGTGTTTAATCACCCTGTATCTTTCCTTGATCCATGTCCTCATGCTCCGCCTGCAATGCCTCGTCTTTCATTGTGAGCAGATAGCTTTTCAGAATGCAGATGAGCGGGATGGTGATGCTAATTATGGCGTCATCGCCGCTCACCATCTTGGTGGACTTCTCAAAGTTTTGGAGGATGCTACATATGTCTGACATCTATGTCCACTCCTGAGGTCTTATGTTTGCAGTCAAACCTGAAAAACGATGGCCATGTTAATGCTGATATTCAACAACTGACCGTTTCTGCTCACAAATCCTTTCTAACATATGCAGTGTAGAGTTCCAACACGTGGGGACATCACACACCAGTCGGTGAGCCAGAATCTGCAATCACTGCTGAAGCACGGCAAGGGCGGCTGAAGCTGTAGCTGACTTTCTAAAATGTGCACACAGGCGGCATACAACGAGCATGAACTACGAGGCTCAGCACATGGGCCAAGCATGGTATGTGTGTCAGTTTGCCTTGCCTCAAAGCCACCACCAGGTTCTTGCCATTGTCACACACAATGCCTGGTTGGAGATTCTGCGGTGTCAGCCACACATCTGCTTGCTCTTACAGAGCTGTCAACAACTCTTCAGCATTGTACGGTTTGTCACCTAAGCAAATTAGCTTCAGCACAGCCTGTTGCCGCTTTGCTTTGGCAGTGCTGCAGTGCTTCCAGCTTGTGAATGATGTGCTCATTTTGGATATGGAGGCTGAAGAAGAGGAGGAGGAGGAAGAGGAGGTGCAGAAACTGTACACAGTGGGGGCAACCCTGATTGACGTAGAGCACGCAATCCTTGGCGTCTTGAGGATGTGTTCCATCCCAAGGTCTGACTGGGTCCTGACTTTCACTATGTTAACCCTGTGTGCAATCAGCAAGAAATACTGTCCCTGGCCACAAGCACCTGTCCACGTGTCCAAGGTTAGGTGTACTTTCCCAAATCTCCAAATGGAAAACTGAACAGCTCTTCAGAGAGTCTGAGTGTGGGATCACTTGTCTCAGGGGACTCAGCATGGTGGGAGGAAGGATGATCAGGGTAAGGAATATGTGGCCCAGAATCATGGCTAATGTGACTTGACCATGTTGAAGACAGGGTGCTGGTCGTGGTGGACAAGTAACTGGAAGTGTTATTCGCTATCCATCCAACAACCTTTTTACATCGCTCGGGCTTCAATAGTGCTGTCTTGCCTCGGTCCCCTAGGACTACGGACACTAAGGTTCAGCAAGAAGGTGTGGGTGTTTTTGGTGGGCCAATTTCAGCTTGCCCACGGCCTCGGCCTGCACAATCACCATCACGTCCACTTTCATCCCTTGCCAAGCGCCTTGCCCATTGTAAATGGACTAGAATATTATACACTTTCAATACAAAAGGGTGATTTGGGAGGCAACTTGTATGTGATACGTGTGCTGGAAAAAATTTTTTTTTACCTATCTGAACTTTAGGTAAAAATGTGTTTTGCCTTATCAGATTTAATAAGTAAGTTAACAGACTGCAAAACAAATACAATGTGTAGGCCTAAAATGTCCAAACTTTGAGCACACACAGATATTAGCTACACAGAGATACCACACCGAAAAATGTGTGGCCTGTATTTTTTTAATTTTTTTTCCTAACCACTGCTGTATATAATGTAAGGTAGCACTTGTTATTTGGGTTGGGGATACTCGCTTTGCAGCAAAATAACCAGGTCCGGCACAGGTTTTTCATAAAAACATCAACATTGTCCATGCTGTTTATTCATCATCATAAACCAAAGCAATATGCAACAGAAAGTTCATATCCAAAGAGCATAACATCCTTTACAGAGCTCTGCTCTGTTAGTCCTGTGGTCACACAGGCTTTGTTATGTCCGGTACGCAGGCTCTCTAGCCTCACAGTTATTTCCCCTGTCCAGGTTACCTCATAGTGGCTTCTCAGTCCTGATGTTCTTTCCCTCTCCTGGGAACTCTCAGACATATGCAGCCATGATACACAGCGTCCCCACGTGCACCCAGGATGGCAGACACATCTTCCTGCACGTCAGCCAGACGAGACCTTCCATATGGACCAACCGGGTCCAAGCATTCACTCAAGTGACCTACCCTGGTCACATTATATGGTCCGTAGCCATGCCCACCGGATCACATGGCTATGACCTCATCGCAGGTCCTACAACCATTCACACACATACTGTTCACTACGGGCGTTTTAGACACACGTCCCTGGACGGTTTTGTAGGTGTTTGGTTCCACCCATCTAACCAACCACCTGAAGGCTTCTCCCTGACACATTGTACCAGAAACATCAGCAGTACCTGTGCTGATCAGTACATAATCAAGCCTTCATCCCAAGGCCACCCACCTTGGAATACATAACCGTCATCTAGCATCCTACTCCTTTTACCACACTGGATGTGCCTGTACACCCATCCTGGGACACCCACACAGTGCCCCCTAGTGGAGCCAGTGGTCACTACACCACAATAAGTTCAGTGACACCCAGGCCAAATAAAGGAAAAGCGGCCTAAAATGGCCAAACTTTGACCATGCATAGATATCACCTGGCACGGAGATACCACACCGAAAAATGTGTGGCCTGTCCTTTTTTTAATTTTTTAAATACTGCTGACTATAAGTACAGTGACACCCAGGACAAAAAAGGAAAACTGGCCTAAAATGGCCAAACATTGAGCACGCACAGATACGAGCTGGCACGGAGATACCACTATGACAAATGTGTGCTTTTTTTTCTTTTTTTTTTGGCTAACTGCTGCTGTATATAAGGACAGTGACACCCAGGACAAAAAAACAAAACCGCCATAAATTGGCCAAACTTTCAGCATGCACAGATATGAGCTGGAACGGAGATACCACTATGACAAATGTGCGGACTGTATTTTTTTTTGGCTAAACAGGGCTGATTATAAGTACACTGCCAGACAGCAAAAAACATGATTTAGGGCTAAAGAGACCAAATTTTTAGCAGACGGCTGGATGAGGTGTGTCACAGATATATCACACTGTAAAATATATGGCCTGTATGTTTTTTTATGGGGGTTCAGGAAAATAGTGTCTAGAAATTATGTAAGACACTCAAAAAAAATCTACTCAACCATACCACATAAAAATTAAATATTTCTCTGCGCAATCAAAAGGGATGTTAGGGACCCCTTTAAAATTGCTGGATTTTCGCGCTGTGCTAGGAAAAGAATATGGCTGTATTGTGCAGTGTAAAAAAGCAAATGGAGGGAAAAAAAGGGCTCTGGATTGTTTTGCAATTAAAAAAGCTCTATTAGCCCTCGCCCAAAAAATGCTCAAAGCCAATTACACCTGAGGCTTGGTATATATGGCCAATATGTCCTACAGGTAGCAGCAGCACCAGGACACAGGAAGGAAATGGACCCTCTTGATGTATGCAATGATCTATATACACATATACAGTGCCTGCAGGCCTTGCACTGATGTGTATAGAGCAACGTACATTCCCGTTCCTACCTAACACTGGAACCTATATACTCTATAATTAGTCCTTAGAAGGACTGTTGGTTTAGCTGGATGTGAGTTTTAGGATGGTAGACCCCACACTAACTAAGAAATCCTCAATTCTGACCCTATCAAGGGAGCTGCTCTCCCTACACTCTCCCACAACAGAGCTGAATGTGCCGAGCAGGGCAGTGTCCGGTCTCTAATACCCCTGATGATGCTGTGCGGCCAGTAGAGATGAGCGACTTTGTCTTTTTCAGGTCGAGTCGGGTTTCATGAAACCCGACTTTCGCAAAGGTCGGGTCGAACGAAATCAGCCGACTATAGGAAAAAGTCGGAGGCCGACTGAAACGCGAAACCCAATGCAAGTCAATGGGGAAGCAAAGTCGGCAGGGAGGGGAAGACAGTAAACACACCTACAGTGCCCATTTCAATGCCAAAAACATCAATTCTTATAACTGAAGCTTGTCAACCTTAATTAACTTCCTAATAATAGTAACGCATTGAAAACAGGGGGTTATTTGGCAAAAGTTGTGGGGGGGGTTGGGCTGGCTCCAGGTTTTCGTGTGCCCTGGGCCAAAGAATGTCAGTGTGCCCCTTTAACACATACCACAACTCATGATGCTCTGATACGCCACAGAAATATAGGTATAGTACAATGACACATACTTCACTGCTTACATGACATGACTGATCTATTTTAAATTGTACAATAGCTCAAAAACAGGACAGTATATTACTCCATACAGTGTTATGGCCACCACATTGTGCGCCATACAGAATAATGAGCCCCATATACTTCTCCATACCAAATAATTAGTCGCATATAATGTTCCATACAGTATCTGATGAGCTCCACATAATGCTCCATATATAATGGGCCCCATTTGTAATGCTCCAGTGTGTAATGTGCCCCATAGATGCTGCTCCAGTGTCTGATCTGCCCCATTTATATTGCTCCAGTACATGATGGGCATCATGGATTCATGGATGATGCTCCAGTGTATGATGGGCTCCAATAATGCTCCATATATAATGGGCCCCATTTGTAATGCCCCAGTGTATAATGTGGCCCCTTAGATGCTGCTCCAGTATCTGATCTGCCCCATTTGACTTCACCACATTCAAACAGGCAACACTCGATTTCAAATCTGCCCTCACCTCTGCTAAACAGACCTACTTCACAACCCTCATATCTTCCCTATCTTACAACCCAAAACAGTTATTCAAAACTTTTAACTCCCTCCTCCGCCCACCACTGCCTCCTCCAACCTCCCTCATCTCTGCCGAGGACTTTGCCACACACTTCAAAAACAAGATTGACCAAACAAGGCAAGTCTTCATCACTCAACCACCACAACCCCTTTGTATACCAGACCAATGCCCAAACCCCATAACCTCACTCTCCAACATCACTGAAGGGGAGCTTAATCTCCTCTTCCCAAATCGCACCTTACAACCTGTGAACTTGACCCCATTCCATCCCACCTCCTCCCCAACCTCACCACCACACTTATCCCATCCCTAACCCACCTCTTCAACCTATCACTAATGTCCGGTACCTTCCCTTCTGCTTTCAAGCATGGCACAATCACGCCTATCCTTAAAAAGCCAACCCTCGACCCAACTGCTATGTCCAGCTATCACCCAATATCATTGCTTCCATTCGCTTCCAAATTCCTGGAACAGCACGTCCACGCTGAACTTTCCTCCCACCTATCATCTAACTTGCTCTTTGACAATCTGCAATCTGTTTTCCGGCCCCATCACTCCACTGAGACAGCCCTGACCAAAATTACTAACGACCTACTTACAGCTAAATCAAATGGACAGTACTCTATACTCCTGCTTCTAGACCTGTCCTCTGCATTTGACACTGTTGACCACTGCCTCCTACTACAGATCCTCTCCTCCTTCGGCACCAAAGGCCTTACCCTATCCTGGATCTCCTCATACCTTTCCAAATGCACATTCAGCGTCTCCCACTCCCACACCACCTCCTCATCCCACCCTCTCTCTGTTGGAGTCCCCGAAGGCTCTATTTAGGACCCCTACTCTTCTCAATCTATACACTTGGTCTGGGGCAATTCATAAAGTCCCACGGATTCCACTACCACCTTTATGCTGATGACACTCAGATCTTCCTCTCTGGCCCAGACGTCACCTCTCTGCTGTCCAGAATCCCAGAGTGTCTATCATCCATATCCTCCTTCTTCTCCTCTCGCTTCCTCAAACTCAATGTAGACAAATCTGAAGTCATCATCATTCCTCCATCTCACAGATCTTCCTTACCCGACTTAGCTATAACAATTAATGACATCACACTTTCCCCAGTACCAGAAGTCCGCTGCCTCGGAGTAACCTTTGACTCTGCCCTGCCCTTCAAACCGCACATCCAAGCTCTTTCTACCTCCTGTCGCCTCCAGCTCAAAAATATTTACAGAATCCGACCTTTCCTCAACCCTCAATCTACTAAAATGCTTGTGCATGCCCTCATCATCTCCTGCCTCGACTACTGCAACATCCTTTTCTGTGGTCTCCCTGCTAACACCCTTGCACCTCTCCAGTCCATCCTTAACTCTGCCGCCTGACTAATTCATCTCTCTCCTCGCTACTCCTCCGCTTCTCCCCTCTGCAAATCTTTTCACTGGCTCCCATTCCCTCAGCATATCCAGTTCAAATTACCTCACCCAACACTGGAACTGCTGCAACCCACCAACCTACTGTCTCCTTCCCCACCATCCTGAAGCAGGTAAGCCCGAAAGGGCAGGGTCCTCTCTCCCCTCTGTATCAGTCTGTCATTGTTAGTTTGATTACTGTAAGTTATATCTGTAATTTGTATGTAACCCCTTCTCATGTACAGCACCATGGAATCAATGGTGCTATATAAATAAATAATAATAAAATAGTAATAATAATTTACATTGCTCCAGTACATGATGGGCCTCATGGATTCATGGATGATGCTCGGTGTATGATGGGCTTTAATAATGCTCCATATATAATGGGCCCCATTTGTAATGCTCCAGTGTATAATGGGCCCCTTAGATGCTGCTCCAGTGTCTGATCTGCCCCATTTACATTGCTCCAGTACATGATGGGCCTCAAGGATTCATGGATGATGCTCCAGTGTATCATGGGTCCTAATAATGCTCCATATATAATGGGCCCCATTTGTAATGCTCCAGTGTATAATGGGCCCCTTAGATGCTGCTCCAGTGTCTGATCTGCCCCATTTACATTGCTCCAGTACATTATGGGCCTCGTGGATGATGCTCCAGTGTATGATGGGCTCCAATAATACTCCAAATATAATGGGCCCCATTTGTAATGCTCCAGTGTATAATGTGCCAGTTAGATGCTGCTCCAATGTCTGATCTGCCCCATTTACAATGCTCCAGTACATGATGGGCCTCATGGATGATGCTCCAGTGTATGATGGGCTCCAATAATGCTCCATATATAATGCACCCCATTTGTAATGCTCCAGTGTATAATGTGCCCCTTAGATACTGCTCCAGTGTCTGATTTGCCCCATTTACAATGCTCCAGTACATGATGGGCCTCATGGATGATGCTCCAGTGTATCATGGGTCCTAATAATGCTCCATATATAATGGGCCCCATTTGTAATGCTCCAGTGTATAATGTGCCCCTTAGATGCTGCTCCAGTGTCTGATCTGCCCCATTTACAATGCTCCAGTACATGATGGGCCTCATGGATGACGCTCCAGTGTATGATGGGCTCCAATAATGCTCCATATATAATGGGCCCCATTTGTAATGCTCCAGTATATAATGTGCCCCTTAGATGCTGCTCCAGTGTCTGATCTGCCCCATTTACAATGCTCCAGTACATGATGGGCCTCATGGATGATGCTCCAGTGTATGATGGGCTCCAATAATGCTCCATATATAATGGGCCCCATTTGTAATGCTCCAGTGTATAATATGCCCCTTAGATGCTGCTCCATTGTCTGATCTGCCCCATTTACATTGCTCCAGTACATGATGGACCCAGGCATGGTATGTAAAAAAGAGCTCCATGGAGTAATCTGAAGTGTGTGCTTCCACATCCTTCACTTTTGGTGTGGGTGAAGGACACAAGGAAAGGGGTAGCTCCTGACCAGAAGTCTGCAGTTACGACTCAGTGCTTGCATTTTTTACAACTTCAGAAGAGGAGGCGATAGAGCAGGAGGCTGTCTCAGTAATGTAAGTCACAAACAGTTCCTGACACTCCGGCTTTAAAAGCAGTCTACCTACTCCCAGAAAAGGGAGCCTTACAGGCCATCCAGAGCTACACCATGACGCTGGCTCAACACCTCAACTCCTGCCTTAGCTGCTATTGTGTTTTTGGCACTACCAGCAGATGCACCACCACCACCATCAGTACCATGTGGCCCTCCATGCCCATATCCACGTCCTCTTCCACCATACTTACTCATGTTTTTGAAAATGGACCCAAAATACCAGCAGATATATGGTACTGTATCAGAAGCACACAGCTCTATACAGTCTATGGATAACAGTAAATCTCCATATATATTTCATGAGGCATACACAGATGCTCACAGGTTCAGTATGGATCACCCAATAAAATAACAAGTTGAGAAAGGGTACACCAGATACAAGGTATATAGAGTATAGTGTAAACATTCTGATTCTCCATATACATTTCAGGAGGCAGACACAAACGCTCTCAGGCCCAGTATGGATTACACAAGAATATGAAAAGCTGTAAATGGGTTATGTAACACAAGCGTAGAGCTGTATACAATGTTGGGGTAATCTTAAAGTTCCAAATATATTGCCGGAGTAACAGACAGACGTTTACAGGCTCATTATGGATTACACCAGAATCTAAATAGCTAAAAAGGTTACTGTATTAGAAGCGTTCTGCTGTATACAGTGTTGGCCAAATTGAAAATATCGGTATATATTTCCGTAGTCACCCTCAGCCGCTCACTCAGTTTGGTTTTGACCATAATAAAAAATGTTGTAAAAAAGGTCCTGGATAACAAGATAGAAAGTATATATTTTTTAGGGTACAATTGAAATCTCCATATAAATAGTCCCATAGTCACTCTCAGATGCTTACACAGCATGGATTTGACCGTAATGCTAAATGTCGAACAAAGGTACTGTATAACAAGATACAAGCTGTATCGAGTATAGTGTTAAAATTTGTTTCTCCGATTCACCGTATATATAGAAGGCGTAACCCACACACGCTCACTCACTATGTGAAGTTCTGCTGAGGAAATAGAGACAGTGGAAAGGCTCCAGAGAGAACAGACAGTTGAGGCGGTCACAGGGGATGGCCCAGAGGACGGTAGCCGCAGATGAAGACGGCCTGGGGCTATCATACGGATGGTGTGCTCAGACTGGTGCAGTGCTGTGGTGGTTTGGCCTAGACCAGCCACAGTTGAAGAGCCACAGAGGACGCAACGATTATAGTTACAAAGGAAGTGAAGGTATCGGGGCCTGTGTACAGAGAAATGTGAAACGGCTGTGGTGAATTGCTGTTGTCAACAGAAGGATGGGCACTAAAAACGGACCTGTTCAATACAAACTCTGGCTCAGTCTCGTGTTTGTCTGCGGCAAGATGAGGGTCCCCCCCCCACAGTTGGTTAAACTACAGATGATACCTAATACAAATTTTTGAAACAAGGTACTGTATCAGCACATACCAGGTGTGTCCAGTCTAGGGTTAAATTTCCGTCTATACTTCCGGAGTCAGACACAGACACTCACAGGCTCACTATTTATTACACCAGAATTAAAAAAGTAGAAAAAGGGAAAGGTATTCATAGTGTACACTAGTATACAGTGTTGTGGTACTTTTAAATCTTCGTATATATTTCAATCTCAGTAAGCCAGTCAAGAATCTCCGCTACTGGAAACTACATGGATACAAGTATAGACGCAAAGTCGAGTGTTAGCAGAAATTTTGGAATTACTCATCGCGGGAAAACCTCCCGGTAGATGTTGCAGAGGCGATGCAAACCCTCAATTACTGTGTCTGTGGAGAAAGCGAAAAAGGGTCTTTGTGAAGAAAGGATTGCTTTATCGCAGTAGCGTGGATCACATCACCATTACTCGTCTCCATCAAATTGTGATCACAGGGAGACATGTACCCATGGTCCTCACTGCCTATCATGAAGTGTCTGGTCATTTTGGAGTGCAAAAGACAGATGCCACAGGCTGTAGGCGATTCTATTGGATTGGCATGAGAGGAGACATTGAAAAATGGTGGCAGGAATTTCACACATCTGTGACTATCACAACTGTGAAAGGTGATCATAAACCACCACCGCATCTGCTTGTAAGTTGACGTCCATTACAAATGGTAGCCATTGATTATCTGAAGGTAGAGGCCAGCAGGACAGGACATAGCTACATCTTAACCATCATTGATCAATACACCAAATTTCTAGTGGCCGTCCCTGTGAAGGATTTAACTGCCCAGACTACACAGCGGTGGAGCAGGGAGAGGTAAGTATTTCAACTTGCAAGTGCTGTGGCCATGGCCAAGCAGGGGGGGCACAATCGTGGTTGACGGTACTTGCACAGGGCCCCTCTTAGTACGCTGGTGTGTCTGACGACGAGTGGGCCCTCCCACCTTCTGAGACACTGTACTGTACTATGAGGGGCCCTGTGCCATTGCCGCCGGCCATCAGTGGGCCCATCCACCTGTTCAAAGCAGCGGCACTTGCCCAGATGCGCCAGGTCTTGACCCCAGCCATTGGGGGAGGGGTGGGCAGCCCAGTTAGGGAGGTTTAAAAATTGGCATATGTAGATGTGTTGGCTGGACATTCAGCTGCTGCAAAGGGCGTGATTGGGCAAGTCCGAGGAAGAGGAGGAAAAACCGAGGCACTTTTCTAGTAACCTATGTGTCATCAGGGGAAGGTGGGACAAAATCCTTTGAAACCCATGCATGGTTCATTTTAATGAAGGTTAGATCATCAACATTTTGGGTCGACAGACAGGTCCGTTTTTCTGTCAGGATTGATCCAGCAGCACTGAAGACTCTTTCAGATAACACACTAGCAGCAGGGCAAGCGAGCTCCTGTAAGGCATATTGTGCCAATTCAGGCCAGGAGTCCAGTTTAGAGGCCCAATAGTCAAAGGGGAATGACCTGTGAGGGAGAACATCGATATGGGAAGAAAAGTAGTTTGTAACAATAGTTGACAACTGCTGTCTCCGGTCACTTTTAATCGATGCAGTATTAGCAGTCGTGTGAGTGGTACTTAAGAAATCATTCCACAACATGGTCATTAAACCCCTGTCTCCAACGCCACTTCTGCTGTGTGCACCACGAACACCTCTTCCATTGTGCCCACTACGGCTCGTGGGAGAACCAGCACCGCTGCTGTGTGCTGGGAAAGCCTCAAACAAACGGTTTACCAGAGTTGCTTGTTTGTTTGCCAATATTATCTCTAGGTTCTCCTGTGGCATGATGCTGTGTAATTTGCCTTTGTAGCGTGGATCGAGGATGCTGGCCAGCCAGTAGTTGTCATCTTTAACACAGCCTGCTGATGCTTACCACTAGCTGATCGATAGTGGGACATCTCGTGTGCAACATTGCCAGCTGCGGACGTAGTGCTCGTACGACTGCGCTCTGTGGACGAGCTTTCGCTGATAGACGAGGAGGAGGAGGAGCGAAAGCCTACAGCCAAATGTTTCCTATACCATGGGCTAGGCTGCACTGTTCCACCGCCGCTGTCCCCTGTGGAGCCTGCATCCACCACATTAACCCAGTGCGCAGTGATGGACACGTAACAGCCCTGGCCATGCCTACTGGTCCATGCATCTGTTGTGAGGTGCACCTTTCCACTCACTCACTGGAGGGCAGGGATGGCTTTTCGAGAAAAGAAGTGCCGACTGGGTAGGTCATAGCGTGGGATTCGTAGGCCATGAGGTTGTGGAAAGCTTCGTTTTCAACCAAACGGTACGGCATCATCTCTAATGAGATTAGTTTGGCAATGTAGGCGTTCATACACAGTGTACGCGGATGAGAGAATGAGTACTTTCTTGTTCTACTCAGAGTGTCTGGTAGGGTGAGCTGGACTGGAGAGCTGCATATGGGGGAAGTAGCGGTGGACCGGATGGAGTGTGAGGGGGTTGGTGATGGTATTGGTGGTGATGGCCTAGATTCAGTGTTGTGTTGCAAAACTATTGTGATTCCCTGAGTGCTTTGGCCTTGTGACGACACCTCCACATTTAGTGCTGGTGGTGGGCTTAATGGTGGCGGCGGTCTTACAGTGTGGGTAGCGATGGAGCGTTGTTGGCTACCTTCATTAAGAGCAGGTGCGCATGTCCTACCTGAGGTCTTGTAGTCTGTCCACGCTTGCAAGTGCATGTTGATTAAATGTCTAAGTATGCAACTGGTATTCAAATTTCTGAGTTGTTTACCTCGGCTAAAGGTCCTTCCGCACTTCTTACAGGTAACCTTTGCCTCATCAGTAGGATTTTGGACAAAGAAGTGCCACACTGCACTCTTCCTACTATGGTAAACATTTTCTGGCCTTGCACGCTGTGCTAAGTTGACCGTCTGGTCAAGCTTTCCTGCAACTCTTTTAGTTTTTGTTCCACGTTTTAGGATAGCTACGGGTCTGCTAGATAACCGCTGTTGCGATGTCAATGCCTACTGCGGATCCTTTTCCTTATCTGAACTATTGCCAGAGCCACCCTTCTCCCCTAATGGATGCCAATCCGGGTCCAGAACTGGGTCATCCATCACCTCCTCTTCAGAGTCATCTGCACCTTCCTCTTTACCTTCCTCTGTGTCACCGTGTAAGATGGTATAGTATGCAGGAAGGGGCACCTGGGTTTCATCAGGGTCAGATATTGGCTCAATAGTCTGCGAGGGCAATGTAGTGCTGTGGGTCAATGTACCAGCAGAATCATCTAGCAGTGGCTGTGCATCAGTGCACTCCATGTAAGATTCATCTTGGACTGGGGAATTCAGGATTTGACTGGATAACCCAGGCATGGTAAGTGAAAAGAGCTCCATAGAGTAATCTGAAGTGTTGGCTACCGCATCCTTAACTTTTGGTGGGGGTGAAGGACACAAGGAAAGGGTTTTTTTTATGACCAGAACCCTGCACTGACGACTCCGTGCGTGCAAGTTTTGACCATTCAGAAGAGGAGGCAATAGAGCTGGTGGCTGTTTTGGCAATAAATGCCAAAACCTGTTCCTGATACTCCAGCTTTAAATGCGGTTTTCCTACTCCAAGAAAAGGCAACCTTACAGGCCTTCTTGGGCCAGAGGATGACGCAGGCTCAACACCTCCTGCCTTAGTTGCTATTGTGCTTTTGCTAGAACCAGCCGATGCACCACCACCATCAGTGCCAGCTGCGCCCCCCTGCCCACGTCCGCGGCCTCTTCCACCATACTTCCTCATGTTTGGGAAAATGTACCAAAAATACCAACAGAGAGATGGTACTGTATGAGGAGCATCCAGCTGTGTAAGGTGTATTAAACAAATTAAATCAGCGCATATATTATGTTAGTCACAGACGCTCTCACAGTATGTATTGGACCGTAATCCAACAAGTAGATATACGGAACTGTATCAGAAGAGTACAGCTGTATACGATTTTTGTGCAACTAACAATCTCCGTATATGTATTTACGGAGTGTCACACACACGCTGACTAGGTATAAAAGTGACTGTAATGCGAACGGCAGATATACAATACTGTTGGAGAATCGGACAGCTCTATACTATGTGTGTAAGGAAAATTGTCAAGCTCCATGTATTTGTATACGGACTGACACACGCTGTCTCTGTCTAGCTTTCAACGTAATCAAACAGCAGATATACGAAACTGTTTGAAAAACGGACACGACTCTAAGGTGTAGGTCTGGAAAAATGGAAAAACTCCTCGTTTTTTTTTCCAGAGTCACACACAGGTAGCTTCTATTTGTCCATGCTAGAAGGCAGTACACGGTAGTGTGTGAGGAGCGTACACCGCTGTACGGTGTGTGTGCGTAAAATTGTCAAGCTCCGTGTATTTGTATACGGACTGACACATGCTGTCTCTGTCTAGTTTTGACCGTTATCAAACAGCATATATACGAAACTGTTTGAAAAACGGACACAACTCTAAGGTGTAGGTCTGGAAAAATGGAAAAACTCCTCGTTTTTTTTTTCCAGAGTCAAACACAGGTAGCTTCTATTTGTCCGTGCTAGAAGGCGGCACACAGTAGTTTGTGAGGAGCGTACACCGCTGTACGGTGTGTGTATGTAAAATTGTCAAGCTCCGTGTATTTGTCTACGGACTGACACACACTGTCTCTGTCTAGTTTAGACCGTCATCAAACAGCAGATATACGAAATTGTTTGAAAAACAGACACGACTCTAAGGTGTAGGTCTGGAAAAACGGAAAAACTCCTTGGCTTTTTTTCCAGAGTCACACAGGTAGCTTCTATTTGTCCGTGCTAGAAGGTGGTACATGGTAGTGTGTGAGGAGCGTACGCCGCTGTACGGTGTTTATGTAAAATTGTCAAGCTCCGTGTATTTGTATACGGACCGACACATGCTGTCTCTGTCTAGTTTAGACCGTGATCAAACAGCAGATATACGAAACTGTTTGAAAAACGGACACGACTCTAGGGTGTAGGTCTGGAAAAATGGAAAAACTCCTCTGCTTTTTCTTCCAAAGTCACACCTCACACCCAGATAGCTTCTATTTGTCCGTGATACCAGCCGGTACACGGTAGTGTGTAAGGAGCGTACACCGCTAGACGGTGTCTGTATACAAATTTGTCAAGATCCGTGTATTTGTATACGGACTAACACACCCTGTCTCTGTCTAGTTTTGACCGTCATCAAACAGCAGATATACGAAACTGTTTGAAAAACGGACACAACTCTAAGGTGTAGGTCGGGAAAAACGGACTAACTCCTCAGCTTTTTCTTCCAGAGTCACACCCAGATAGCTTCTATTTGTCCGTGATACCAGCCGGTACACGGTAGTGTGTGAGGAGCGTACACCGCTAGACAGTGTGTGAAAAAATGAACGCTCAGTAACTCACCCGGACAAAATAATAAAATTTGGAGTGCTTTGAAAAAAGCAGTTTGAACAGCAGTGTGCACACAGTAATGCAGCTAGCAAGTAGCCTTAAAAGGCAGCCTAATCACCACCAGTGCTGCTGCACACAACAAAAATCCTCCCCTTTCATTGCACACTAACTGTACAGTGAAAACCGCTATCAGCAGAAGCAGTTTTTTTTCTTCTTCCCTGCCTAATGCTCTACCTGTTCAGAATCAGCAGGCAGCAGCACCACTCCCTATTGTAAGATCGGCAGAAGAAAGATAGCGGTCGGCATTCACAGCCTTTTATACCCACTGTGACACCACACAAAGCCATCCAATCACTTCAATGCCCTTCTCTAAGATGGTGCTTTGCCCGGTGCGCATGTCATCGTGTTGCCCACAGTGTGCGTCCTCCATCATTGGGTGAGAAAAGGTGCAGAAAGCATCATTTGAAACGCAACTTTGGCGCGCTGATCGGCGACCTCATGGCCGACCTCACGCTAGAGTCGGGTTTCGATCGGCGAAACCCAACTTTGGCGAAAGTCGGTGATTTTTTAATCTGACCGACCTGTTTCACTCAACTCTAGCGGCCAGCCAATTACTGCACGACCACAACAAAGATGGATGCGGCATTTCATTGCCTGGCAGACAATCCCTGCATCATGATTGGGTCTGTAAAGTCCACCAAAAAAGTGGGGTGGAGACCCGAGTTCCCGCGAGTAATCCCGGAAATACTCGGTGCTCGCCAAGTACACTGAGTACCGTGATACTCGGGCAAGTAACGAGTAGTGGCAAGCACGTTCACTCATTACTAGTTACTACTGATAGATGCATCTTTTTGGGGCAGCTGTAGGCTGCTATTTTTAGGATGGGGGGTAATATCAATGGTTCCTTACCAGTCTGAGAATGCCAGCCCCCAGCTGTTTGCTTTTGCTTGGCTGGTTGTCAAAAATGGGGGGACCCACAACATTTTTTAAATTATTTATTTAAATAATTTTATAAAATGGCATGGGACCCCTTCTATTCTTCATAACCAGTCATGATAAAACTGAAAGATGAGGGTTGCATCCCGCAGCAGTCAGTTTGGCCTGTGCTAGTTATCAAATAGAAGAGACCCCACTTTTTTTATTATTTATTTATAGCTCACAGGTGCTGGCTGATAAATACACCCATCAGTCGTGGCTACTCTTGCTATTATCAACGACAGCAGGCGTAGGCTGTAGTACTCTCTTATCATTTCACGCCTGAGAACAGCAATAATAACCTTTTTACAGCCGGTCTCAGCTGCTGGCTCACGCTGTCATTTGACAGCGTGGGAACTGCAGCTCTCTGACCAGCGGTAATGATCTTACTGCTGATCAGAGCCACTTGTGTTTCTCACACTCTCATGCAGATGACAGATGGGAAACACCCAATGTTCGGGGTGCTGAACAGAAACAGTAACACAGATTTCTGTGCATGAACACTAGATGTTCAGTATGGACCACAAACTTTACTGTTCGGGTTCACTCTTCTCTAGTGCTGACACATGGCAACATGCAAGTACATTAGCACCCTGAATAAACATAGCTTTCAAACCAGGCCTACTATATATCATTCAAAGAGATATTCCCAAAACAGTAAAATCAGAAATTTCGATCATTCTGTAAACTGCATATCAAGGGGTCTGAAAAGGTATGAAAGAATGAAGATGTTTGACTTGACTAAAACGTAATGTAATTATATTAACTAAGGCTAGGCTCATACCTCCATATTTTCTCTCAACCGAGAAAATCAGGTCGATTTTGCTAGTTACACGCTAATCAAAGTTATCAGAATTTGATCAGAGTTTGATCACAGTATAATTCAATTTTTGCGGCTGTGGGGAAAATAAAAAAAATCCATCTTCTCCATTCTATCAGATCATAAAAATCGCACCACACTTGGATGTCATCCGAGTGTAGTCCAATGTTTTCAGTGGACTCATTGGCTTTTATGGCCGAGTGTGAACAGAATTTAGGATGCAAATTGTTCATGCTGCAATTTTTTCCTTGGACATGTACACAGTTCCATAGAATACTATTGGCATGACTACGATCCAATGTTTTGACAGATTACACTGAGACCAAAATTAGGGTCAACTGCACGAGCCCTAAAGGTTACCTCTAGATGTGAGCAAATTGATTTGATGCAAACTGAATTTGTGTTTAACCAGAAGAATTTGTAAAATTTGCAATTCACTACATGTGAATAGCCTAAAATGACTGCCACTAGTTTACAGATTGTTAAAGAGGTATAAGCGAGATAGGGCTCTCACAATCTTGCAAAAGGTTGGGCAGCTTTTCCATAATACAAGCAGCTATCGTATTACATTACATGGTATAGCCAAAGCAATTAGGAGGGACTATCTTTACCCATATAAAATCAGAATCAGCAAATGCAGCAGCCACGTGAAAGGTGTTCATTGCCTAAATCTCCTTGCACAACATGGTTTACTCTGCCCCTCTCTTATTGAATTTGACATTGTTTTGGTTTATTTTTATAAGACAATTTTTTATTAAATTGAAGTACACAGAATAATATAGATAAGAGTTAAAGTGATTAGACTTGACTGACCTGGGACTTAATGACCCGTTACACACAGTGATCGCTGTGTGTGACATCCAAGCGATCGGCCCCCCCGCGTGGTATCGCTGATCGTGATGGATCGTCCTGGCCCATTTTTTCATCACTGGTCTCCCGCTGGCCAGCGAGCATCGCTGCATGTGGCAGCGGGAGCCAGCGATGAGCGACGCTGCATGCTGGTTACCAACGTAAACATCGGGTTTCTGAGGGCTGTGGGGCCCTTAGAAACCCGATGTTTACCCTAGATACCAGTGTGCACTGCAGGCAGGGCAGGAGCTGGAGGCAGAGTGGCGCACAGACCAGAGTAGCAGATAGCAGAGCTACGCCGGTCTGCCTGCGCCACTCTGCTTCCACCTCCCGCCCTGCCTGCAGTGCACACTGGTATCTAGGGTAAACATGAGGTTTCTAAGGGCCCTGCAGCCCTTAGAAACCTGATGTTTATGTTGGTAACCAGCTTGTTCGCTGGTCCTGATCGCTGGAGGGGCTGTCTATGTGACAGCTCACCAGTGATCAGCTAACAATGTCCCAGTGTTCCCATCCACATCGGATCATTGGTGGGATTGCTGGGACATCGTTATGTGTAACGGTACCCTTATTCTTAACCATTAAAATGTTTATCAGCACACTATGGAATATTACAATAGAAAATGCAGCTGTATTATTTTACCAAATAGATCAGCACTGGCTACATAGATATTATATAAAAGTTTATTTACTATTCATGATATAATGGCTTTTGCTGCAGAAGCTACAAACAAACCAAAGCAAAGTAGAATTCCTTTATTAGTGAAAATACTTTATTCCTTTGTACACTCACATTAATGAAGTATTCTTTCTTGTATCTTTTAAATAACATGTTGTTTGGTCCTTGAATACTATGTGGGTGTGTACTTAATTATGTTTCAGTACTGGTACAGGTTTGAACAAATGTTGTCTATTAACAATGGTAATATACATCCAAGGGTAGAGAACAGAGAAAAGGAGAAGAGGGGAGTTGTAGTGCTATCAGGTTTGAGGTTATTCAAAATATAAACTTACACAACCAGGTGGATTACAGAAGAGTTTAGAGACACATGTCATCTTCCATATTGTTCTAATCAAGTAATCAGAATTTTGGGGTTTCTATTGGCATCAAATATTCATCAGCTGATCAGACCTTGGTCTCGTAACTGAAGAATAAATAGTGGAGGTTTTCCCCTGTGACAAAAACAAAATAGTTGTGGCAATGCCACCAGATGGCATTTTGGTGATCTCATCCAAACGTTATTACAAAAAGTTAGGAGAGGCTTTGATATGTACTGTACCAGCAAAACACAATGTGTAGACTAACACTAAAGACATAGTAAATTATATATTCAAGCATGTCTTTATCCATATTTTAGATGTCAGCTAAGGCACATGTTGTGGTCCATGCAGGATAGGTTACAGGTTGCCAGAACCAAATGTCATGGTGGCATTTGTTGGACACATTTACTGACACTGGTAAACCAAATGTACTGTAAAGCAGAAACTGATATAGAATTTAAAAGCATATTACCTAGAGAAGAGCAAGTAAATTTGTGTGGACCTAAACTCTACAATTATATTAAAAAAAAATAGCATTTGCCAAAATGGCGATTTTTAATAATTCAATTCCTCACGAATTGAGCAAAATGATAGCCGTTGGTCGCCATTTCACTTGAACTGTACAGGGCCATCAAAAGGTTGAAAAATAAAAACATACCCACACACACTGTAGCCAGTCACCTCTATGGCCACTCCTCTACTCACCATCACCTGTCCGGTCTTCGTTGCATTTTTTATGACCACTGCAATTGCTGAATCCCTATTCTGCACATGTCCATGTAAGGTCACAGCACACGTCATGATACTGCAACCTTAAGCGAGCTTATATCAGAGCCGGAAGTCCCAACCTAGCATGAAGAGGCCAGGAGATTTAACGCTCGCAGTGGGGATAAGAAGATACTAATAGGACCAAACAAGCAAAAGGTGAGGAGCAGAGGGACCAAGGAGGTGATGGGTAAGATAAGTATTTGATTAAGGCAAATTTGAATTTTGCCTCATTCACTCATATCTGAGCAGAACCCTTTTCCAATATGATAATTTTTTGTTTTTGCATTATCGTGTTTTAATTCTCTTTCTTAAAAGTCCTAAACACTTTGGATTTTTCCATCGCATAGCCATATAAGGGTCAAATTGTAGTTTTGAAAAAAAAAATCCATGGTAGTGAAATGGTGCAAAAAGCACAGTTCTGTACTTCCTTTTAGGGTTGTTTTTATGGCATTCACTGTGCTGTATAAATGACCTGAATTAATGATTCTCCAGGTCATCATTGATCAAGGCGATACCAAACTTGTATAGTTTTTACTATTAGTTTTAGTTTTCAATTTTACATTATTTTTTAGTTCTGAGGTGACTTAAACCTGCGGATAGTCTGATGGCTGTTACTATATACTGCATTACCACAGTTTTGCAGTGAATAGTGAAAAATAAGTTCTACAATGAAGGCCATCCATAGGGTAAGCTTTTCAAGAGGTTCAGGGAAGTGGCAATGGAGGCCTATGGCTGCAATAACAACCTACTGGTACCCCACAATTGAATTTCAGAAAGTTGTGAAAGATGTTTAATTCTCAATGTTGGAGATTAACAGTGATATTTAAGTAGTTAAACTACAGCTGCTATAGTTACAGGAAGGTAACAGCTATATATTATACAGTAAGATGTTACTGAGCTCCTGAGCTTACTAAGTAAATGAGGACCGACATAAGATGTACTTATATGTCTTAAATTGGGAAAGGGTAAATATTACACTTTTGTGATATGTACTTCAACACAGTGAAAATAACTATGCAGCCCCCACAACTTCCATTTCTTTATGCAAGTGTCTTGTAAAGACATGAATCTAAAAAAAAGTACTCGATCAGGATGTACGCTTGTGTTATAAGGTTTAATGCAGAACTTCGTTGTTTAGTGCTATGGATGTAGAGTAATATGTTCAGGACCACTTTTTGTATTTGTTGTCAAATGAGCAGATCTTATTTTTATACATAAAAAACTCTTGTAGATTTACATTTTCCCTAAATGAAACATCATTTTGTGATGGCTCTTCAAATGAATGGCCACCTATTCATGGAATGCCTGAATGGGTTGATTTTTGCCCCTTCTCCTCTCCCACCTACCAGAGGCAAGGAAACTCCTCCATGATGCCCCATTGTCAATAAATATCTAGGGTAGTAGTCCTGAGGCAATCCTATTAAGTAGATATATTGTACGTGGTTAATGAGTGACAGACAACACATTAGATGCACATATCTTTTTGAAACCATACGAGATGGCTAGCTAAAACATTCTCTTGGTCAAAGAATAATTAATTAAAGAAATGTTCTGTTGATATGTGTACTATGTTATTTTTTTCTATAAAGATGCAATAGGTAAAAAAAATCACAATTATATAAAAGAGGTATAAATGCTGAAATACATAATAGCATAGCACAAACTTATATAAACACTCTTTCACACTCAGCTTGCACTCTTTGACTTACCACTAGAGATCGATCCCCAAAGGATCAAGTTCAAGTTGAATTTCCTGAAATCCATGGTTTCATGCAAATTCGAACATTTTGAGATTTGATTGACAGTTTGCAATAAAAACTTTCTATGCACCATTTCCCATGCTGACGAAGCATCAGAGAGCAAGAAAACATAATTTAGCATTATTGTGTGAGCTTCTCCATTATGTCCTGCAGCTATGACATGTAGCTGATAATCTTACCTTAGGGTACCGTCACATTTTGCGATGCACCAGTGATCCCGACAAAGATACGACCCGGTCAGGATCACTGGTTGCTAGTGAGCTGCCAAACAGGCAGATCTCACCAGCGACATAGCAGCAGTCGGCGGTTGTTACTTACCTGTCAGACGTGGCGATGAAGACATCCTCCCGCCCGCGTCCACGCGTCGCTCGTCGGCACCAGCAGGAAGCCCAGCAGGAAGTGGCCGACGAGAAACAGCCCAGGATGTTCTCACGCAATCAGCGATAGACAGCGGGGGAGCCGATCGGAGGTAAGTTTCACATATAGCGATATCGTTAGCAATATCGCTGCTGCATCACAAAATCGGGGACGCTTTAGCGATATTGCTAGCAATCTCGCTTAGTGTGACGGGCCCTTTACACAGTGTTGATCAGTATCTGGGCCATCACAGATCAGCGGTTCCCAGTGAAGCATTTTGTACAGAGTCGTTTTCCATCTACAGAGTCACTAAATAAGTCTCTGTCTTCTGCAGAGGGGAAAGTCTTATGGTCATCAGGGTCATCTCTTTCGCCTGTAAAGTGTAAGTTCTTATGGCCAGTGGGGCGTTCTCTCTCAGTTGTAAAGTGTAGGCTTTTATCACCAATTAATTTGGCTCATAATATATTCTATGTGGTTCAGCTTATGAACTGTCATTAGAAAGAGTTGGTGAATGCATCACATTTTTGGACCTAGTTGTGACTGGAAATCCTGGCCTAGAGTGAACATCGGGCAGGGATTTCTGGCCATAGACCATGGAGGTCACTGCCCATGCATAGTGATCTTTGATGCCTGGTCATGGCCGAAAGCCCTCGACCAGAGAGAACAATAGAATAGAAATGAAGCATGGCTGAATACCAAACAGTGACCAGGCAGGGTCAGTTGGAGAGGTGAGCAGCTGGCAATATGTTATAAAGAAAAAAAACTTTTGTACTGATTTCCAGTGCCTGTGGCTGGAAGTCTTGGTCTGGTGTTCACTTCATCCTTGAGTGAACACCAAGCTGGACATGTGGCACAAAGAAAACATGGAAGACCGGATAACAGGCATAGAGCAGCGGGATGACTGGAAAGGTGAGTAGTGAGGTATGTTTTTTTACTTTCTGTTTAACTTTTTACTGGCCTTCTCCTGTTCATCAAGATAGTGACCACAGATGGATGCCATTTTGCTGAATCTGCATAGACTGAAATACATAAAAAAAACTATATTCTCCAGAATGTGCATTTTTGCATAAATCGAGTGCATGTTCCACTCTAATAAAATTGCCTATCTCTAATATTGACATGTGGGCAGATTGCTATACTCATCATAGTACATTAAAAAGTCTTACTTGACAATTATTAAAAGTTTTTTATGCTATCTAAAAAAGAATAACTGCATTAGATGAAAAAATATTTGCGAGCAGGAACATGAAATGAGTCATCTTAGAAAAGTCTGTCATTATATCCTAAAAGTAAACAAAAATCTCCTTTTCTGGCTCAAAATAATCTGTTTCACAGCGGTAGAAAATGCTGGGATCATAGTAATTTAGTATTGAGGGAAACATATAAATTAAATCCCTGATGCATTGGGAAATTTGCATTTCACATCTCAAAAAGCTTAGATACATTCCTCTGTAGTGATCGATAAAAATGCTGAAAATTCTTTGCGGACGAGGTTCTCTGGTAGTGTTTCTCAATAGACAAATTAGCAGATGTATAAACAGGCTTCACTGTCCCTCAATGCAAATAATATTCCACATCTTAATGCTGCATTTAAGAATTATATAGCGTTATGCAGATGAATCTCCCAGTTGGCCCATTTAACTTACAACACTGCCATTACAGACGCGTTCATGGCTTGCGGTTACTGACAAATCACATATCCCTATTTATACAGAGTGCAATCATTTCCATAACATATACAGAGAAAGGGAGATATTTCTAAATCTTATGTGTACAAGTAAAAGTAAGAAGACATTAGGAAAATACACACAAACTTAAGCCTTGGAAATGTATGAACTATTTTATATTTTACAGAATACAAAATATGTATACGAATGCTATGCTTTTACTACAGTACCTGAGGGATACTCCTGTAATTTCGTCTTTGCCGATAGCTTTCCTTTCCTTTTATCTTCCTAAACCATCCAACGTATCGAGCCTTTTGTTTATTTTAATAAAGCTTACTTAATAGCTTGTTTGCAATGTGTTAATAGAGAACGTGTCCATAAAATGATTATACTTGACCTTAAAATCCAATGCCTGATCAGAGTCTATTCTGCCACCAAGAAAGTAGGCTGCTGTTAACAAAGCTTCATTCAGGGGCTTTTCTTCACATTGTGATTACCAAGACAGCAAAATCCTGTGCTGGTTTCTCTAATAACGTGTCATTATGTTAAAGTCGATGAGTTGCTAGCATTACAGATGTTCTTTTGACCTTATTTATTCTCAGTTCTTGTTCGTGTCACCTTTAATAGCAGCACGAGTTTATTTGTGCACATAGTCCTAAAGAAATGTACTATACATATTAGGCAGCGCCATAATTACCAAAGAGTAAAGTAGCAAAGACTAAAAAAGTTATGTTGCAATAACAGCAATCACAATGCACCATAATAAACCAGAGGCTTGTAATTCCGAGATGTTAAACATTGTGCTTCGCTGTGACATGTCAAGTTCTCTATATTCAGTGGTATAGATTCCATCTGTTCAGGTTCTTTTTCCAGCCCAATGGAGCAAATACAATGGTGAAAGCAATTTTGCCAGCAGCCATTGGCTATGGATTAAAATGTCTTATGCCAAGTTCTGCTGGACCTCAAGGCTTCCCTTGGCACAATCTGGACAAAAAAGCTGAATTTGCTATTTTGTTATGTGAAGCTCTTTATTAGGTTCATTTTAAAAATGAATGCTTTAAATAGACCTTACTGCACAGATCCTCGCAGTGCTTACCCTCAGAAGTATGTATCACCTAGTATGAGAAAACAAAATTTTGGCATTTTTTTACTTTATAGACCCATGTATTAAATTTAAATGTTAAGCCCCCGTCACACATAGCAATCTCGCTAGTGAGATCGCTGCTGAGTCACAAGTTTTGTGACGCAACAGCAATCTCACCAGCGAGATCGCTGTGTGTGACACTTCCCAGCGACCAGCCCCCCTGCCGGGTATCGCTGATCGTCCTGGAATGGCCAGGACATTTTTTTGATTGCTGGTCTCCCGCTGGCCAGCACGCATCGCTGTGTGTGACAGGCGGGAGACCAGCGATCAGCGAGCTGCCGCTGGTAACTAAGGTAAACATCGGGTTTCTAAGCAGCGCGCACCACTTAGAAACCCAATGTGTACCTTAGTTTCCAGCGCGCTGGTGCAGGGAGCTGGTAACCAATGTACACATCAGGTTTCTAAGTGCCGCGCGCCGCTTAGAAACCCGATGTGTACCTTGGTTACCCGCTCCCTGCACCAGCGTGCTGGTAACTAAGTTACACAGTGGGTAACTAAGCGACGTGCGTCTCTTGTTACCCACGTGTCGCTGGTGCTGATCGCTGGTGAAGCTGCCTGTTTGGCAGCTCACCAGCGATCATGTTGTAGGATGGGCGAAGGGAGTGATGATCCCACAGGAATGGGGGGGTGACCCACTTCTTGGCGCCGACAGACACGAGACAGAGACAAGAGTTATATTCAACAGGTTCCGCTTTTATTGGCCGCCTTTCTGACGACTTGCACAATTCTTGACAGGAATTTTTCACTGTTCCCTTGCTTGCAGGCCCGAGTACCTTCACTTCATAGTTTGTCACCTTTGTGGTGTCCTTCGCCGCTCTTCCCACCGTGGCTACCCTAGGCCCATCCACCACAGCGTTTCACTCTTGAAAGTACACCGAACACTTGGTACTCACTGACCGTCTCTGTCCGCGACTACTGTCCTCTTGGGTCACCCCCCGTGACAGTCTCCACTGTCAGTTACTCTCTGAAGGCTTTTTTCCACCTTCCTCCCTACAGGAGGTCCTCCTCTCTAGTGAGCTCCCTTGGCTGACTGACTTTCCAGAACCTTCCCTGACCTCTTATACTCCCTGTCCCAGTAGCCCCGCCCACTATAACCTGACAGTTACCTTTGACCAATGGCAGTTACCTTGACGCAGGGCAGTTACACAATCACCCCCTCCTATACTCCCCACTGCCCTCTAATGGTCAAACTGCCACATGACACCCTTTTCACTATCTCTCTGTCTCTTACTACAGACAGACCTGTCCATCAGCTCAACCTCCCCACAATGTAGAGACACACCAGTGATCCTGACAAGGTAATATCATTGTCGGGATCACTGGTGCGTCGCCATGTGTGATGGGGCCCTTAGACTTCTCTAAATAATTATTGGTCTCATTTTGAAATGAATCACTGTAAATCTGGCTTCAGAAAACCTAGAGGCAGCAGAAGGCAACTGAATGAGTAACAGGCTACATAGATGTGATGGGTACGCCAAAGCAAAGATACTAACTGATACAGAGTTCTATTGTGTTCTCCAGCAATCCCTTAATGCTAAAACTAGGTGAATGTCTGATAACCTGACTACCTCTAATATTTTCTGCAAGGGGAAACAATGACAAGCCATTTCAGAGGAGCATTTTACATTTTTCTTGAAGGGTCATGAAGAAAAAAGGTATTCCCTGACCGCTGACACCCCACAGATCTTAACCCCTTTACCCCCCCCCCCCGGGTCTTTTGCACATTAATGACCGGGACAATTTTTACAATTCAGACAACTGTCACTTTATGAGGTAATAACTTTGGAATGCCTCCTCAAGAAGTTCGTTATGAAACGTGCGTTGGGGCAGCAGGAAACTTGTGTTATCCTACACAGCCAGTAAGTTCATCTCTGTGCCCTTATGTGTGTGCATTATCTTTCTTTTCATTAGCGGCCTGTGTGCAATTCATGTATCAGTAATTCAGCACTTTAGCTTATATTTGCACAGGTTGATTTATCTATAGGCACATTGCTCTTTTTACTCTATTCTATAGTATATTTGGATATTAATAGTGTGTACTTTTTCTGGTTTAATTTATTCTTGTGGCAACTTTGAAAATTCATTTTTTTTATTTTTTTATTTTTATAGATACCCGGTAAGTCAGTTTATACTGCTATATGAGTACACTGTGTACTCTAAATTTATGTCCTTAATGAGCTGTTTTTATAATTAGCACCTGATGTGTAATTATCATTTAGCACCACAGCTCTTTATTTGTCTATTGCTTACACAGTCTGGTCCATTTATTAGCATATTGCACTTTCTTTAAAATGGTGGCTAGTTTATGTTGAAGGTTTTATGTGAGCTGACTTATTTGGTTCTTTTTCTGTCCACAATATCATATTGCTCTGGATATACACTGTTCCTGTTCATATTGGTGTCCAGCAGTGTTGTATTAATTTTTAATTTTTGATGGAATAATAAAATTGATTTTATGGACTATACTCTGCGGTGGTGGTTTATATACTTCCTCTCGTTGTGGTGTGGTTCAATTGTATTTTGAGGTTTTGTCCTTGGAAATATTATTTTGGGACTTTTTGTGCTTCAATATATATACTGTATATATATTTCCTGTTTACAGATATGCAATAGAATAGTGTGATGTATTTAACACTTCATAAAGACATAATTTTTTTTTACTCTATTATATAATGGCCTCCAACCTGTGAATTTCCTGCTGTTGTGAAACAACAACACCTGGAATGATCTAATTTCTGCAGTCTATGTTTATGCTAACAGTGCTGTTTTCCACAGATGTATTTAAACCAAAATATATTTTATTACTACAGCAATATCATTTTTAGCTTTATTTTACTAATAGGTAAACTGTATTTGTCAGCATCAAGTGAATAATAAGTTCTGGCTCCATTCAGTGTTTACATCCAGCTGCAAACCTGTTAACAGTAGGTTGGTGGGTGTGAACAGAGTCGCCTCTCACACATATCTGACAATGACCTGTGCCATAGATATATTATCAGTATAAGCCTAGAAAAGTCCTTTAAGTCCTTATTGTGATGTTAAGTTTTCACATATGTGTTTATCTTTGTTTTTTCACAGATTGAATATATGCCTATTAAAATCTATAGTGCTGTTCACATGTCTATGCGTCTGCAAAATAAAGTCATGGAGACATATCTCTTTTTGAATTGTGTCATGGATCAAAAGTACCCATACTAGTCTATGGATAAATCTATCTATGAAATCTATGAAAATCATGAATAGCACACGAATGGCAAGTGTGCAATCTTTATGCTGACCATGGTTAAAAAGTATTAGGATCCTGTCACACCAAACGATGCACCAGCGATCCCAACAACAACACGACCTGGTCAGGAACGCTGGTGCATTGTTACATGATCGCTGGTGAGCTGCCAAACAGGCAGACACACCAGCGATCAGGACCAGCGAGGACGCTGGGATCCAAGGTAAATATCTGGTAATAAAGCGCGCTCCGCACTTAGTTACCCGCTGTATACCTTGGATACCAGCTCCCAGCGTGAGCACGCTGGTATCCAAGGTACACAGCATGTAACTAAGCGCCGTGCACTTAGTTACTCGATATTTACCTTGGATACCAGCTCCCAGCGTCTGCTTACAGCAAGATCGCAAGCAAGATCGCTGATGCATCACAAAATCAGCGATCTTGCTAGCGATCTTGCTATGTGTGACGGGCCCTTTATCCTGTAATGAAATTGCCATAGTTAAACAATAAGAAAATAAACAACGTTACAACTGACTTACTTTTTCTATCTTCTGTGGTTCTCCTGATATTTGAGCTTGATTTTCCAAAGTCTATAGTTTTTCTCCCAGACATTTCTTCCACCAGTGCCAGGCTGAATATGTTCAGTAGTTTCATTCCAAACTAAAGGTACTGTCACACTTAGCGATGCACCAGCAATCCCAACCAGCGATATGATGCGGTCAGGATTGCTGGTGCATTGCTAAGTGGTCGCTAGTGAGCTGCCAAACAGGCAGATCTCACCAGCGACATAGCAGTGGTCGTGGGCCGCTACTTACCTGTCAGACGAGGCGATCCTGACATCCTCCCGCCCGCATACACGCGTCGCTCATCGGTGCCACTGGAAGCCCAGCAGGAAGCGGACGACGAGAAACGGTCCAGGACGTTCTCGCGCGATCAGCGATAATCAGCGGGGGAGCCAGTCGGAGGTAAGAATCAGACATAGCGATATCGCTAGCAATATTGCTGCTACGTCACAAAACCAGTGACGTTATAGCGATATTGCTAGCGATATCGCTTAGTGTGACAGGCCCTTAAGGATTTAACTTGTGAGATTACATCCAAATCTTTACAACCCATTACCTTTTATAGAGCAATTAGGTGCTCACCTCTCTACTCTTCCCAGGTCAGCTCCTGATCTTTTATCAGTTGTGCAAAATCACAATCAGCCCCCACCATCAATTTTCACTTGAGCTGTGAGTTACCTCTATAGTAGTGTTACCTCTATATGTAAATATGGTGATAACAATGTAGATTTCAGAACAAGTGACTATAATGTATCATAGTAGTATAAGCTCAGCATTAGCACAAAGTTACTAAACCAGAATTGCCAGTCAAGGATGATTGCCCACCCAAACACTAATGTGTTGGCAGAAAAATGCAGCACAGAATACATGCATTTTTGATGCATTGGTGCATTTTTCCCATTCATTAGTATGGGTGAAATTTGCAGCATAAATGTTGAAGTAATTGACATGCTTCAGATATAAATCTACTGCAAATCTGCAAGGAAAAAATAAGCAACATGTGCATAAGACTTAATGAATATCACTCACTTTGCAGGGACTATTGTAGCACCCCTGAGGGTTCAGTCGCCACAGAGGTGTGGTATCTGACGACCAGGTAAGATGGGGACACCTGACCAAACTCCACACCTGCATCCCACACACACTTTGAACAGCAGAACACCCTCTATGGCCTTGGTTCATAAAGAGTATTGGGAGGTGGGCGGAGCTTAGGAAAAGAGCAGGAGATTTGTAGTCAGTTGGGGTTTACCTCAGAGGGAGGGAAGTGAAAGGACATGTTTGGAGCAGCTCCTGTCAGGAGGAGGTGCTGGACAAATTGGCTTTGAAGGAAAGCTCCCTGAAGGAAAGAGTGGTTCTTCTAGAGGCACGGGTGGAGAGTGCTCCCCGTGGGGCTCGTCCCACGTTGATAGCCATCAGGTGGGGGAAGAATCCAGGTTCGCAGAAGGGTCTCAGCCCCTAAGCCTAGTGGAGTGTACATCGAGACTTAACTAGCAAGCTGACAGCTGTGGCTACTTTATGGGTCACAGCGAATTACCACAGTTATCCTCACCAGAAAGGCAGCCACATACGATCAAGGAAACACCTGAGTCATGTTATCTGACAGGATCTGCGGCAGCTGACCTGGGACACTGACTGTGAGATGCTGAAAGGAAGGAAAGTGGAAAGTAGCATTGTGGAGACGGCCTGGGAAGGTACATACTGACAGGGAGTGTTGGAAGGGTGTACTCATTTGCCTGGGAGTTGACTAGACCCCTCACCTAAAGAACACAGCACTGAGGCGGGCATCTGTACTGCAGAACAGAACTGTAAGTAAAGTCTTGGAAGTACATTCATCTGCGTCATGTTTCCTTCCTGCGTCATCAACCCGGCACTGCTTCCATTTTCACTCCACATTACATCACCGCCTCTAAAACTACTCTCAATGGCCCTGGGACTACTGCTCTACCTGTGGAGAGCCATTTTCACCTCAGCTGCATCATACCAACGGTCCCAGGGGAACGGCATTGCAGCGCTGGTCGCCTCTGACCAGAATACCACAGGTGGCATCATGAATCACATATAAACTTTATTCTCATTTAATTACACACAAAATTTTACATGACCACCCGGGGCCACGGACCGGGTCACTGCCACTGTGACATTTCCCATTGAAGTTACCGGGCCCGGTACTGAGTATCCCACGGCCCCTGGGGTGCGTCACTATAATATCCAGCAGCTTTTGTGAATACATGCAGAGAAAACACATAACAAAAGCGCAACAAAACCACCTGTGCACATACCCTTAAATTGCACAACCTCCCTTGACGAAATAGGAAGCTAGAGTGCCAGAGAGAAGTAATATTGAACTATCCATTTTTTTATTGTCTTAGCAATCTGTGGGGATCTATGCGGTCACCACTTATCAAAACTTTTCACATGGCTTACTCCTGATATTTTGCTTCAGATTCAAATCCTTTTATCGAGAAGTTGTGTACCTGTGGTGCATCTGAAAAAAGTCTATAGTTCTCTGACAGTAACATTGAAATTACAACCATACAGTAAAATATACAGCAATATATACCAATTGTGACATATTAATTTCACATATCCATCTATAAAATAAAATTCTGTAAAATTCTGTAATTTCTTTTGCACTTACTTGTTTCCTGTTTCAATATATGTATAACTTACATTTACCTGATTAAAAACTTTGGACCACATAAAACCCTTAATACTTATGTGTTCAAAAAACTTTGAAAACACGTTTTCCTTACCTTAATTTGAACTTAGCCTGTGTAAAATTTTTTGCAAGAAACACAAAATATGATAGAATATCTCCAGTCCTTATATTCCGATAGAAAGAACGGATAGCTATATATCCATCAATTACCACTTCAATAGATGAGTTGCTGCTGGGGCTTTGGTACAGGTAAATACTTCCAATTCTTTGCAGCGGAGGACCAGCATCATCAAAATAATTATGAGACATTTGGATTTTTCTTGTGTCCTCCATGACACAATTCCCTTTCTCATCACTTTGCTGAATAGAATAATACAATTCCACTGGACTACCATCAGGTTGCTCCAACATCTTTTTATGTCCTGCAATAACTGTTGGTGGGTCAAACCAGCTGGCCAGTAACTCAAGGTCGGCAACACACAATCCAAGATCACCAGTCAACTTGCATGTGGCCTTAACTTCTCTGGTTTCCCGGAATGCAAATACTTTTACACAAGGAAGTCTTTCTGCAGTGCTATAATCATCCCAATCTCTACCCACAATATAAAACAAAACTTGAACTTTAGGTTTAAAGTGATAGATTTTGTCCTTCAGAATATATGCTTTAATCCTCCAGTTAAAAGCAAATTTATCTGTAGATCCAAAATGGTTAGAAATTAACAGTAAATCCTGTGGCACTTCCTGCTCAATGGAAAATGGTCCGTAGGTGGCATTCATCATCGGTTGTTTCTTGGCCTTATAAATGAGAAATGATTCAACTCGAGACTGGAGACTGGAATTCCTCATAATATCCTGGTTTGCTTCTTTAAGGAAGAAAGAAAGCTCACTTTGATGGATAGTGTAGCTCACCGGTAGATAGGTGGGAAGCAAAGAAAACCTTTGTATGCTGTCTAATATCCCACGGCTTTCTGTCACTGTTGAAAAAGGACAAATATTTCAAGATGAAACTAAAATTAAAATAATGGTTTTATAAAACAAGTAAAAGATAAAAGAACTTCGTTCTCAATAACAGTTCAGTACATTTTACATGAGAACTTGACGACATTGACATAAATATTATTGTTGCAACTTGCAAACCTAAGTCACTAAAAGCACAAACCAAAGATGTGACATACTGAAGAAACATATTTCATCAAATTTTGATAGAGGGGGGATTGTGAGCTCACCACACCATGTTGTCTGATGTTGAGGGTTGAGGGTCTGTGTGTTGAGGGTCTGTGTGTCGGGTGCCGGTCCTGCTGGTGAAGTTCAATCAAAGATTCAAGGATAAGGCTATGTGCACACGTTGCAGATTCACCTGCAGGTTTTTCCGTGTGGATCCGCAGGTAAAACCGCAGGTAAAGTGACCTGCGATTTTCCTGCGGTTTAACACCTCTACTATGTTAAAGGTGTGAAACCGCTGCGGAAACCGCCCACACAATTGACATGCTGCGGTTTGTAAACCAGAGCAAAACCGCGCTGAAAAAAACGCAGCGTGAGCACAGCGGTTTTGAAAAGCCGTAGGGTTACATGGTACTGTACCATGTCTGCGGAACTGCTGCGTTTCCGCAGGGCCAAAACCGCTGCGGAAACGCAGCAGAATCTGCAACGTGTGCACACAGTCTAAGAGTAAATGAGTGACACATCCGTCCAACATAGGATATCCTATGACTAAGGGTGCTTAGATGCCAGAAACGCGTCAGGTTTTATACATTTTTTCTTAATTCTATGTTTTGAATGAATTTTGAATAAAGCATGAAATGTTTACTTTTTGTTGGATGGATGTGCTACTCAGTTCCTCTTATCCTTCAAATTCTTCAAATGTTTAAATTGTTACTAATATATAAAAAGTACAAAAAAACTAATTTAAAGTTCATTCTGTAAAGAGATCAACTTATTCAGTAAAGACTATGAAAACAAAAGATGATTCATCATGACAAATGATGATATGCAGCAAAAAAAACATGTTGTGATTAAATACACCTACATTGGTAATGTTTCCACTGAATTTAGAGTTGTTTCGGTAGTTAATTAGCAAGATGAGTAAATATAAGGAAAAGCAAAGAATACTTAGCAAGAATGTCAATGATTAGCATCATTTCAGTGAATGTACCAATCCAACAAAGAACAATAAAGTTGGAGAATGCATCACTCATATTATTTTTTGCTAATTAAAACCATTTAGTGAAATATATACTTTTTTCAACCTGATTTTATTTTCCAATTCTAGTTTTTTTGCGATCTCATGAAAATGGGAATATAGGATATAAAATATAGTGACACTGAAAATTTAAAAATAAAACAATTTTTAAGATATATCATTTTAAGTTAAATTATTTAAATAGGTCATTTTATAATTGCAAAGTTATTATAAAGACCTTGTCAATGACAGATTACTTAAATTATACTGTATGTCCTATTAAGGCATGCTGAGATACCATATGGAGATCTACCCTAACCAAGCTCCATTAGCTAAATCTCTGAGCTGGGCAGCGCTCAGCCTAAAGGCCCCATCACACACAGCGATATCGCCAGCGAGATCGCTGATTTTGTGTCACCACAGCAATCTCGCCACCAATATCGCTGTGTGTGACATGGATAAGTGACCGGCCCTCCTTCCGGGTATCGCTGATCGTGCTCGAACATCCTGGGCCATATTTTGATCGTTGGTCTCCCGCTGGACAGCACACATCGCTGCACGCTGGGTTCCAAGGTAAACAGTGGGTAACTAAGAGCCGCACGGCTGTTAGATACCCACTGTTTACATTGGAAACCAGCTTGCTCGCTGGTCCTGATCGCTGGAGGGGCTGTCTATGTGACAGGCCACCAGCGATCAGCCTAACTATGTCCCAGCAATCCCATGCATGTCGGACCATTTGTGGGATCGCTGGGACATCGTTATGTTTAACGGGGCCTTTTGGGTTCGCTCTCACTGCCGTATAACACAGTCAAGTGCTATCCCATGTTTTATCAGCTAGCACTCATTATACTATGTTACAATGTTATACTATGGGGAAGTGCAAATCTGAGATTTTTTTATGTCAATTTGGCATAAGAAAACAATTGCAGCATGCTTTGAGTGGCTCCAATGTTCTATTCAAGCATACTCATACAAGTCTATGGATGCGCGTGAAGCATCTGACTGCAGTCGGATGTCAAGAAATTAAGTTATCCATCTTCTCCATACCTATGCTGTGATTCTATCATGCAAGAGAAAAGTAGAGAATTGGATCACACTCAGATGTCATTAGCATAATTGCTGGATTCTCTCGCATGAGAATATATTCCCACAAAGGAATATGAGGATTAAATGAAAAGGGGTTCCTTGCTCTTCTTTAATATAGTGGCATGACTTCCAATAACAGCTAATTGCAAAGAATCCATTAGAAAAGACTCCATGATTAACCCTCCAAATGAGATGCATAATATGATGTATCATAGGGATATCCAAATAGAGATCAGCAGATAGATCCATGGAGGATAGAGTGAGTCGAATTTTCTAAAACTTGCAAGTCCCTGTTAATTTGTGATTCGATTTGCAAGGGTCAGCCAAAAAATTGAAAAAGTACCTGCATCATTTCACACACTGTGAAGACTCAGAGAGTGGTATTATAACATCATTCAGGGCTGTGTGGGTTTCCTCTTACTGCCTTCTATCTATCACATCACATTGTCTAGTGCAGCCAATCAGTGGAGCTATCACAGCCAGTATAAAAAATGAGGGCAAACTAAGGAGCACCATTTTATGTGTGTACACTGTAAGAATGGAAGGTACATGTAGGGATAAAAACGGGCCTCATCTGATTGGGTGTAATACTTCAGTACTAAAGATTGAAAATAGGAGTATTAACCTCAATTCATGGATAATAATTGAAAGATTCAAGTGATATCCCTGTATAATCTGTAATTGTATAGTCAATAAGTGTGACTGTGAATTGATTGATCTGAGATATACTGCAGTAATAGCACCTTAACAACAAAGGAAGGTTGTTATGAATGAGTCACCGTAGGAGGCAAAAACAGAAATACTAGCTAAGTCCAGAAAACCAGAGAAGTTGGCAGCTATCGGATTGCAGACCCCTGAACCTAACAACAACAACTAGCAGTAGCCGTGGGGGGTTCCTACGGTGCCCTAGACCCCTCGATCACAGCCGGAGAACTACATAGCCTAAAGACAGAAAGGGAAATCTAAACTGCCCCAGAGCAGACCCCAAAGCAATAGGCAGCCCCCAACATATAATGACGGTGAAGCAAGATGAAAAAACACTCACACAGATAGAAAGATAGGCTGAGCAAATGATGGGGCCCAAGCTAACTAAATAGGACAGAATAGAAAAGCTGCTGTCTGCAATCCGCCAAAACCCTCTCAAAAACAAGAGCCAACAGACTGATAGGGAAAAAAGCTGTGAAGACGCTAGGCTTCAAAAAAACTATATCAGTACTCAGGTATTTTCTGAAGACAGAGCAAAAAGGAATTCAGCTCACCCAGCAGGGAAAGGCAGAAATCCAGAAAAACAAGGCAAAACAAAACCAAAACACAAATGCAAAAAGTAGAGAAGAAAACTTAGCTTTTGAGGAGCAGGAATCAGACTGGTCTCCAAGAATCCCTCAGAGTAATCACCTGCAAGGCAGAAGGGCGTCGGCTGCCTTATATCCAGTCAGCAATTCCAGTCACCCAGTCATCATCATTCTGCTCAGGTGCTTTGTAATCAGCCTCACTACCTTCCTTCACCAGAAGAGGGAGTTCATCAGACCTCAATGGTGAAGGGGAAAATGAACTCACAACAGTACCTCCCCCTTGAGGAGGGGTCACTGAACCCACATCCACGCCACCAGGGCGATCAGGGTGAACCCGATGAAAGGCACGCACCAATCTTTTGGCATGAATATCAGAGGCAGAGACCCAGGAATTATCCTCCTGACCATAACCCTTTCACTTAACCAAATACTGGAGTCTCCGTCTAGCCAGACGGGAATCCAGTATCTTCTCTACCTCATATTCCATGTTACCTTCAACTAATACAGGGTCCGGAGGTGCCACCCCAGGAACAACTGGTTCAACAAACCTCTTCAACAAGGACTTATGAAACACATTATGAATTTTAAATGTGACAGGAAGAGCCAAACGAAAAGAGACCGGATTAATAATCTCCAAAATCTTGTAAGGTCCAATAAATCTAGGCTTAAACTTAGGAGAAGCCACCTTCATAGCGATATTTTTTGATGATAACCAAACCATATCACCAACCTCCTTAAACTGGGGACCAATAGTCCTATGTCGGTTGGAAAACCGCTGGGCCTTTTCCTGGGAGAGAGATAACTTATCCACCACTTGGTCCCAGATCTGGTGCATTCTCTCAACCACAGTGTCAACACCTGGGCAGGCAGAAGGCTCCACCTGCCCTGAAGAAAATCGAGGATGAAACCCAAAGTTACAAAAAAAAGGTGACATCAAAGTTGCAGAACTAGCTCTATTATTTAAAGCAAATTCGGCCAAGTGTAAAAATGAAACCCAATCATCCTGATCAGCGGAAATAAAACATCTCAAATACGACTCCAGGGTCTGGTTTGTTCTCTCCGTCTGCCCATTGGTCTGAGGGTGAAAAACAGAGGAGAAGGACAACTGAATACCCAGCTTGGAACAGAAAGTCCTCCAAAATCTAGACACAAACTGAACTCCTCTGTCGGATACAATGTTCTGAGGAATCCCGTGCAAGCGAAAAACCTGTTGCAAAAACAGGGGCACCAACTCAGAGGAAGATGGCAACTTAGGGAGTGGTACAAGATGAACCATCTTAGAGAACCTATCGCAAATCACCCAAATAACAGTCATTCTCTGAGAGACAGGCATATCAGAGATGAAATCCATTGAAATATGGGTCCATGGCCTCCTGGGGACCGGCAAAGGCATCAACAACCCACTAGAGCGAGAACAAGGTTTAGACCGGGAGCAAGTCCCACAGGACTGCACAAAATTCCTGACATCACGAGACAAGGCGGGCCACCAAAAAGACCGACTCACCAGATCTCTAGTACCAAAAATACCTGGATGACCAGCCAATGCAGAGCAATGAACTTCAGACATCACTCTCTTCTTCCACTGGTCAGGAACATACAACTTTCCACTGGGACAACGCTCAGGTTTGTCCTCCTGGAACTCTTCCAGAGCACGTCTCAAATCGGGCGAGACGGCAGAAAGAACTACCGCTTCGCCTAAGATGGTAGCAGGCTTGGTCACCACAGGAGAATCAGCAAAGAAGCTCCTAGAGAGGGCGTCTGCCTTGACATTCTTAGTGCCCGGAAGAAAAGAGACCACAAACTCAAAACGTGTAAAAAACAAGGCCCACCTAGCCTGTCTAGGGTTCAAGCGTTTGGCCGACTCAGGTAAATCAAATTCTTGTGGTCAGTGAGGACCACGACTTGGTGTTTAGCTCCCTCCAACCAATGTCTCCACTCCTCAAATGCCCATTTCATGGCTAACAGTTCCCGATTCCCCACATCATAGTTACGTTCAGATGGAGAGAACTTTCGGGAAAAGAAAGCACAGGGATTCATTTTAGATGTTACAGGATCCTTTTGGGACAAAACAGCTCCTGCACCAATCTCAGAAGCGTCCACCTCTACCTGGAATGGGAGTGAGACATCAGGTTGCCGCAAAACCGGGGCAGAAGTGAATCTTCGCTTCAGCTCCTGAAAGGAAGAAACAGCCTCCGGAGACCAATTCAACACATCAGCACCCTTTTTAGACAGATCAGTCAATGGCTTGGCAATACTAGAAAATTTTGCTATAAATTTCCGATAAAAATTAGCAAAACCCAAAAACTTCTGGAGGGCCTTCAAAGAAGTGGGCTGAACCCAATCATAAATGGCCTGTACCTTGGCCGGGTCCATTTCAATAGTTGACGGAGACAAAATAAATCCCAAAAATGAAATCTTCTGTACCCCAAAAAGGCATTTTGATCCTTTGACATACAGGGAATTCTCCCTCAAGATCCGGAATACAGTCCGAACATGTTCCACATGAGAATCCCAATCCTTGGAGAAGATCAAAATATCATCCAGATAGATAATCAAAAATTTATCGACAAAGTCTCGGAAAATGTCGTTCATGAAGCACTGGAAGACAGAAGGGGCATTAGTGAGCCCAAAAGGCATCACCAGGTACTCAAAATGTCCCTCCGGAGTATTAAACGCCGTCTTCCATTCATCCCCATGCTTAATGCGGATAAGATTATACGCCCCCCTGAGGTCAAGCTTGGTAAACCAGCAAGCACCTTTAATTCTGGAGAATAGATCCGAAATCAGGGGTAACAGATACTGATATTTAATAGTAATTTTGTTGAGGGCACGATAATCAATACAAGGCTTTAATGAACCATCCTTTTTGGCCACGAAAAAAAAACCGGCACCTAAGGGTGAAGAGGATGGTCTAATATGACCCTTCTCCAACGCCTCCTTAATATAGGATCGCATAGCCTCGTACTCTGGTACAGATAAATTGAAGAGCTGACCCTTAGGAAATTTACACCCCGGGCTCAGTTCAATTGCACAGTCATAACTCCTATGAGGAGGCAAAGACGCAGACTCATTCTCACTAAATACATCATAAAAGTCCGCCAAATAGTCAGGAACATCATGCGACTGAGGAGAGGTGGAAAAAACCGGAGCCCCACTAAGGGCACACTGACAACCCCAACTCACCACAGACAAAGATTTCCAATCCAAAACTGGATTATGAATTTGCAACCAGGGAAACCCCAGAACAATGGTATCATGCAAATTATGCAACACCAAAAATCTGCAATTTTCTTGATGGTCTGGGGCGACCCACATTACCACCTGGGTCCAAAACTGAGGTTTATTTTTCGCCAAAGGAGTAGCATCAATCCCCCTCAAAGGGATAGGCGTCCGCAGAGGTGTCATCGGAAATCCACAATGTTTAGCAAAATCCAAGTCCATTAGATTCAGGGCTGCTCCCGAATCCACAAAAGCCTTGGCGGAAAATGTGAACAGGGAGCAGATCAGAGTAATTGCCAGAAGAAACTTAGGTTGAACACCACCCACAGAAAACATGTGTGCAAAACATTTCTCTCGTTTAGGACAGACAGAAATAATATGCGAGGCATCTCCACAAAAAAAACACAGCTTATTACGCCTTCTGAACTCCTGATGTTGCTCCCTGGACAAAACTCTATCACATTGCATAGGTTCAGACACTTGTTTAACAGGTGGCAACACCTCTAGTGCAGTCCTGCGTTCACGTAAACGCCGATCAACCTGAATGGCTAATGACATATAATCGTCAAGACCAGAGGGAACAGGAAATCCCACCATAGTATCTTTTACGGCTTCTGACAAACCCTTCCGAAAGAGAGCTGCCAAGGCATTATCATTCCAGGTAGTAAGGACCGCCCACTTTCGGAATTTTTGACAGTACAATTCTGCAGAATCTCGACCCTGGCTCAATGCCAACAGGGTCTTTTCAGCCTGATCAATAGCATTAGGTTCGTCATACAACAACCCCAAGGCTTGAAAAAATGCGTTCACATTAGTCAGAATAGGATCATCAGGTTTCAAAGAAAACGCCCAATCCTGGTGATCGCCACGCAGCAAAGAGATGACAATTTTAACCTGCTGCGCGGAGCTCCCTGACGAGTTAGGCTTCAAGGCAAAAAATAATTTACAATTATTTTTGAAATTCAAAAATTTAGACCGATCCCCAAAAAACACATCAGGAGTAGGGATCTTTGGTTCAGCAGCATGTGAATGAGCAAGGTAGGTGGAAATTCCCCGCACTTCCGCAGCGAGCTGCTCCACACGATCAGACAATTGCTTTATTTCCATTGAGAGAAAAAAAAAATTCCCCCTATGGCCTCAGAGATATAGAGGAAAAAATATACACACTTTTTTTTTTTTTTTACAATTCTTTCCTGCTATTGAGTACCCTAGGATCTGCGGTGATTCTGCTATGAATGAGTCACCGTAGGAGGCAAAAACAGAAATACTAGCTAAGTCCAGAAAACCAGAGAAGTTGGCAGCTATCGGATTGCAGACCCCTGAACCTAACAACAGCTAGCAGTAGCCGTGGGGGTTCCTACGGTGCCCTAGACCCCTCGATCACAGCCGGAGAACTACATAGCCTAAAGACAGGAAGGGAAATCAAAACTGCCCCAGAGCAGACCAAAGCAATAGGCAGCCCCAACATATAATGACGGTGAAGCAAGATAAAAAAACACTCACACAGATAGAAAGATAGACTGAGCAAATGATGGGGCCCAAGCTAACTAAATAGGACAGAATAGAAAAGCTGCTGTCTGCAATCCGCCAAAACCCTCTCAAAAACAAGAGCCAACAGACTGTTAGGGAAAAAAGCTGTGAAGACGCTAGGCTTCAAAAAGACTATATCAGTACTCAGGTATTTTCTGAAGACAGAGCAAAAAGGAATTCAGCTCACCCAGAAGGGAAAGGCAGAAATCCAGAAAAACAAGGCAAAACAAAACCAAAACACAAATGCAAAAAGTAGAGAAGAAAACTTAGCTTTTGAGGAGCAGGAATCAGACTGGTCTCCAAGAATCCCTCAGAGTAATCACCCGCAAGGCAGAAGGGCGTCGGCTGCCTTATATCCAGTCAGCAATTCCAGTCACCCAGTCATCATCATTCTGCTCAGGTGCTTTGTAATCAGCCTCACTACCTTCCTTCACCAGAAGAGGGAGTTCATCAGACCTCAATGGTGAAGGGGAAAATGAACTCACAACAGAAGGTAGTGATAAACTGCTCAGTGCTATTTCTGCCACTAAAACAAAATCCTGAATCCTAAGCTTAAGTGCATTGTAAGACAGGGAAGCCATATTTTTTTCTTTTATATCCTAAAGAAAAATCCCAATAGTCCAGAAATGTAAACATAACAGTCTACCTCACAAAGTGTATACCTTGTAAAAATATACATATTTCTGTACACTTGTTGTAGTACTCCAGAATTAGATCCTGTGAAGAGTATGGGGAATAGAATAATGGGGGAGAGCGAAGTCGTGTTTGGTCTCCAAGTGTAACGGAGACCAAGCCAGATTTGATGGCACCAAAACCACCTCCCTGTGACCTTCCATTTAGAGCCATCATAAGTTTTGTAGTTTCAACTATCAAATCCAACGGGAGGGAAGCTGGGACCATAACAGGGGTGGGAAGAGGAATAACCAACCAAGGGGTCAATTACTCATGAGAGACTATTGCCCACAGTTCTTTTCTAAAGGAGGTCATGACATTGTATGGTGTTGGAAGAAACCGGAAACTTCTGGCACCATACTCCTCCCATGTGGCTGTGCAGCATCAAGTACTAACATCCACCTAGTAACTGACCATTGTATCATCTGCTTATACTTTTTGTACTACCACTTGTATTTGCATATATGGCCACTGTATATGTATATCCATTCTGTACATAGTATTTTGTCTAGTGTTCCCTTAATGCGAATAAATATCCAATTTAACCTTGGGCTGCCTAGATCCATAAATACACATGTCCGTTTTCTCAGTTTACTACTATGATTTGCACAACCTGTGTATAAACAGCAGCAAGGCAAGTATTGGTCCCTAAAAAGAGAACATTTTTTAACCATTCATACAATTTAGGTATCTTACTAAGTCTTGCAGATTGCAGCAAATTTATTCAATCTTTGTGAAAATTCTTTAGGGATTGCAAATTTGAATTTAAAATGAATACATGTGTTAGGATTGGTGGATCGCACTTTATTAGTTATTTTATTTAATGCGATCGCAACCCGGGGTCCACCGTGCAGAGATGAAAAACTGCAGCTAATGTGAACAATGGTGAACTAAAGACAGTGAGCAAACTCCTAAATAGGACTGCGTTAACTCCACACAGTATGAACAGAACACAACACACTCAACTCTGTTAGCTTCACAGAGAGGTAGAACTAAAGGGTTGCTCTCGTGCCAATTGCACACGTGGCTGAAACAGATGCAGAGTCGCAAGAAAAATACAAAACTAACTCTAACTACAAACCCTGTAGACTTAACAGGAGAGCTCAGCTCTATGGTTGGAACTTGACCAGTACTTCCACTGTGCTAACTGCACACATGTGGGAAACAGACGTTAAGCCAAGTGAGTACAGAAAGCCCTAACTGGTTAAAACTCAGGAGGAAACCAAACACTCTCACGCGTGCATACAGAGTGGTAGCGTATACACTCACAAACATCAACCATAAATTATCTTAGCGTGCCAACGGGCGCCCCAAAGACCCTTTTATAGACAGTGCTTAAGTCCAGTCGGACAGGACTTTGCTCGTGGACTGCCACATCACCGAAGCAGCTGACGACTGACCACCAATAAGAGGTCAGCACCTCACGTGCATGCCCAGTGGGGTGATTCCTGGACTTAGCCTCAAGAACGTCTGTTCACCGCTGCCTATTGCTAGTCACTATAGCTGAAGCTGGAGAGCCAGCAGTAACAAAGCGCACAGCATGAGTCTGAGCAAGATGCTGAGACCGACGTCTCTGCTGAGCAGCACCCACTGTGATCGAAGCTGAATGGGGGACCGTAGAGGGCGATAAGGCTTGAGATCAACCCCGTGCAGAGGGAGAATCCCGGCGCCTAACAAGATGTACCTTATTTTTCGGACTATAAGATGCACTTTTTTCCCCAAATATTTTGTGGAAAAATGGGGGTGCATCTTAAAGTCGGAATATACTTACAAATACTGTGGTGGCAGCAGGAGTCGGGCGACTCTGCGGCGGTCCGGGTCCAATGCTGCCCGGCGATGATCACACTCTCTTCCCAGGCTGGTGCAGAAGGTTCAGAAGGTGTGGCAGGTTCGGCGGTGATACTCTGTGGTGCAGGGGGCTACGCCAGCATTTTTGAAAGCTCGGAAGCCCCGCACATCCCTTGATGCGATGCAGTGGCCTCCAGGAAAATGGCCACCGGAGGCGGCACATGGTCAGATTGAGATCTCAGCAATGAGATCTTGTCTCCTGAGATCTCGGGATGAGATTTCATTGCCGAGATCTCAATCTTAGCATGTTGCGCCCCCAGAGGCCATTTTCCCAGAGACTACCACATCACAGCAATGGATATGCGGAGCCTTGGGGCTTTCACAAAATGCCGGAAGAGCCCCCCCCCCGCACCACAGAGCATCACCGCCTTACCTGCAGCTCCAGCCAGGGATGGGATTTCCAGAGGCCACTGCATCGCAGCAATGGATATGCAGGGACTTCGGGTTTTCACAAGATGCCTGCGGAGCCCTGAGCACAGTTTTCAAAAAATTATTTTGGTATGAGATCAAGATCCAGAGGCTCACAGTAATCTCATATACCCATTTAAAACGTTGAAACTTTATTACAAAAATACAAAATAATTGACACTAGAATAAGTTTTGCATCATACCCAAAGGAATGTACACCCTGGAGAGGTGCCTATCCCTACACTGGCCTGTGTGTCCCTCCCTGTCAGCAGAGGTTGGAGCCCTAGGACCTGCGCAATTGGCCCCCCCACTCCATGACGGCTCTCCCTGCTAACCCTATAGGGCCCTATAGTGGCAGGGATGTGATACAGAGTTGAAACTCTAGGTGAGAAAGAATAAGATGGTTCAAATAAAGTCTTCTTGGCTTATCTTCAAGGATACTGCTCTGCTAGATTAGACTATCAAATTTTGATAGATTATTCTTTCTTTGTCCCTATTCTAAATGAATCTTCTTCTTCTTAGTACCTATATTACTGAAGATCTGATATATCTGATATCCTATTCAGGGACTAAGATATTGTTCAGTGAAATCCTCCAGCAGTATAAAGTTTATGGAGACAAACATAACCAGATATAAATTAGCCAATCCAAATCTCTCACCAAGCATGTGACACACAGGTCACTGATAGATTTACCAATACACAGCAAACTCCTATACCTGTGAAAAATTCACCTGAGCCGTATATAATAGTCAAAAAGTGAAAGCAAATGTCCATAACAATCTATAGTATATAGATATAAATATATGATTTGCATGAAGTCACACAGTTTACAACACACAAGGGTTAGGTAACCCAGTCATAAAAAATGAAAAATAGAAGGGGTTGTTCATGACCCCAGATTGGTATAGTTTGCCTGTGTTCATACCGTTCACACCACAAAAAAAGAATTGATTTTTGAAACAGAGCAGCATTAATTCTACAGGTAGACTCTAAATATAAAGGCCCCATTTGTATGTGATCATACGGTTCATGGCACAAACCAATTCAGTGGCCCAACCTTAGCTCCAAAAGTTTATCTGAAATCATACAGTTTATTGCATAAACAAATCGGCACTAAAAAGAGGGAAAAAAACAAACAGGGGGGCTATCCTGGCATTCTGTGAAAGCCCGGAGGCCCCGCACATCCTTTGATGCAATGCAGTGGCCTCCAGGAAAATGGCCACCGGAGGCGGCGCATGGTCAGATTGAGATCTCAGCAACGAGATCTTGTCTCCTGAGATCTCGGGACGAGATCTCATTGCCGAGATCTCAATTTTAGCATGTTGCGCCCCCAGAGGCCATTTTCCTGGAGACTACCACATCACAGCAATGGATATGCGGAGCCTTGGTGCCAGCAAAGCCCCCCGCACCACAGAGCATCACCGCTGTACCTGCAGCTCCAGCCAGGGATGGGATTTCCAGAGGCCACTGCATCGCAGCAATGGATATGCAGGGCCTTCGGGTTTTCACAAGATGCCGGCGTGGCCCTGAGCACCACTGCCAAACTTGCCGCACCAGCCTGGGATGAGATTTCCCGGAGGCCACCGCACCAGCCTGGGATGGGAGTTATATCGCCGGACCACCGAACATCTCCTGTGACCCCCACTCCACCAGCGCTGCTGATCCCCCTTGGTAAGCTGAATTCGGACTGTAAGATGGACCCCCATTTGACACATTAATTTTTTTCCCTATTTTCCTTCTGAAAATTTCAGGTGCGTCTTATGATCCGATGTTGTGAGTTCATTCTCCCCTTCACCTTTGATGTCTGATGAACTCCCTCTGCTGGTGAAGAGAGGTAGTGAAATTGATTGAGATGGGAAGAACTTGTCATCTGAATAGGCGGAGTTTGATTGGACATCTGGAATTTCTGAGTGGATATAAGGCAGCCGACGCCCTGCAGGGCTGCTGGTGATCTTTTCTGCTCTGAGCTCTTGCATCCAGCTTAGTTCCTGTCTACTAAAAGCTAAGTTTTTTGCCCTGCTATTTTTCCATGAGATTTTGTCTGGTTTCCTTAGTGTTTGTATTCAGCCAGTCCTGGTTGGGACTGGCTGAATTCCATTTTTGTCTCTGATCAGTTGATCTCTTTGCTCTGTTTTCAGAATATACCTGAGTGCTGATATAGTGATTTTGAAGTCTAGCGACTTCAGGGCCTTTTTCCCTATCAGACGGTTGGGACATTTTTGGTAGGGTTTTTTGCGGACTGCAGCCAGCATCTTTTCTGTCCTGTCCTATCTAGTTAGTTGGGCCCCATCGTTTGCTCAGCCTGTCTTTCTGCCTGTGTTTGTGTTTTCATCTGTTTTTCACCGACAATACATGTTGGGGGCTGTCTATTGCTTTGGGGTCTGCCCTGGGGCAGTTTAGATTTCCCCTTTCCTTCTTTAGGCTTATGTAGTTCTCCGGCTGTGACGAGGGGTCTAGGGCACCGTAGGAACCCCCCACGGCTACTGTTAGTTGTGGTGTATAGGATCAGGGGTCTGCAATCCGATAGCTACCAACCTCTCCGGTTTTCTGGACTTAGCTTGTATTTTTTTCTCCTCCTCCGGTGACTCATTCATAACAGAATCACCAGCCATACCGCAGATTCTAGGGTGCTCAATAGCAGGAAAGAATTGTAAAAAAAAAAAAAAAAAAGTGTCAGAATTTTTGCTGAAGTGCGGGGAATTTCCGCCTATCTTGCTCATTCACATGCTGCTGAACCAAAGATCCCTACTCCTGATGTATTTTTTGGGGATCAGTCTAAATTTCTGAATTTTAAGAATAATTGTAAATTATTTCTTGCCTTGAAGCCTAACTCATCGGGGAGCTCCGCGCAGCAGGTTAAAATTGTCATCTCTTTGCTGCGCGGCGATCCCCAGGATTGGGCGTTTTCTTTGAAACCTGATGATCCTATTCTGACTGATGTGAACGCATTTTTTCAGGCCTTGGGGTTGTTGTATGATGAACCTAATGCTATTGATCAGGCTGAAAAGGCCCTGTTGGCATTGAGCCAGGGTCAGGATTCTGCAGAGTTGTACTGTCAAAAATTCCGAAAGTGGGCGGTCCTTACTACCTGGAATGATGGTGCCTTGGCAGCTCTCTTTCGGAAGGGTTTGTCAGAAACCGTAAAAGATACTATGGTGGGATTTCCTGTTCCTTCTGGTCTTGACGATTCTATGTCATTAGCCATTCAGGTTGATCGGCGTTTGCGTGAACGCAAAACTGCATAAGAGGTGTTGCCACCTGTAAAACAAATGTCTGAACCTATGCAATGTGATAGAGTTTTGTCTAGGGCGCAACATCGGGAGTTCAGAAGGCGTAATAAGCTGTGTTTTTTCTGTATAGATGCCTCTCATATTATTTCTGTCTGCCCTAAACGAGAGAAACGTTTTGCACACACATTTGCTGTAGGTGGTGTTCAACCTAAGTTTCTTCTGGCAATTACTCTGATCTGCTCCCTGTCCACATTTTCCGCTAAGGCTTTTGTGGATTCGGGAACAGCTCTGAACCTGATGGACTTGGATTTTGCTAAACGTTATGGGTTTCCTATGACAACTCTGCGGACACCTATCCCTTTGAGGGGTATTGATGCTACTCCTTTGGCGAAGAATAAACCTCAGTTTTGGACCCAGGTGGTAATGGGGGTCGCCCCAGACCATCAAGAAAATTGCAGATTTTTGGTGTTGCATAATTTGCATGATACCATCGTTCTGGGGTTTCCCTGGTTGCAAATCCATAATCCAGTTTTGGATTGGAAATCTGTGTCTGTGGTGAGTTGGGGTTGTCAGTGTGCCCTTAGTGACGCTCCTATTTTCTCCACCTCTCCCCAGTCGCATGATGTTCCTGACTATTTGGCTGATTTTTATGATGTATTTAGTGAGAATGAGTCTGCGTCTTTGCCTCCTCATAGGAGTTATGACTGTGCAATTGAGCTGAGCCCTGGGTGTAAATTTCCCAAGGGTCGACTTTTCAATTTATCTGTACCCCAGCACGAGGCTATGCCATCCTATATTAAGGAGTCGTTGGAGAAGGGTCATATTAGACCATCCTCTTCACCCTTAGGTGCTGGGTTTTTTTGTGGCCAAGAAAGATGGTTCATTAAGGCCTTGTATTGACTATCGTTCTCTCAACAAAATTACTGTTAAATATCAGTATCCGTTACCCCTGATTTCTGATCTATTCTCCAGAGTTAAAGGTGCTTGCTGGTTTACCAAGCTTGACCTCAGGGGGGCGTATAATCTTATTCGCATTAAGCAGGGGGATGAAAGGAAGAAGGTGTTTAATTCTCCGGAGGGACATTTTGAGTACCTGGTGATGCCTTTTGGGCTCACTAATGCCCCTTCTGTCTTCCAGTGCTTCATGAATGATATTTTCCGAGACTTTGTGGATAAATTTTTGATCATCTATCTAGATGATATTTTGATCTTTTCCAAGGATTGGGACTCTCATGTGGAACATGTTCGGACTGTGTTCCGGATTTTGAGGGAGAATTCCCTGTATGTCAAGGGATCGAAATGCCTTTTGGTGTACAGAGGATTTCATTTTTGGGATTTATTTTGGCTCCGTCAACTATTGAAATGGATCCGGCCAAGGTACAGGCCATTTATGATTGGGTTCAGCCCACTTCTTTGAAGGCCCTCTAGAAGTTTTTGGGTTTTGCTAATTTTTATTGTAAATTTATAGCTAATTTTTCTGGTATTGCCAAACCATTGACTGATTTGACTAAGAAGGGGGCTGATGTGCTGAATTGGTCTCCGGAGGCTGTTTCTTCCTTTCAGGAGCTGAAGCGAAGGTTCACTTCTGCTCCGGTTTTGCGGCAACCTGATGTCTCACTCCCGTTTCAGGTAGAGGTGGACGCTTCTGAGATTGGTGCAGGAGCTGTTTTGTCCCAAAAAGATCCTGTAACATCTAAAATGAATCCCTGTGCTTTCTTTTCCCAAAAGTTCTCCCCATCCGAACGTAGTTTTGATGTGGGGAATCGGGAACTGTTAGCCATGAAATGGGCATTTGAGGAGTGGAGACATTGGTTGGAGGGAGCTAAACACCAAGTCGTGGTCCTCACTGACCACAAGAATTTGATTTACCTGAGTCGGCCAAACGCTTGAACCCTAGACAGGCTAGGTGGGCCTTGTTTTTTACACGTTTTGAGTTTGTGGTCTCTTTTCTTCTGGGCACTAAGAATGTCAAGGCAGACGCCCTCTCTAGGAGTTTCTTTGCTGATTCTTCTATTGTGACCAAGCCTGCTACCATCTTAGGTGAGGGGGTAGTTCTTTCTGCCATCTCGCCTGATTTGAGACGTGTTCTGGAAGAGTTTCAGGAGGACAAACCTGAGCGTTGTCCCATTGGAAAATTGTATGTTCCTGACCAGTGGTGGAAGAGAGTGATGTCTGAGGTTCATTGCTCCGCATTGGCTGGTCATCCAGGTATTTCTGGTACTAGAGATCTGGTGAGTCAGTCTTTTTGGTGGCCCGCCTTGTCTCGTGATGTCAGGAATTTTGTGCAGTCCTGTGGGACTTGCTCCAGGTCTAAACCTTGTTCTCGCTCTAGTGGGTTGTTGATGTCTTGGCCGGTGCCCAGGAGGCCATGGACCCATATTTCAATGTATTTTATCTCTGATATGCCTGTCTCTCAGAGAATGACTGTTATTTGGGTGATTTGTGATAAATTCTCTAAGATGGTCCATCTTGTACCACTCCCTAAGTTGCCATCTCCCTCAGAGTTGGTGCCCTTGTTTTTGCAACAGGTGGTTCGCTTGCACGGGATTCCTGAGAACATTGTATCTGACAGAGGAGTTCAGTTTCTTTCTAGATTTTGGAGGACTTTCTGTTCCAAGCTGGGAATTCAGTTGTCCTTCTCCTCTGCATTTCACCCTCAGACCAATGGGCAGACGGAGAGAACAAACCAGACTTTGGAGTCATATTTGAGATGTTTTATTTCTGCTGATCAGGATGATTGGGTTTCATTTTTGTCCTTGCCCGAATTTGCTTTAAGTAATAGAGCTAGTTCTGCCACTTTGATCTCACCTTTTTTTTGTAATTTTGGGTTTCATCCTCGATTCTCTTCAGGGCAGGTGGAGTCTTCTGCCTGCCCAGGTGTTGACACTGTGGTGGAGAGAATGCACCAGATTTGGGACCAAGTGGTGGATAAGTTGTCTCTCTCCCAGGAAAAGGCCCAGTGGTTTTCCAACCGGCATAGGACCATTGGTCCCCGGTTTAAGGTGGGTGATATGGTTTAGTTGTCATCAAAGAATATCTCTATGAAGGTGGCTTCTCCAAAGTTTAAACCTAGATTTATTGGACCTTACAAGATTTTGGAGATTCTTAATCCGGTCTCTTTTCGATTGGCTCTTCCTGTTACATTCAAGATCCATAACGTGTTTCATAAGTCTCTGTTAAAGAGGTTTGTTGAGCCAGTAGTTCCTGCGGTGGCACCTCCTGACCCTGTATTGGTTGAAGGTAATGTGGAATATGAATTTGAGAAGATACTGGATTCTCATCTGGCTAGACAGAGACTCCAGTATTTAGTTAAATGGAAGGGTTATGGCCAGGAGGATAACTCTTGGGTCCCTGCATCCGATATTCATGCCGAAAGATTGGTTCGTGCTTTTCATCGGGCCCATCCTGATCGCCCTGGTGGTGTGGATGAGGGTTCAGTAACCCCTCCTCAAGGGGGAGGTACTGTTGTGAGTTCATTCTCCCCTTCACCTTTGATGTCTGATGAACTCCCTCTGCTGGTGAAGAGAGGTAGTTAAATTGATTGGGATGGGAAGAACCTGTCATCTGAACAGGCAGAGTTTGATTGGACATCTGGAATTTCTGAGTGGATATAAGGCAGCCGACGCCCTGCAGGGCTGCTGGTGATCCTTTCTGCTCTGAGCTCTTGCATCCAGCTTAGTTTCTGTCTACTAAAAGCTAAGTTTTTTGCCCTGCTATTTTTCCATGAGATTTTGTCTGGTTTCCTTAGTGTTTGTATTCAGCCAGTCCTGGTTGGGACTGGCTGAATTCCATTTTTGTCAGTTGATCTCTTTGCTCTGTTTTCAGAATGTACCTGAGTGCTGATATAGTGATTTTGAAGTCTAGCGATTTCAGGGCCTTTTTCCCTATCAGACGGTTGGGACATTTTTGGTAGGGTTTTTTGCGGATTGCAGCCAGCATCTTTTCTGTCCTGTCCTATCTAGTTAGTTGGGCCCCATCGTTTGCTCAGCCTGTCTTTCTGCCTGTGTTCGTGTTTTCATCTGTTTTTCACCGACAATACATGTTGGGGGCTGTCTATTGCTTTGGGGTCTGCTCTGGGGCAGTTTAGATTTCCCCTTTCCTTCTTTAGGCTTATGTAGTTCTCCGGCTGTGATGAGGGGTCTAGGGCACCGTAGGAACCCCCCACGGCTACTGTTTGCTGTGGTGTATAGGATCAGGGGTCTGCAATCCGATAGCTACCAACCTCTCTGGTTTTCTAGACTTAGCTTGTATTTTTGTTTTCTCCTCTGGTGACTCATTCATAACAGTCCGATGCATCTTATAGTCCGAAAAAAAACAGCAATATGAAAAATAGACAAATATTCGTATTAATATTTATATATCAAATTAGGCTATTACTAGAGTTGAGCGAAACGGGTCGAAAAATGTCAAAAGTCGCCGACTTTTGGCAAAGTCGGGTTTCATGAAACGAAACCCGACCCTAGGATGAGGTCGGCCAAGAGGTCGGCAACTTACGCGCCAAAGTCGCGTTTCAAAAGTTTGTTTTGCGCTCTTTTTCAGCCAATCAGGATCCACGGACACTGTGGGCAACGTGATGACATAGGCAGGGGTCACCACCATCTTTCCGAAGGGCATGCAAGTAATTGGCTTGCTTTGGTGGGCGTCACAGGGGGTATAAAAGGGCGTGCACGCCGACCGCCATCTTACTTCTGCCGATCTCAGTATAGGGAGAGGTTGCTGCTGATTCTGTAGGGAGAGCGTTAGGCAGGGAAGAAGACAAAAAAACTGCTTCTGCTGCTAGCGATTTGGCCTGCACAACACACCAGTCACTGTGTGTGCAGTGCAAGGGGAGGCTATATAGTGGTGTATCAGTGGTGTTGGTTGTTGGGCTGCCTTCTAAGGCTTCCTGACATTCCTGCATTGCTGTTTACCCACTGCTCTGCAAACTGCTTTTTTAAAAGCAATCCCAATTTATTTTTTTGTCCTGCTGAGAAGAAAAAAAAACTGCTTCTGCTGCTAGCAATTTGGCCTGCACAACACACCAGTCACTGTGTGTGCAGTGCAAGGGGAGGCTATATTGTGGTGTATCAGTGGTGTTGGTTGTTGGGCTGCCTTTTAAGGCTTCCTGACAGGCTGGCATTGCTGTTTACCCACTGCTCTGCAAACTGCTTTTTTAAAAGCAATCCAATCTCCCTTATCCTCTAGTCACTTTTGTCACAGCTGTGCCATCGAGCCTGTGACATAGCGCTCAGTTATCAGTGGGCCTCACACAATCCAAAAGTGTCCAGTGTCCAAAAGTGTGTGCAGAGATTCAAAATCTCCCTTATCCTCTAGTCACTTTGGTCACAGCTGTGCCATCGAGCCTGTCACATAGCGCTCAGATATTCATTGGGCCTCACACAATCCAAAAGTGTCCAGTGTCCAAAAGTGTGTGCAGAGATTCAAAATCTCCCTTATCCTCTAGTCACTTTGGTCACAGCTGTGCCATCGAGCCTGTCACATAGCGCTCAGATATTCATTGGGCCTCACACAATCCAAAAGTGTCCAGTGTCCAAAAGTGTGTGCAGAGATTCAAAATCTCCCTTATCCTCTAGTCACTTTGGTCACAGCTGTGCCATCGAGCCTGTCACATAGCGCTCAGATATTCATTGGGCCTCACACAATCCAAAAGTGTCCAGTGTACAAAAGTGTGTGCAGAGATTCAAAATCTCCCTTATCCTCTAGTCACTTTGGTCACAGCTGTGCCATCGAGCCTGTCACATAGCGCTCAGATATTCATTGGGCCTCACACAATCCAAAAGTGTCCAGTGTACAAAAGTGTGTGCAGAGATTCAAAATCTCCCTTATCCTCTAGTCACTTTGGTCACACCTGTGCCATCGAGCCTGTCACATAGCGCTCAGATATTCATTGGGCCTCACACAATCCAAAAGTGTCCAGTGTCCAAAAGTGTGTGCAGAGATTCAAAATCTCCCTTATCCTCTAGTCACTTTGGTCACAGCTGTGCCATCGAGCCTGTCACATAGCGCTCAGATATCAGTGGGCTCACACAATCCAAAAGTGTGCAGTGTCCACAAGTGTCTGCAGAAATTCAAAATCTCCCCTGTCCTATAGACACCTTGTACCTTGTTTTACATTACTATATAGTTTGTTGGATTTTGTCTACATTTCTACCAAAAATGAGGAAGGCTGGTGGAAGAGGCCGTGGAATTGGGCGGGGGTCGGCAGCTGGTAATGATGGTGTTGGTGGTGGATCTGATGGTAGTGGCAAGAGCAAAATAGGACCGAATGCAGGAGGTGTTGAGCCTGCGTCATCGTCTGGCTACATAAGGCCTCGAACGCTTAGTTTTCTAGGAGTTGGCAAACCGCTTTTAAAGCCAGAGCATCAGGAAAAAGTTTTGTCTTACATTGCTGACTCAGCCTCCAGCTCTATCACCTCCTCTTCTTCAGTTGTAAAAAGTAAAAGCACTGAGTCGTCATTGGAGGCTCATGTTCATGAACCACACCTTTCCTTGTGTCCTTCACCCCAACCAAGATTGAAGGATGACGCAGGCCATACTACTGATTACTCCATGGAGCTGTTTTCACATACCATGCCTGGATTATCAAGTGAAATGGTGAATTACCCAGGCCAAGATGAATCTGACATGGAGTGCACTGATGCACAGCCGCTGATGGATGATTCTGCTGGTACATTCACTCAGAGCACTACATTGTCCTCGCAGTGTATAGAGCCAGATTCTGACCCTGATGAGACTCAGGTGCCCCTTCCCGCACACTATACCACCATACACGGTGACACAGAGGCAGGTGCACATGACATAGAAGAGGAGGTGATGGATGACCCAGTTGTTGACCCAGATTGGCATCCATTGGGGGAAGAGGGTGCTGCTTCCAATAGCTCAGATGAGGAGCATCCACAGCAGACATCGACATCGCAACAGCTGTTATCTGGCAGGCCCGGAGCACTCCAAAGACAGGTTCCAAACATCAAAAGAGTTGCTGGACAGCTTGTCCAGAGGGTCAAAAGATCACAGCGTGCTAGGCCGCAAAATGTCTGCCAAAGTAGGAAGAGTGCAGTGTGGCACCTTTTTGAACAAAATCCTCATGATCAGGCCAAGGTTATCTGTAAGAAGTGCGCAAAGACCTTTAGCCGAGGGAAAAATCTGAAAAATTTGAATACCAGTTGCATGCTTAGACATTTAACCAGCATGCACTTGCAAGCGTGGACACAACACCAAACCTCAAGTGCCACATGTGCAACTGATCACAACGAAGGTAGTCAGCAACGCAACATTGTTTCACCCACTGTAAGCCCACCGGTTAGCACAGCAGCAAATGTTGAGGTGTCGTTGCAAGGCCACAGCAGTCAGGGAATCCCACTGTTATATCAACGAAAGACTGATTCTAGGCCATCAGAAAGAACACCAACTCCATCACCATCATCAACCCTCTCTCAGTCCGCCCTGTCCACCGCTACTTCCACCATATGCAGCTCTCAAGTCCAGCTCACCCTCCCAGACACTATGAGTAGGTCAAGAAAGTACTCAGTCTCTCATCCGCGTACACTGGGTTTGAACGCCCACATTGCCAAACTAATCTCGTTTGAGATGATGCCCTTTCGGTTGGTGGAAAGCACAGCTTTCCGCGAACTCATGGCCTATGCAGTACCACGCTATGACCTACCCAGTCGCCACTTCTTCTCTCGCAAAGCCATCCCAGCCCTCCACCATCATGTGAAAGACCGCATTGTCCATGCACTCAAGCAGTCAGTGAGCGGAAAGGTGCACCTCACAACTGATGCATGGTCCAGTCGGCATGGCCAGGGCCGTTACGTGTCCATCACTGCGCACTGGGTTAATGTGGTGGATGCAGGGTCCACAGGGGACAGCGGTGGTGGGACAGTGCTGCCTAGCCCACGGTATAGGAAACAGTTGGCTGTAGGCGTTCGACCCTCCTCCTCCTCCTCCAGAAGCGAAAGCTCGTCCACAGAGCGCAGTTGTACGAGCACTCCATCTGCAGCTGCCACTGTTGCACACGATGTGTCCCCCTATCGAGCAGCTAGTGGAAAGCGTCAGCAGGCTGTGTTGCAGATGATGTGTTTGGGCAACAGACACACTGCCGAGGTGCTGGCCGAGTACTTGAAGCGACAAACTGAGTCATGGCTGGGCAGTGTACATCTTGAGGCAGGCAAGGTAGTTAGTGATAACGGCCGTAATTTTGTGGCAGCCATAGCCCTTTCAAAACTCAGCCATATACCTTGCTTGGCTCACACCTTGAACCTGGTGGTGCAATGCTTCCTCAAAAATTATCCGGAGTTAACAGCCCTGCTCCAGAAGGTGCGAAGACTGTGCGCGCACATCCGCCGGTCGCCTGTACACTCCGTTCGTATGCAGAAGCTGCAGCGATTGCTCCACCTTCCCAACCACCGCCTCATTATCGACATTGCAACAAGGTGGAACTCCACCCTGCACATGGTGGAGCGGCTGTGCGAGCAGAGGCAGGCCATAATGCATTTGTGGGAGGATACACGGCCAGGCACTTTGAGAGCAGACATGGAGTTGACAGGTGTGCAGTGGTCGAAGCTGAAAGACCTCTGTAAAGTCCTTCAGTGTTTTGAGGAATGCACACGGCTGGTAAGCGCAGACGACGCCATCCTAAGCATGAGCATCCCACTTATGCGTCTGCTCATGCAAACTTTGACGCACCTTAAGGAGCAGGCGTCTGCAGCCAATGTTGATGAGGAGGAAGAGGAGGAGGGAATCCTTGATGACATTCAGCCATTGTCTGCTCAGGGACCTCTCCTGGACGAGGTGGAGGAAGAAGAGGAGGAGGAGGAGGATGATGGGGATGATTACTTAGGGGAGGAGGATGCATCTCGTGGGGCAAGTGAAAATGTTGGCGTGGCAAGGTCTGGTACAGGGTTTGTGCGTGACTGGAGGGATGTGGATTTGCCAGAAAGTGCTCCTCCAACCAGCACTCGCAGTGCATCATTGACACCGGGAACATTGGCCCACATGTCAGATTATGCCTTGCAGATCCTAAAAAGGGACCCACGCTTTGCCAAAATGATGAACGATGACGACTACTTGTTGGCCAGCATCCTGGATCCACGCTATAAAGGCAAATTACAAAACATCATGCCACAGGAGAACCTTGACCTAATATTGGCTAATAAACAAGCAACTCTGGTAAATCGGTTGCTTGAGGCATTTCCAGCACACAGCAGCGGTGATGGTTCTCACACGAGCCGTACGGGCCGGGGGCAGCTTGGCAGAGGTGTTCGTGGTGCACACAGCAGAAGTGGCGTTGGAGACAGGGGTTTCATGACAATGTTGTGGACTGATTTTTCAAGTACCGCTCACACAACTGGTAATACTGCATCGATGGAAAGTGACAGGAGACAGCAGTTGTCAACTATGGTTACAAACTACTTTTCCTCCCATATCGATGTTCTCCCACACAGGTCATTCCGCTTTGACTATTGGGCCGCTAAACTGGCCACCTGGCCTGAATTGGCACAATATGCCTTACAGGAGCTCGCTTGCCCAGCTGCAAGTGTGCTATCGGAAAGAGTCTTCAGTGCAGCTGGATCAATCCTGACAGAAAAAAGGACCCGTCTGTAACCCAAAATGTGGATGATCTAACCTTCATTAAAATGAACCACGCATGGGTTTCCAAGGATTTTGTCCCACCTTCCTCTGATGACACATAGGGTGACAGAAAAATGGCTTGCTTTGGTCTACCTCTTCCTGGGACTTGACCTATTTCACCTTTTGCATCAGCTGAATGTCCAACATCAACATATGCCACTTTCTAAAACTCCCTAACTGTGCTGCCTCCCCCCCATGACCGGGGTCACCACCTAGCGCACGACACCGTGCGAGTGCCGTTGCCCTGGACAGGTGGGTAGGCCGACTCTTGGGCGCGGGCACTGGTACAGGGTCCTTCATAGTGCAATCAAGTGTCTCTGACAGTGGTGGTGCACACCCGCCGTCAGACACACCGCCGTACTATGAGGGGCCCAGTGCCAGTACCGACGCCCACGAGTGGGCCCCCCTTGCTTGAGCAGGGCCCCAGCATTTGCAATCTTTACCTCTCCCTGCTCCTCCGCTGTGTAGTCTGGGCCGTCAAATCCATACTGTGCCTGACACCGTCTGAGCCTGCCTCCTGATGTATAGACATATATTTTGAATGTGTACGCTATCCATACATGTTATCCGGGGAAACGGTACCCTTTCTAACCTTTGTGCAATCACATGCAATCCATACTGGGCCTAACACCGTCTGAGCCTGCCTCCTGAGACATATATTTTGAATGTGTACGCTATCCATACATGTTATCCGGGGATACGGTACCCTTTCTAACCTTTGTGCAATCACGTGCAATCCATACTGGGCCTAACACCGTCTGAGCCTGCCTCCTGAGACATATATTTTGAATGTGTACGCTATCCATACATGTAATCCGGGGATACGGTACCCTTTCTAACCTTTGTGCAATCACGTGCAATCCATACTGGGCCTAACACCGTCTGAGCCTGCCTCCTGAGACATATATTTTGAATGTGTATGCTATCCATACATGTTATCCGGGGAAACGGTACCCTTTCTAACCTTTGTGCAATCACGTGCAATCCATACTGGGCCTAACACCGTCTGAGCCTGCCTCCTGAGACATATATTTTGAATGTGTACGCTATCCATACATGTTATCCGGGGAAACGGTACCCTTTCTAACCTTTGTGCAATCACGTGCAATCCATACTGGGCCTAACACCGTCTGAGCCTGCCTCCTGAGACATATATTTTGAATGTGTACGCTATCCATACATGTTATCCGGGGATACGGTACCCTTTCTAACCTTTGTGCAATCACGTTCAATCCATACTGGGCCTAACACCGTCTGAGCCTGCCTCCTGAGACATATATTTTGAATGTGTACGCTATTCATACATGTTATCCGGGGATACGGTACCCTTTCTAACCTTTGTGCAATCACGTGCAATCCATACTGGGCCTAACACCGTCTGAGCCTGCCTCCTGAGACATATATTTTGAATGTGTACGCTATCCATACATGTTATCCGGGGATACGGTACCCTTTCTAACCTTTGTGCAATCACGTGCAATCCATACTGGGCCTAACACCGTCTGAGCCTGCCTCCTGAGACATATATTTTGAATGTGTACACTATCCATACATGTTATCCGGGGATACGGTACCCTTTCTAACCTTTGTGCAATCACGTGCAATCCATACTGGGCCTAACACCGTCTGAGCCTGCCTCCTGAGACATATATTTTGAATGTGTACGCTACCCATACATGTTATCCGGGGAAACGGTACCCTTTCTAACCTTTGTGCAATCACGTGCAATCCATACTGGGCCAAACACCGTCTGAGCCTGCCTCCTGAGACATATATTTTGAATGTGTACGCTATCCATACATGTTATCCGGGGAAACGGTACCCTTTCTAACCTTTGTGCAATCACGTGCAATCCATACTGGGCCTAACACCGTCTGAGCCTGCCTCCTGAGACATATATTTTGAATGTGTACGCTATCCATACATGTTATCCGGGGATACGGTACCCTTTCTAACCTTTGTGCAATCACGTGCAATCCATACTGGGCCTAACACCGTCTGAGCCTGCCTCCTGAGACATATATTTTGAATGTGTACGCTATCCATACATGATATCCGGGGATACGGTACCCTTTCTAACCTTTGTGCAATCACGTGCAATCCATACTGGGCCTAACACCGTCTGAGCCTGCCTCCTGAGACATATATTTTGAATGTGTACGCTATCCATACATGTTATCCGGGGAAACGGTACCCTTTCTAACCTTTGTGCAATCACGTGCAATCCATACTGGGCCTGACACCGTCTGAGCCTGCCTCCTGAGACATATATTTTGAATGTGTACGCTATCCATACATGTTATCCGGGGAAACGGTACCCTTTCTAACCTTTGTGCAATCACGTGCAATCCATACTGGGCCTAACACCGTCTGAGCCTGCCTCCTGAGACATATATTTTGAATGTGTACGCTATCCATACATTTTATCCGGGGATACGGTACCCTTTCTAACCTTTGTGCAATCACGTGCAATCCATACTGGGCCTAACACCGTCTGAGCCTGCCTCCTGAGACATATATTTTGAATGTGTACGCTATCCATACATGTTATCCGGGGATACGGTACCCTTTCTAACCTTTGTGCAATCACGTGCAATCCATACTGGGCCTAACACCGTCTGAGCCTGCCTCCTGAGACATATATTTTGAATGTGTACGCTATCCATACATGTTATCCGGGGAAACGGTACCCTTTCTAACCTTTGTGCAATCACGTGCAATCCATACTGGGCCTGACACCGTCTGAGCTTGCCTCCTGAGACATATATTTTGAATGTGTACGCTATCCATACATGTTATCCGGGGAAACGGTACCCTTTCTAACCTTTGTGCAATCATGTGCAATCCATACTGGGCCTAACACCGTCTGAGCCTGCCTCCTGAGACATATATTTTGAATGTGTACGCTATCCATACATGTTATCCGGGGATACGGTACCCTTTCTAACCTTTGTGCAATCACGTGCAATCCATACTGGGCCTAACACCGTCTGAGCCTGCCTCCTGAGACATATATTTTGAATGTGTACGCTATCCATACATGTTTTCCGGGGATACGGTACCCTTTCTAACCTTTGTGCAATCACGTGCAATCCATACTGGGCCTAACACCGTCTGAGCCTGCCTCCTGAGACATATATTTTGAATGTGTACGCTATCCATACATGTTATCTGGGGAAACAGTACCCTTTCTAACCTTTGTGCAATCACGTGCAATCCATACTGGGCCTAACACCGTCTGAGCCTGCCTCCTGAGACATATATTTTGAATGTGTAAGCTATCCATACATGTTATCCTGGGATACGGTACCCTTTCTAACCTTTGTGCAATCACGTGCAATCCATACTAGGCCTAACACCATCTGAGCCTGCCTCCTGAGACATATATTTTGAATGTGTACGCTATCCATACATGTTATCGGGGGAAACGGTACCCTTTCTAACCTTTGTGCAATCACGTGCAATCCATACTGGGCCTAACACCGTCTGAGCCTGCCTCCTGATGTATAGACATATATTTTGAATGTGTACGCTATCCATACATGTTATCTGGGGATACGGTACCCTTTCTCACCTTTGTGCAATCACGTGTAATCCATACTGGGCGTGAGAACGGCTGGCGAGCTGTTAAGCAAGCTACAGCACCTGTGGTTTGCACACGTAAGTTTTTCATTTTTTCAGGAATGACGGTTAGGCCTAATTCCGGAACTGCGGTTGACCTGCACTTACTGGGAAATCATTGTTCGCGGGTAATAATTGTAATCAGTGATCCCCATCACTAACGTTGTTCAGCGGGTTATCTGCACCTGTAAGCGACAAACGCTGGCCTTTTCAGTGTAGCGCACATGCAGCCACGGACATGTAAGGGCATGACACACCAGTTATTGGCCAATCTCATGTGCCAGAGCCTCACGTGTCCCTCTAGTAAGCCGGACTCGGACCGCGGGGCATGACGGAGTCTCGTTCGTTAACGGAATTAAGCTTGCAATGTGTGCATCTGTTCTGTAGCTGGCATGGTTGAGGTTTCCCAGGTGGAGTCAAATTTAACCGTAGGCTCCACTCCTGGTTGTGCCCTTCTGGACATTCCTTTAAGGTTCAGCTTTGCAACCATACTGCCCACGTAAAACAAACACTTTGCCTTCATGAACGCTGTTTGGAGGGTCATGACTCGTGGGAATAACGCCGCCCAATCAGTTAACCTGCTGGAGAGATCCTTCGTTGCTCCCAAGCATGACATCACACTCCCTAGGAAGAAGGTAATGCCACTGTGGCGACCGTACTCCTGGGGGCGACACAAGTGCACTGATGCCCAGCCACTGCTCGATGAATCTGCTGGTACATTGACCCAGACCACTACATTCCCCTCGCACGCTACACGACCTGAATCTGACCCTGATGAAACTCAGGTTACCCTTCCCATATACAGTTCCATCTTACACGGTGACAAAGAGGAAGCTGCAGATGAAAGTGCAGGTTCGGCCCACCCGCCATCAGACACACCACCGTACTATCAGGGGTCCTCTGCCAGTGCCGACGCCAACGAGTGGGCCCCCCCTGCTTGCCCAGGATCACAGCACTTGCAAAGTTGAAATACTGTGCAGTGAGATGGAAGATGGGGACGACGAGGAATCCAGACAAGTACAGGGATTCCCTAGCGAGGAGACTTATTTGATTGTTTTCAATGTTGGGACAGCAATTTTTGGGGAGCACTATACTCTGGAGAATGATAGATGGGGCCCACCATACACTGGAACATTCCAAAGGTGGACATCAGACACTGGAGCAGCATTTACAGGGCCCATTATACACTAGAGCATTAGAAATGGGGCCCATTATGTTTGGAGCATTATTTGGGCCCATAAGACAGTGGAGCTTCATCCATGGGGACCAACATATACTGTAGCATTATGTGGAGCTCATCATATACTGTTTCAAACATTATATGGGACCAATGATTCTGTATGGAGAAATAGATGGGCCTCGTCATGAGATGTAAAAAGTGAGGTATTTTTCATTGTACTATACCGCTATTTCTCTGCCGTATCGGAGCATGATGAGTTGTGGTATGTGTTAAAGGGGCGCTCTTTCGCCCAGGGCACATGAAAACCTGCAGCCAGCCCTCCCCCCCCACAACTTTAGCCAAATAACCCCCATTTTTCAGTGCGTAACTTGTATTATGAAGTTAATTAAGGTTGACAAGCTTAAGTAAGAAGAATTGATGCTTTTGGCATTCAAATGGGCACTGTAGGTGTGTTTCCTGTCCTCCTCTCACTGCCGACTTTTTTCCCCATTGACTTACATTGGGTTTCGTGTTTCGGGACGACCCCGACTTTTCCCTATAACCAGACGATCTTGATCGACCCAACTTTTGGAAAAGTCGGGTTTCACGAAACGAAACGCGACCCTAAAAAAACAAAAGTCGCTCAACTCTAGCTATTACGGTATCTCCTAAGAGCTGCCTGAGTCTAATTTAACAATTAATATATCATTATTATCAAATTTAAAGTCAAATTCAACAGTACATCTGTGCTTACTGATGAAGGGTTCTATTAGACTTAGTCTACATACTGTCAAAGAGCAACCTGATCATGTCACTGTTTTATTTATTTTAAAGTTGTTGGTTACATGATTAGAAGTATCATGGGACCTCTTAAAACCTTTTTGTGTTGACAAGCAAATACCTGTGATATACATCCCATCTTTTAAAAGTTCTCATTCTTTATATTCTAGGACATAATCAAATCTACAGTGTACTGTGAAAAGTGAAAAATATTTGTACTATAATTATCAATACACAGTATCTAATTTATTACTGGAATATAAATCATAAAGTAATTCACTTTTTCATTGTGCTGCATCTAAAGAGACACTATATCTATAATTTAGATTAGGGATGTCCAAGGATCAGGGTGCCTATTAAGGTGTCCCGAGACACATTTCCAGTTGGCCGCATTGCTTAAATGCATAGTGTGTTTTAGTTGTTAATTCTTTGAGGAGGGAAGACTGGATTAAGTCAATGGACTAAGTCTAAGTGTTACCTATGTGATGTATATACAGTAGGGTGTTTCATTTTTCCGAAGTTATGATTTTCATATGACTTTGCGTGAATCCTTGGTCTAAGTCTTCTAAAAGATCCATGTATCAAATTTTAGCGAAATCGATTAATATTTAGGGGTTGCACACTGATCACTTTTATCTGAAAGTACTGATATTCATGAAAATGTATCATCGACATCACACTAATGTGTATGTTGTGTTTCTATTATCTTTTGCAGGTAGTTAAACTGAAAATGAGTACTAGAAAGGGAATATGGATTGTTATGGCAAGGATGCAGGAAAGGTTTTCTTGTGATGATTCTTCCATGAAGGTCATATTTGTGCAGGTGTCTCTGAACAGCAGAACAATGTACTACAACTCCAGAGTCTGCTAAATCTTTCTGAAGGTCTTTTGCAGTCAAGTGGGGTTTCTGATTTGCCTCTCTAGAAATCCTACAAGCAGCTCTCACTGAAATTTTGCTTGGTCTTCAAGACCTTATGTTGACCTCCACTTTTCTTGTTAACTAACATTTCTTAATTACATTTCGATCTGAGGTAAGGGCAACTTGAAAATGATTTGCTATCTTCTTACAGCCTTCATCCGCTTTGTTGGCCTCTACCATTTTCATTTTCAGAGTGCTAGGCAGCGGCTTAGAAGAACCCATGGTTGCTGTTTTTTGGCACAAGGTTAGAGGAGGCTAGGATTTTATATAGCTGGGAAATTTGCATCACCTGGCCTTTCCTAATGATGATAGTGAACAAGCCATAACCCTAACAAGCTAATTAAGGTCTTAAACCTTGGGCAAACTTTTCTGAGCACACAGATCTCCAAAGGTGCCCAAACTTTTGCATTGCAATTTAAAATGAAAAAAAAAGACAGTATTTTTTTTCTGGACTAAAATACAAAGGATGTCATCTTTAACTTTAGGCCTTTTAGAGATAATTTCATATTCAACTTGCTTAACTGTTCACAATAACAGTAACTTTGACCAAGGGTGCCCAAACTTTTGCATGCCACTGTATATTTTTATTGTTTTTTTTCATGCAAATCTTAAATTATAGCAACTTTACATAGGCCAGAAAAAAGACAATATATCACACTCTCCCCTTATTCAGATTCACTAGTAGGACTTTTATGGATTAAAACGTGCGCTGCCAGACCATCAATCCTCACAAGTTGTGTACTTAATATATTTATTTCCCAACGCGTTTCGAGGTCATAAAACCTCTTCCTCAGGGGATGACATGTACAGGCAGGTAAAGACATTGCCGGTTTTATACATACACAGTTCAAATATTGGCGCCAAGAGTCACATGTTGGGAAGGGGATAAAGGTCAGAGATCATCAGTGTAAATGTTTAAAAACTTAGTACATCCAACAGAATTAATTCATTTGGTGTGTTCCCAGGTAAAAGATAGATACCTGGGAACACACCAAATGAATTAATTCTGTTGGATGTACTAAGTTTTTAAACATTTACACTGATGATCTCTGACCTTTATCCCCTTCCCAACATGTGACTCTTGGCGCCAATATTTGAACTGTGTATGTATAAAACCGGCAATGTCTTTACCTGCCTGTACATGTCATCCCCTGAGGAAGAGGTTTTATGACCTCGAAACGCGTTGGGAAATAAATATATTAAGTACACAACTTGTGAGGATTGATGGTCTGGCAGCGCACGTTTTAATCCATAAAAGTCCTACTAGTGAATCTGAAGATTTATGGCCACAGCGTGGTCATTTGGATGTGCAGCAAGCTGACCGCATTTCTTTATGCTTGTTACTCTCCTATATACGGTGAGTATAAATTACTATTTGATATCTTGGTTTTCTCAGATAAGACCCTATTGCGCTTTTTTTCCTTGCAGTTTCAATTACTCTCCCCTTATTGACACTTTTTATGCCACATTTGGACATGGCAAAAATTTTGCTGTGGGTTTTGCAGTACGTTTTTACCTCTTACAAAATGTGACTTTTTAGACAAAATTCTGTAACGACTCTGCATGACAAAAATCATTCTGCATATAGAAAATCCACAGCCTTCCCCACAGTCTGCACAAATGCCTCCTGCCACCTAGAAAAGGGGTTTCCTAATACCTGGGTTACTAGCCTTGTGATGTACTTGGGGGGGACTTCAGAGCAGACAATCTGAATATGGCCTCGGTGTCAAATAATCAATATTTCCCCTTTCTTTTCTTTCCTAAAACAGATTCATACTCTTGCTCCCATTTAGCAGCTTTTATTATCCTCTCCATATCTTTTCAATTTTCTCTTTTTTGAACAAGGATGTAGGAAATAAAAAAAAGAACTGGATTTTTAAAGGTGCTATAAAAAGCAGATGTTAAACAGAAGTCCTTGTACACAAAGGGGATTGCATTGTCAGTCAGTGTGTCTCCGGCAGAATTACGGTTGAAAATGAAGAACAACGTGTGAAAATGGTGGACTACCTCAACAATGTCTTGAAAGATGGCAGTCACCCAAGAGAAGATTACAAAGAGCTAGTACAACCATCACTTCTGTATCTTGGAGGTTGGGATGAAAACGATTTCAAATTTAGGGTTCCAGGGGCTCTGACTGAAGCAAGGTGGATGGCAAAGGCCATATATGTACTCAAACTTGTGCTATTCACTACACAATTGCATATTTCTAATACCGAATTGAAAGGAATATGAAAAGTAGCACGTTTTGTCTCTAATATACTGTATGTCGGCTATTGGCACGAGGCAATTGTAAGACGATGGACTCCAAAGAATGATTTGGAGATGCTACAACTTTTGCAATATTATCCAGATAAAGATGTCAGAGGAAGCTCCCTCACAGTGGCTGAGAGACACATTTGGTATCTGTCAGAAACTAACAGGATTGGCATGTTTGGATGAACGTATCGGTCAGGCTGAGATGGAGAAGATGTAAGAATGAAACCTGAAAAGAAAAAGGAACTGAAACGATTGGAAGGTAAAAACCTCGTTTTTGAAGGAAAAAACCTCAGCGATTTTGTTACAAGTAAAACAAAGACATTCTATGAATTATTTGGGATCCACAACGTAGAAGAATATTGCAGTGATACACTAAGAAGCTCCATCAATGCTCTTAAGGTGGTGAATGACACTGCAGAAAGGGGCAATGCTCTGATAAAGAAGTTTAATAATTCAATCAGAGATGAGCAACAGAAACAGCTCTTGTTAAGAGATGTTGAGTATCATAGAAAAGCCGTCACCAAGCGAACAAATGGAGTTGCATCTTTCACAGCACATTGATGTAAATCATTTAATACATATGATACTGCCTATCAATGTTACTGTTTATTGTCACTATTATTCTAAGTTTTTAATTGTTTGAATTTCTAATAAAAAATACTTAACATTGAAAATCTGTTTTTTTGCGTACTTTTATTAAACTGATAAAAGTGTGCAACCTCTAAATATTGTTGGATTGTCTTGAAATTTGGCATATATTCTTTTTACATTAGTGAGACTCGGGGCGTAATCAAAGTCTGCTAAAATTTGACATTTTAATTTTTACCATACAAAATGAAACACCCTAATATACAGCTATCTCAATATCTCCTATGTCATGTATAAACAACATCCTCAGTGTCTCCTTTGTGATTTATATACCATAGTCTCAGTGTCTCCTATGTGATGTTTATACAGCTGCCTCAGGGCTCCTATGTAATGTATATAAGCAGTCTGTGTCTCAGATGCAAAGCATAGATAGCAGTCTCAGTGTATCCTATGATTTATATACAGCAGCTTTAGTATCTCCTATGTAATGTATATACAGCAGTCTTATGTTTTCTATGTAATATATACAGCAGTCTCTGAGTATCCTATAATGTATACATTCGTCTCAGTATCTCCTGTGTTGTATACAGCAATCTCAGTGTGCACTACAATGTATACAGCAGTTTCATTTCTCTTATTTATTGCACGTACAGCAATCTCATGTTTACAATGTGATGTATATATATCAGTCTCAAGCTTACTGTTATGTAAACAGCAGTCTCTCTCCTATGTCTTATATTTACTTCAGTGACATATATATTTTAATGTGGCCCAGAGACGTCAAAAGGGTGGGCAACTCTGATCTACTGATGAACTTATATGTGAAAGCAGCTTTTTCATACTGAGGCATAGTTAAGTGCAGTGCTCTTTAACCTCTTTGCACATATGGGCATAACTGTAAATCCAAGCTGGGGTGATCACATGTAGAGGGCTCCTAGGAACTGATGTCACTCCACATGTGACCTATGCCTTCTAATTGAAGAAGCTGGCATTTGTCTCAATCAGCAATGACAACACATGAGTTTCAGATGTGAATTTATCCATTTAGATGCCACTATCAGTCTCTGACAGCAGCATTTAAAAGGCATCACAGCCATTGGCTATTGTAGGCGACCTGTGACATGATCACTGGGCATTCATGGGTTACTATAACAGCCATAAATAAAAAAGTAAGTAAATATATTCGAATCACCACACTTTTCCCCATAACAATTAAGAAAAAAATGAAAAGAAAAATATATTTATTTTTGATGCTAAGATTAATAAACTCATTCAGTTAACTTGGTAATGAGAAAAAAAACAAAATGGCAGAATTGTTTTGAATTGACAGATCCCTAAAAAACTACAATAAACTGTGATCAAAATGTCTTGTATACCCTGTGATTGTATCAATGCAAATGTCAGTTCACCACACAAAAAACAAGTCCAATCACAGCTCCATTCAAGTAAAAGTAAAAATCGAGGATAATGTAAGAGCACGCTCAGATGCTACGATAATACCCGAGCGTGCTCGGATAAGACGTTATCTGAGCATGTTCGCTCATCACTAGTGTTGAGCGATACCGTTCGATACCCAAAAATATCGTATCGGATGGTATCGCCCGATAAGAAAAAAATATCGGGTATCGCCGATTCCGATACCGGAAGTCCCATTCAAGTCAATGGGACTTCCGGTATCGGAATTAAAAAAAGGCCTTTATTTCCTTGTTGGCTAATTCTACATAATTGAAAACAAATAAGAATCATGTAGAATGTATTGTGGGAGGTGGAGGAGACATTAAAAGCATAGTGGTTTATTCAAATCACATGGCATAGCATTAATTCCAATTTTTTTTTTCAAGACGTTCGGAGTTAAAAAGATATTGACTATGTTAACTTTTTTATATTTAGTCAGATATGTATGTTTCGCAACTTCCATGCTCTTCACCTTCTTTTGTACTTCTCCCACACTTTCTCCTTCATGATCCGCAGCAGTAGCATTTTTTTCATCAACTTTTTCTTCACCTTATTCATTTTCTTCTTCACCTTCTTCCCATTAATTTTTTTTTTCCATTCTTCATATTCTTCTTATTCAGCTATTATTAATTTTCATATGCTATTTCTTCATCTTCTTCCTATTCTTCTTTTTCTTCATTTTCTTATGGTGACAGGCATTCCTGTAGTACTTATCTATAAAAGTTATAAGATTACACCTTACGTTCTGCCTGTCACAAAAGATTTACAACAGGATTTGTCCGCGTTCAGTTTGGCCTGCAGCAGCAGGCATTTTCCAGGGGCACCACGAGGAGAAACGGACTCACCCCCATTTACTGCTTAGTCTTCTTCTGCTTATAATTTTGATTTCTTCTATGCTGATTTTTTGTCTTATGCTTAATGTTCTTCTGCTTTCTGTTCTTCTGCTTTTGCTTCTTCTGCTTCTTGTTCTTCTGTATTTTGTTCTGTATCTTGGTGGTTGTCTTCATGTTCTTTGTCCTCTTGGTCTTATTATTTAGGGTCATATTTCTGGTCTTCTTTGGTGTGGTCTTCAGGGTCGTCATCATCAGGGTCATCGTCATGGAGATCAATAAGGATTACCAAAGACAATTTCAAAAAGCTTGATCTTGGAAATGTAGCAGAAGGTACAAGAAGGCTGAGAAACTGGCGAGAACCAGCAGACAGTGCTGGCACCCGGATGGGTAGCAGAAGGAACAAGAGCCAATGGCACTACCGAGGACCAACTGACGGTGCTGGACCACGGTTACTAAGCAGAAAGTACCTGTGCTAAAAAGCACTACCAAGGACCAGCTGACGGTGCTGGACCTCGGATACCAAGATGGAGGCACCTAGGACAAAGGCTGTGGTGAGAACCAGCAGACAGTGCTGGCACCCGGATGGGTAGCAGAAGGAACAAGAGCCAATGGCACTACCGAGGACCAACTGACGGTGCTGGACCACGGTTACTAAGCAGAAGGTACCTGTGCTAAAAAGCACTACCAAGGACCAGCTGACGGTGCTGGACCTCGGACACCGAGATGGAGGCACCTAGGCCAAAGGCTGTGGCGAGAACCATAAGACAGTGCTGGCACCCGGATGGGTAGCAGAAGGAACAAGAGCCAATGGCACTACCGAGGACCAACTGACGGTGCTGGACCACAGTTACTAAGCAGAAGGTACCTGTGCTAAAAAGCACTACCAAGGACCAGCTGACGGTGCTGGACCTCGGATACCGAGATGGAGGCACCTAGGCCAAAGGCTCTGGCGAGAACCAGCAGACAGTGCTGGAACCCGGGTGGGTAGCAGAAGGTACCCATTGAAAGCAAAGTAGCCCGGCCGCAAGCCGGCCGCAGTTACCGAAACCCACAGTCCTACGGGGGGTCCATGTCCCATTGGCACTACGGATCCAGCCTTCAGTGCCAGTTCCCGCAGCCCACATAGGAGTCACCTAAACTGCAGGCACCGTAAAGTCGGCTAACCCGGCCGCAAGATGACAGGACAACGGATTGGTGGCATAGTGACCTTGACACTACCCGGAAACAGCAGGCGTGCTGGAACCAGGCTGGGCAACAGGGGGTCCCCATGCCAAAGACACTGCCGAGAACCAGGTGACGGTGCTGGAACTCAGATGGGTAGCAAAAGCTACAAGAGCCAATGGCACTACCGAGGAACAGCTGACGGTGCTGGACCACGGTTACTAGGCAGGTGGTACCTGTGCTAGAAAGCACTACCAAGGACCAGCTGACGGTGCTGGACCTCGGATACCGAGATGGAGGCACCTAGGCCAAAGGCTCTGGCGAGAACCAGCAGACAGTGCTGGAACCCGGGTGGGTAGCAGAAGGTACCCATTGAAAGCAAAGTAGCCCGGCCGCAAGCCGGCCGCAGTTACCGAAACCCACAGTCCTACAGGGGGTCCATGTCCCATTGGCACTACGGATCCAGCCTTCAGTGCCAGTTCCCGCAGCCCACATAGGAGTCACCTAAACTGCAGGCACCGTAGAGTCAGCTAACCCGGCCGCAAGACGACAGGACAACGGATTGGTGGCATAGTGACCTTGACACTACCCGGAAACAGCAGGCGTGCTGGAACCAGGCTGGGCAACAGGGAGTCCCCGTGCCAAAGACACTGTCGCAAACCAGGTGACTGTGCTGGAACCCAGATGGGTAGCAAAAGCTACAAGAGCCAATGGCACTACCGAGGAACAGCTGACGGTGCTGGACCACGGTTACTAGGCAGGAGGTACCTGTGCTAGAAAGCACTACCAAGGACCAGCTGACGGTGCTGGACCTCGGATACCGAGATGGAGGCACCTAGGCCAAAGGCTCTGGCGAGAACCAGCAGACAGTGCTGGAACCCGGGTGGGTAGCAGAAGGTACCCATTGAAAGCAAAGTAGCCCGGCCGCAAGCCGGCCGCAGTTACCGAAACCCACAGTCCTACAGGAGGTCCATGTCCCATTGGCACTACGGATCCAGCCTTCAGTGCCAGTTCCCGCAGCCCACATAGGAGTCACCTAAACTGCAGGCACCGTAGAGTCGGCTAACCCGGCAGCAAGATGACAGGACAACGGATTGGTGGCATAGTGACCTTGACACTACCCGGAAACAGCAGGCGTGCTGGAACAAGGCTGGGCAACAGGGAGTCCCCGTGCCAAAGACACTGCCGAGAACCAGGTGACGGTGCTGGAACCCAGATGGGTAGCAAAAGCTACAAGAGCCAATGGCACTACCGAGGAACAGCTGATGGTGCTGGACCACGGTTAATAGGCAGGAGGTACCTGTGCTAGAAAGCACTACCAAGGACCAGCTGACGGTGCTGGACCTCGGATACCGAGATGGAGGCACCTAGGCCAAAGGCTCTGGCGAGAACCAGCAGACAGTGCTGGAACCCGGGTGGGTAGCAGAAGGTACCCATTGAAAGCAAAGTAGCCCAGCCGCAAGCCGGCCGCAGTTACCGAAACCCACAGTCCTACAGGTCGTCCATGTCCCATTGGCACTACGGATCCAGCCTTCAGTGCCAGTTCCCGCAGCCCACATAGGAGTCACCTAAACTGCAGGCACCGTAGAGTCGGCTAACCCGGCCGCAAGACGACAGGACAACGGATTGGTGGCATAGTGACCTTGACACCACAAGGAAACAGCAGGCGTGCTGGAACCAGGCTGGGCAACAGGGAGTCCCCGTGCCAAAGACACTGCCGAGCACCAACTGGCGTTGTTGGAGCCCAGGGACAATCATGGTGCAGGCCGAGGCCTACTTGGTGGCAGTTTTAGATTGTTTGTAGGCTACAACAGACTGTCAACGTGCTCCAATTAGGCATCTGTCTCCACTCTGTTTCCAGGATTTCACGTGACCATCAACACCGCCAGTTTATGCGTACAGCAGCCGTCTGCCCAATCCACACGTGTTGCTGTGTTACTGGGATTCTGTAATGTCAGCAGAAACCCTGATGTGTGTCTGCCACTGTCTCCTGCTCTGTCCACATTCCCACCGCTTGCAGTGGGAAGGTGGACAGCGCAGGAGACAGTGGCAGACACATATTGGGGGATCTGCTGACGTAACAGAACCCCAGTAACACAGGAACACGTGTGGAATGTGTGGACGGCAACTGTGAGCAGGAACTGGCGGTGTTGGAGGACAGGGGAAATACTAGAGACAGAGTGGAGACAGAGGCCAAATCAGAGAATGTTTAAATCTGAAGTAGTTACAATTTGGAGGCAGCAGCAGTTTGCCCTCCACACAGCAGGGGATCAGCTGACGTTACTGAACCCCACTTTCACATGAACGAGTGTGTTTTTCTGTGTGGACAGCACTTCCGAGCACCAACTGGTGGTGTTGGAGCCCAGGGACAATCATGGTGCAGGCCGAGGCCTACTAGGAGCCAGGTGTAAAGCTGAGGTATTTTGACTTTGGAGGGAGCAGGACACTTTGCCCTCCACACAGCAGGGGATCAGCTGACGTTACCGAACCCCACTTTCACATGAACGAGTGTGTTTTTCTGTGTGGACAGCACTTCTGAGCACCAACTAGCGTTGTTGGAGCCCAGGGAGAACCAGGGTGCAGGCCGAGGCCTACTTGGTGGCAGTTTTAGATTGTTTGTAGGCTACAACAGACTGTCAACGTGCTCCAATTAGGCATCTGTCTCCACTCTGTTTCCAGGATTTCACGTGACTACCAACACCGCCTGTTTATGCGTACAGCAGCCGTCTGCCCAATCCACACGTGTTCCTGTGTTACTGGTGTTCTGTAATGTCAGCAGATACCCTGATGTGTGTCTGCCACTGTCTCCTGCTCTGTCCACGTTCCCACCGCTTGCAGTGGGAAGGTGGACAGCGCAGGAGACAGTGGCGGACACATATTGGGGGATCTGCTGACGTTACAGAACCCCAGTAACACAGGAACACGTGTGGAATGCGTGGACGGCAAATGTGAGCAGGAACTGGCGGTGTTGGAGGTCAGGGGAAATACTAGAGACAGAGTGGAGACAGAGGCCAAATCAGAGAATGTTTAAATCTGAAGTAGTTACAATTTGGAGGCAGCAGCAGTTTGCCCTCCACACAGCAGGGGATCAGCTGACGTTACTGAACCCCACTTTCACATGAACGAGTGTGTTTTTCTGTGTGGACAGCACTTCTGAGCACCAACTAGCGTTGTTGGAGCCCAGGGAGAACCAGGGTGCAGGCCGAGGCCTACTTGGTGGCAGTTTTAGATTGTTTGTAGGCTACAACAGACTGTCAACGTGCTCCAATTAGGCATCTGTCTCCACTCTGTTTCCAGGATTTCACGTGACTACCAACACCGCCAGTTTATGCGTACAGTAGCCGTCTGCCCAAACCACACGTGTTCCTGTGTTACTGGTGTTCTGCAATGTCAGCAGATCCCCTGATGTTTGTCTGCCAATGTCTCCTGCTCTGTCCACATTCCCACCGCTTGCAGTGGGAAGGTGGACAGCGCAGGAGACAGTGCCGGACACACATTGGGGGATTAGCTCACGTTACAGCACACCAGGAACACAGGAACAAGTGTGGAATGCGTGGACGGCAACTGTGAGCAGGAACTGGCGGTGTTGGAGGTCAGGGGAAATACTAGAGACAGAGTGGAGACAGAGCCAAATCAGAGAATGTTTAAATCTGAAGTAGTTACAATTTGGAGGCAGCAGCAGTTTGCCCTCCACACAGCAGGGGAGCAGCTGACGTTACTGAACCCCACTTTCACATGAACGAGTGTGTTTTTCTGTGTGGACAGCACTTCCGAGCACCAACTGGCGGTGTTGGAGCCCAGGGACAATCATGGTGCAGGCCGAGGCCTACTAGGAGCCAGGTGTAAAGCTGAGGTATTTTGACTTTGGAGGGAGCAGAACACTTTGCCCTCCACACAGCAGGGGATCAGCTGACGTTACCGACCCCCACTTTCACATGAACGAGTGTGTTTTTCTGTGTGGACAGCACTTCTGAGCACCAACTAGCTTGTTGGAGCCCAGGGAGAACCAGGGTGCAGGCCGAGGCCTACTTGGTGGCAGTTTTAGATTGTTTGTAGGCTACAACAGACTGTCAACGTGCTCCAATTAGGCATCTGTCTCCACTCTGTTTCCAGGATTTCACGTGACTACCAACACCGCCAGTTTATGCGTACAGTAGCCGTCTGCCCAATCCACACATGTTCCTGTGTTACTGGTGTTCTGTAATGTCAGCAGATCCCCTGATGTTTGTCTGCCAATGTCTCCTGCTCTGTCCACATTCCCACCGCTTGCAGTGGGAAGGGGGACAGCGCAGGAGACAGTGCCTGACACACATTGGGGGATCAGCTCACGTTACAGAACACCAGGAACACAGGAGCAAGTGTGGAATGCGTGGACGGCAACTGTGAGCAGGAACTGGCGGTGTTGGAGGTCAGGGGAAATACTAGACACAGAGTGGAGACAGGGCCAAATCAGAGAATGTTTAAATCTGAAGTAGTTACAATTTGGAGGCAGCAGCAGTTTGCCCTCCACACAGCAGGGGAGCAGCTGACGTTACTGAACCCCACTTTCACATGAACAAGTATGTTTTTCTGTGTGGACAGCACTTCCGAGCACCAACTGGCGGTGTTGGAGCCCAGGGACAATCATGGTGCAGGCCGAGGCCTACTAGGAGCCAGGTGTAAAGCTGAGGTATTTTGACTTTGGAGGGAGCAGAACACTTTGCCCTCCACACAGCAGGGGATCAGCTGACGTTATCGACCCCCACTTTCACATGAACGAGTGTGTTTTTCTGTGTGGACAGCACTTCTGAGCACCAACTAGCGTTGTTGGAGCCAAGGGAGAACCAGGGTGCAGGCCGAGGCCTACTTGGTGGCAGTTTTAGATTGTTTGTAGGCTACAACAGACTGTCAACGTGCTCCAATTAGGCATCTGTCTCCACTCTGTTTCCAGGATTTCACGTGACTACCAACACCGCCAGTTTATGCGTACAGTAGCCGTCTGCCCAAACCACACGTGTTCCTGTGTTACTGGTGTTCTGTAATGTCAGCAGATCCCCTGATGTTTGTCTGCCAATGTCTCCTGCTCTGTCCACATTCCCACCGCTTGCAGTTAGGCCTCTATCTTCACTCTGTTTCGAGTATTTCCTCTGGCTTCCAACCACGCCAGTTGCTGCTCTGAAATGCCGTCTGCACAACCCACACTAGTTCCTGTGTTACTGGGGTTCTGTAACAGCAGCTTCTCCCTAGAGGTGAGTCAGGCAATGTCTCCTGCTCTGTCCACATTTCCACTACAAGTAGTGGGAATGTAGACAAAGCAGGAGACATTGCCGTGCTCAACTCTGGAGATGAGCAGATGTTACAGGACCCAGGTACCACAGGAACAAGTGTGGATTGTGCAGACGGCACTTGAGAGCAGAAACAGGCGGTGTTGTAGACCGGAGGAAGTACTCAAAACAGAGTGGAGACAGAGGGCAAATCAGAGAACATATTAAATCAGAGGTAGTCAGAAGTTGTAGGCAGCAGGAGAGTTTGCCATACACACAGCAGGGGATCAGCTGACGTTACCGAACCCCACTTACACATGAGCGAGTGTTTTGTCTGTGCGGACAGCACTTCTGAGCACCAACTGGCGGTGTCGGAGCCCAGGGAAAATCAGGTAGTAGGCCGAGGCCTACTTGGAGCCAGGTGTAAATCTGAGGTTGTTTGACTGTGGAGGGAGCAGGACACTTTGCCATACACACAGCAGGGGATCAGCTGACGTTACCAAACCCCACTTACACATGAGCGAGTGTTTTGTCTGTGTGGACAGCACTTCTGAGCAACAACGGGCGTTGCTGTAGCCCAGGAAATAAAGTTCAGGTCATAGAAACATGAACACAACAGGAGACCTGGATCCTGTTGCCAGCCAATTATTTATTCTGGAAGAGGACTGGCAAATTCAGGGGAGATCCAGGCCTTGTTCATTTTCACAAAAGTAAGCCGGTTAACATTATCGGCGGATAGTCGCGTGCGACGGTCTGTTACCACACCACCTGCAGCACTAAAGACACGTTCCGATAATACACTGGCGGCAGGGTAAGCCAGCACCTCCAATGCATACTGGCTAAGCTCTGGCCATGTATCCAGCTTAGAGACCCAATACTTGAACGGGGAAGAGCCGTCTGGGAGAACACTAACAGGGCACGACAAGTAGTCTGTCACCATCTGACGGAAACATTGCCTCCTGCTGACTGGAGCCGTCTGTGATGGTGTAGCCGTTTGTGGCGGTCCCACAAAACTTTTCCACATTTGGGCCATACTGGCCTTGCCTTGTCCTGCGGCACTGCCTCTGCTACCTCTTTGTGCAGAGCTTCCTCCACTGCCTCTACCCACATGGCTGCTTTGAAAAGCACTACCAGCAACACTTGTGGGGGGAATGGAGAACATGATGGCCTGCACAAGTGTTTCTTGGTACTCCCGCATTTTTCGCTCCCGGTTCAACTGTGGTATGAGGCTTTGTAAGTTGTCCTGGTAGCGAGGATCTAGGAGGGTGTATACCCAATAATCAGCCGTGTGGAGAATGTTGGCGATGCGGCGGTCATTTAACAAGCACTGCAGCATGAAATCAACCATGTGCTGCAGACTGTCAACTGGACCGGAAACGCTGTCCCCAGCTTGAGGCAGCATCTCTGCCTGCTCAGCATCACCCCACCCTCGCTGTACACACTGACTACTAGAGCCTTGTGTACCTCCCTCCTCTGGAGAGATTTGTTCCTCCTCCTCCATTGACTCCTCATCATCCTCCTCACTAAGTGTCCCCTGCCTGGGCCTTTGTGTGGAAGCACGTTGCGCAGACTTGCCAGAAGCAGATGGCATTTCTGACTGCTCATCCTCGACCTCTTCAAAAACCTCCTCACTTAGTGCTTGTAAGGTTTTTTGAAGCAGACAGATGAGGGGGACAGTCATGCTGATTAGTGCATCATCTGCACTGGCCATCCGCGTGGAGTCATCGAAGGCACGCAAAACTTGGCAGATGTCCCTCATAGTGGCCCACTCAGTGGTGGTGAAGTGTGTCCGGCGCACAGTGCGACTTGTTTGCGCCTGATGCAGCTGGTACTCCATTACTGCTGCCTGCTGCTCACACAACCGCTCCAGCATATGTAACGTTGAATTCCACCTGGTGGGGAGGTCACATATGATGCGATGTTCTGGCAGGCGGAATCGGCATTGCAGAGATGCAATGCGTGATCTTGCCATGTTGGAACGCCGCAAGTGAGCACACTCTAGGCGAACCTTGTGCAGCAGTGCATCAAGATCCGGATAGTCCCTCAGAAAGCTCTGCACAACCAAATTGAGCACGTGTGCCAGACATGGTATGTGAGTGAGGTTGCCTAGGCCCAGAGCTGCCACTAGATTTTGGCCATTGTCACTCACTACCAAACCTGGCTGGAGATTCGCTGGCACAAACCACACCTCGCTCTCCTGCTTGATGGCATTCCAGAGCTCCTGTGCTGTGTGGCTCCGATTCCCCAAAGAAATTAATTTAAGGATGGCCTGTTGATGTTTGGCCACACCTGTGCTCATATCTGGCCTAACAGGCTCACGCAGTGCTGATTCCGAGGAACTAGAGTAGGAGGAGGACTCAATATGTACAGACTGCATTCCTGCAATCCTTGGAGTTGGCAGAATACGTACAGAGCCACTCTCCAGATCTGTACCCGGCTCCACAACATTGACCCAATTGGCAGTGAGGGAAAGGTATCGTCCCTGTCCATGGCTACTGGTCCACGCATCGGTGGTCAGGTGGACCTTGCTACTGACGGCATTTAGTAGCGCATTTTTAATTTTTCCCTCCACATGCTTTTGCAGGGCAGGGACAGCTTGCCTGCTGAAATAAAAGCGGCTGGGCACATTGTATTGTGGAACTGCCAATGACATAAAGTTCCGGAAGGTGTCAGTCTCCACCAGCCTGAATGACAGCATCTCAAGGGCCAGTAGTTTGGCAATGCCGGCATTCAGAGCCAGTGCTCGGGGATGGTTTGCCGAGTATGGCCGCTTTTTCTCCCATGCCTGTGCTACCGATTGCTGGTGAGTGGCCTGGGAGTGTGCTGATGACTGCGAACGTGGTTCAGTGGGTGGAATTTCACTGGGTCTCTGGACAACAGTGGCAGTGGTTCTTCCATGGCGTTCCAGTGAGGAAGCCGAACCAGCTGTGTGTGAGCTGGAGGAAGAGGCCCCAAAACGAGCTGAAGAGGTGGTAGGTGCTGCTGAAGGTTGGCCTACATCTTCAGTGTGTCTGTGTAACTCCACCTCGTACTTGGTACGCACATGTTTCCACATATTTGTGGTATTGAGGTTGGTCACATTTTTCCCTCGTTTCACTTTCTGATGACACAGCTTGCATTTGACAAAGCAAATGTCATCTGCAACTGTGTCAAAAAAAGACCACGCACTGCAAGTCCTGGGAGCGCCCGTTTTGTGTTTTGGAAGAGGATTGCTCCTCACGGGTGCCAAAGTGGAGGCTACAGGCAACCAAGTCTGCCCCCGCCCTCTCCCTCCTCTTTTGGCCGTTCGGGGAATCTCTTCCTCAGAGCTGCTCCCACCACCTTCCTGTGGCTGACGCCATGATGGGTCAAGGACCTCATCATCTCCACTCCCCTCTTCAAGCACCGGCTGGTCCTGGGTTGTCTCGCCAGCACCGTACGCACCAGAAATTGGTAACTGAGTCTCATCATCATCTGATGCATACTGAGGTGTGCTGACCATAGGCACTGTCCCACCCGCCTCTTCAGAGGGACAAAGCAGTTGCGCATCACTGCATACTCCCTCTTCTTCACGCTCTAGAATGCTGCTTGGCTGGCCACCTCTTTCCAAGCCAACAGATTCTGAGAACAGAAGTAAAGATTGAGATGGCTCCTGTCCAGGGCTCTCAGACTGCCTGGGCAATTTGGCAGGTGGTGAAGAGACAGATGGTTGTTCTTCAGTGCTCTGGCCTTGGGAGGATGCGGAAGTCATTGAAGTGGATGCGTTAGCTGCCATCCATCCGACAACGGCTTCAATTTGTTCGTCACGCAGCAGTGGGGTACGGCGAGGTCCTACAAAGCTGCGCATGAAGGACTGTTGCCTGGTAAAAGTGGGGGATGCCGGGTCACTGGTGGCCGCAGCAGATACCGAATCCCCACGTCCTCTCCCTGCTGAATCCCCCGTCCTCTCCCTGCTGAAACTCCACGGCCACGACCACGTGCCTTACTCCCTGCCTTCTTCATCTTGGTAGACTGATAAAGATAGGCAGAAAAGTAAAAAAGGGGTGGCTTAGTGTTCTTATTCCTGAACACCTGCTAACCAGTATAAGAAACACTAATTTGGCTAAGAGTGTGTGTACTACACTTTAATATGATCTAATGTGGCCTAGACAACTGTAAAGTGGAGTGTTTGGTGAACTTTATTTCCTTTTTTTTGGGTGGGGGGAAAGGAAAGGATGTGACCAAAGTTTGAAAGCTATAGTATCACAAACTTTTTGGAGCGATTACAATGCAGGAAGCTAACCTACAATGCAATTGATGAGGCTCCAAAAAATAGGGTGATACTAGCCTGGCTGGCCCTGAAGGGCGCAAGCCAGCAAAAAGGCTCCTCTATCTAATCCTATATAGTGTTTGCAACCAACCAATGACAATGGATGCGGTTGGAAGCACACTAATATAGGAGCAAAATTCTGGCTAAATTAGCTGCAAAAAAAGGACTATGTATGAGGCAGTGACGCACGCTGAGCGGACTACAGCTAGCGGTGGCTGTAGAACACACTGCAACGTGAGCTGCACTCACACACAGAGAGACCTATCAGACAGCCAAAAACAGTGCAGAGAAATGGGCTATAGCACTGAAAGGCTGCTGAAAGGCTCCGCTGTCCACTCCTTTAGTGTTTGCAACCAACGTATATGGATACGTATGGAAGCACACTATAGAGGAGAAAAAAAATGCAGCAATAAAAGAAAAATGTGTATGAGGCAGAGACACACGCTGGCCGGCCTACAAGCAGACGTGCCTGCAGGACACACTACACAGCGTGGGTCTGCACTCACACAGCCCTTGCAGACAGCTGTGAAAACAGCGCTGCTAGGGAAAAGCAAGCTACAGTGGTGGTTTATGTAGCCTGGGTTAAGCACTATATGTTTTTTGGAATCGCTATTTCTAACTGTCCCTCACAGTCTTCAACAGCAGCCTGTTCCTAACTGAATTCACAGCAGAGTGACCAGAAATGGCGGCTGCAGCGCTTTTTATAGTGCATCATGACATCATTTCAGCAGCCAATCTCAGCCATGCCAGTAGTTAACATGCCTACATGCCTAACAGGATATGCCCACACTTCTGAGGATCCCCATTGGCTGAATCAAATTGAGCGGGCTCCTAGCATTATGGGAACTTCCGATTCCGGTATTCGATATGAAAAAAGTATCGGAACTAAGTATCGGAATTCCGATACAGCTAATATCGGCCGATACCCGATACTTGCGGTATCGGAATGCTCGACACTACTCATCACTAAAGCTTACATGAAAAATAAATATGCAATTTGGTATCTCCAAAACTGTACTGACATGAAGACTCAGTTTTCCAGGTCATTTTTCCCTATAAACATTATTGGTTTTGCATGCTGCTTACTATTTCACTGCTCTTGGAGCATTTTTCTGATTATGCAGTACATTATAAAGTACAATAAATGGTGAAGTTCAAAAGTACAATTCATTCCACCAAATAGAAGTCCTCATGCAGTTACGTCAATGGAAAAAATAAAAAAAAGGTATGGGTTTTTGAAGAATGGGAGGAAAACAATGCTATATTGCTCGATCCTGAAGGAGTCAACAAAGCCTACAGGAAGGAAGTCTACAGTAGTATTTGCCTCATAATCTATACTTTGTCTCACATATCTCCAGTTTTCTTAGTTCTGCCCAGTTTTCCCTAGTACTAGACTGTTTCTAGACTTTCCACCATTTTACGTTGTAGAAATGCTGCAAATCATGGAGCATACCTTATCTGCACTCTAATTTTTACACTAAAAAGTGGTGATGAAAAGTATGTAGGACTTAGTGAGCATGAGTTGGACCGATTTATGCTTATATATGTCAGAAAAGTCAACAACAGCTCATAGTGTGCGCGTGCTTTTTAATAAATTTGGAGAATTGTACTCCAGCACCAAATACTTTCACTGTTGCTTTGATCTTTTAAGTAGACATTCCATTTTGGCAGAAACATTAGGAGCAAAGTGATAATTTAATTTAGGAAACCCTTTGACATTTGACAGGAGCAGCTCTGAGGTAGAAGAATAACTTCAGGTTTCCAGTCATTCCCTATAATTGTTATAATTTATGTATAACATGCCAGCTATATTCTCTACTCATTTAGCCACATTCTGTTCATAGCTTTTTATGTATTTCTACTTAACCTTTCTACTTGGTTCAGAATACTTGATTCCTATGTAATTTAAGATTAAAAGAAAGTAAGATGATCTGTAGTAAATACATTAGCAGAGAGCAGGGTAGACAGCATAGATTGGTGAATTAATGGTTGGGATTTTGTGAAGAAGCAGCACAGTGTCTCGCTTTTGGTCCATAGTTTAACTGTCATAGCAGCATGTGACTTCACTGTAATTATTGCGACATGAAAAACATCAAAATTTCTAACATTTTCAAGATCTGAACTGTCAAGTGTTGCGATTTTATCTAAGGCCTCTTTCACACTTCAGTTTTTTGCATCAGTTCCAATCCGCCAAAAAGTCATACAAGCGGATCCGTTGTTAACTGATGTGAATGGATTGCACAGGATCCGTTTTCAGACGGATCCTGAAAATGAGGAAATTTAAAGGAAACGCTGGCTGGGAAGGGGAGAGAGAGAGAGAGAGAGAGAGAGAGAGAGAGAGAGAGAGAGATTGATTTTGTTTTGTCCGGCACCCAGAAAGAATTTCGGGTTAAATGAGTGTCTGCAGGATCCGCCAGAGAAAAAAACGTTACAAGGTCCGTTTTGAAATCTTTGAGGATGGTGACGGACAGCAACTTTTGGCGGATCCTCAAAAAAAACGGATGCAACGGACGGCAATCCGTCACAATCCGCCATTAATGCAAGTCAATGGGGAAAAAAAACGGATCCTCAAAAAAAAATTGAGGATCCGTTTTTTCAAAACCTGGCGGATTGTGACTGATTGTAAAAAACTGAAGTGTGAAAGAGGCCTAACAAATACAACTGCGCAACAAATTTCAGTCCCCTGAGAAAATTTTATTGTATCTATCTGATAGATTTTGATATGCTGAACACGAATGTGCTCCAAAAGTCTGTATCACATAAGGTTTTTAAGAAACAACAGTTTATAGTCTACATTATGATGTCTGAGACACTACATACATGTGCATCAATGTCAGTAGCAAAAGCAATTGTTCAAAAGTGTTTTGCAGATGACTTTCATTTATATTCGGTGTCAAATGCTTCTTAAATAAGGTTCCAGCAATAGTCAGCCAGCATTGACGTACTCCACTTTCCCTGGTACCTTTTCTCCATCAGCATAATGTCTTGGTGAAATCTTTCACAGTGTTCATCGCTGACGGCAGCAAGATTGGCTGCAAAAAAGTCCAAGTGAAAATGTAGAAAATGCATTTTTAGTGACACATTGCATTTCATCAAATGATATGCTGTGAGCATGTTGTCCACGAGTAGAGTTGAGCGACTTTTGGTTTTTTAGGGTCGCGTTTCGTTTCGTGAAACCCGACTTTTCCAAAAGTCGGGTCGAGCAAGATCGTCCGATTATAGGGAAAAGTCGGGGTCGTCCCGAAACACGAAACCCAATGTAAGTCAAAGGGGAATAAAAGTCAGCAGTGAGAGGAGGACAGGAAACACACCTACAGTGCCCATTTGAATGCCAAAAGCATCAATTCTTCTTTTTTAAGCTTGTCAACCTTAATTAACTTCATAATACAAGTTACGCACTGAAAAATGGGGGTTATTTGGCTACAAACTGTGGGGGGGGAGGGCTGGCTCCAGGTTTTCATGTGCCCTGGGTGAAAGAGCGCCCCTTTAACACATACCACAACTCATCATGCTCCGATACGGCAGAGAAATAGCGGTATAGTACAATGAAAAATACCTCACTTTTTACATCCCATCTATTTCTCCATACAGAATCATTGGTCCCATATAATGTTTGAAACAGTATATGATGAGCTCCACATAATGCTACAGTATATGTTGGTCCCCATGGATGAAGCTCCACTGTCTTATGGGCCCAAATAATGCTCCAAACATAATGGGCCCCATTTCTAATGCTCTAGTGTATAATGGGCCCTGTAAATGCTGCTCCAGTGTCTGATGTCCACCTTTGGAATGTTCCAGTGTATGGTGGGCCCCATCTATCATTCTCCAGAGTATAGTGCTCCCCAAAAATTGCTGTCCCAACATTGAAAACAATCAAATAAGTCTCCTCGCTAGGGAATCCCTGTACTTGTCTGGACAGGTGCTGTAGCTTGCTTAACAGCTCGCCAGCCGTTCTCACGCCCAGTATGGATTACACGTGATTGCACAAAGGTGAGAAAGGGTACCATATCCCCAGATAACATGTATGGATAGCGTACACATTCAAAATATATGTCTCAGGAGGCAGGCTCAGACGGTGTTAGGTCCAGTATGGATTGCACGTGATTGCACAAAGGTTAGAAAGGGTACCGTATCCCCGGATAACATGTATGGATAGCGTACACATTCAAAATATATGTCTACACAGCATGAGGCAGGCTCAGACGGTGTTAGGCCCAGTATGGATTGCACGTGATTGCACAAAGGTTAGAAAGGGTACCGTATCCCTGGATAACATGTATGGATAACGTACACATTCAAAATATATGTCTATACAGCATGAGGCAGGCTCAGACGGTGTTAGGCCCAGTATGGATTGCACGTGATTGCACAAAGGTTAGAAAGGGTACCGTATCCCTGGATAACATGTATGGATAGCGTACACATTCAAAATATATGTCTCAGGAGGCAGGCTCAGACGGTGTTAGGCCCAGTATGGATCGCACGTGATTGCACAAAGGTTAGAAAGGGTACCGTATCCCTGGATAACAAGTATGGATAGCGTACACATTCAAAATATATGTCTCAGGAGGCAGGCTCAGACGGTGTTAGGCCCAGTATGGATTGCACGTGATTGCACAAAGGTTAGAAAGGGTACCGTATCCCTGGATAACATGTATGGATAGCGTACACATTCAAAATATATGTCTCAGGAGGCAGGCTCAGACGGTGTTAGGCCCAGTATGGATTGCACGTGATTGCACATAGGTTAGAAAGGGTACCGTATCCCTGGATAACATGTATGGATAGTGTACACATTCAAAATATATGTCTATACAGCATGAGGCAGGCTCAGACGGTGTTAGGCCCAGTATGGATTGCACGTGATTGCACAAAGGTTAGAAAGGGTACCGTATCCCTGGATAACATGTATGGATAGCGTACACATTCAAAATATATGTCTATACAGCATGAGGCAGGCTCAGACGGTGTTAGACCCAGTATGGATTGCACGTGATTGCACAAAGGTTAGAAAGGGTACCGTATCCCTGGATAAAATGTATGGATAGCGTACACATTCAAAATATATGTCTATACAGCATGAGGCAGGCTCAGACGGTGTTAGGCCCAGTATCGATTGCACGTGATTGCACAAAGGTTAGAAAGGGTACCGTATCCCTGGATAACATGTATGGATAGCGTACACATTCAAAATATATGTCTCAGGAGGCAGGTTCAGACGGTGTCAGGCACAGTATGGATTTGACGGCCCAGATTACACAGCGGAGGAGCAGGGAGAGGTAAAGATTGCAAATGCTGGGGCCCTGCCCAAGCAAGGGGGCCCACTCGTGGGCGTCGGTACTGGCACTGGGCCCCTCATAGTACAGCGGTGTGTCTGACTGCGGGTGTGCACCACCACCGTCAGAGACACTTGATTGCACTATGAGGGACCCTGTGCCAGTGCCCGCGCCCAAGAGTCGGCCTACCCACCTGTCCAGGGCAACGGCACTCGCACGGTGTCGTGTGGTAGGTGGTGACCCCGGCCATGGGGGGGGGAGGCAGCACAGTTAGGGAGTTTTAGAAAGTGGCATATGTTGATGTTGGACATTCAGCTGATGCAAAAGGCGAAATAGGTGAAGTACCAGGAAGAGGTGGACCAAAGCAAGCCATTTTTCTGTCACCCTATGTGTCATCAGGGGAAGGTGGGACAAAATCCTTGGAAACCCATGCGTGGTTCATTTTAATGAAGGTTAGATCATCCACATTTTGGGTTGACAGACGGGTCCTTTTTTCTGTCAGGATTGATCCAGCTGCACTGAAGACTCTTTCCGATAGCACACTTGCAGCTGGGCAAGCGAGCTCCTGTAAGGCATATTGTGCCAATTCAGGCCAGGTGTCCAGTTTAGCGGCCCAATAGTCAAAGGGGAATGACCTGTGTGGGAGAACATCGATATGGGAGGAAAAGTAGTTTGTTACCATAGTTGACAACTGCTGTCTCCTGTCACTTTCCATCGATGCAGTATTACCAGTTGTGTGAGCGATATTTGAAAAATCAGTCCACAACATTGTCATGAAACCCCTGTCTCCAATGCCACTTCTGCTGTGTGCACCACGAACACCTCTGCCAAGCTGCCCCCAGCCCGTACGGCTCGTGTGAGAACCATCACCGCTGCTGTGTGCTGGGAATGCCTCAAGCAACCGATTTACCAGAGTTGCTTGTTTATTAGCCACTATTAGGTCAAGGTTCTCCTGTGGCATGATGTTTTGTAATTTGCCTTTATAGCGTGGATCCAGGATGCTGGCCAACCAGTAGTCGTAATCGTTCATCATTTTGGCAATGCGGGGGTCCCTTTTTAGGATCTGCAAGGCATAATCTGACATGTGGGCCAATGTTCCCGGTGTCAATGATGCACTGCGAGTGCTGGGTGGAGGAGCACTTTCTGGCAAATCCACATCCCTCCAGTCACGCACAAACCCTGTACCAGACCTTGCCACGCCAACATTTTCACTTGCCCCACGAGATGCATCCTCCTCCCCTAAGTAATCATCCCCATCATCCTCCTCCTCCTCCTCTTCTTCCTCCACCTCGTCCAGGAGAGGTCCCTGAGCAGACAATGGCTGAATGTCATCAAGGATTCCCTCCTCCTCTTCCTCCTCATCAACATTGGCTGCAGACGCCTGCTCCTTAAGGTGCGTCAAAGTTTGCATGAGCAGACGCATAAGTGGGATGCTCATGCTTAGGATGGCGTCGTCTGCGCTTACCAGCCGTGTGCATTCCTCAAAACACTGAAGGACTTTACAAAGGTCTTTCAGCTTCGACCACTGCACACCTGTCAACTCCATGTCTGCTCTCAAAGTGCCTGGCCGTGTATCCTCCCACAAATGCATTATGGCCTGCCTCTGCTCGCACAGCCGCTCCACCATGTGCAGGGTGGAGTTCCACCTTGTTGCAATGTCGATAATGAGGCGGTGGTTGGGAAGGTGGAGCAATCGCTGCAGCTTCTGCATACGAACGGAGTGTACAGGCGACCGGCGGATGTGCGCGCACAGTCTTCGCACCTTCTGGAGCAGGGCTGTTAACTCCGGATAATTTTTGAGGAAGCACTGCACCACCAGGTTCAAGGTGTGAGCCAAGCAAGGTATGTGGCTGAGTTTTGAAAGGGCTATGGCTGCCACAAAATTACGGCCGTTATCACTAACTACCTTGCCTGCCTCAAGATGTACACTGCCCAGCCATGACTCAGTTTGTCGCTTCAAGTACTCGGCCAGCACCTCGGCGGTGTGTCTGTCGCCCAAACACATCATCTGCAACACAGCCTGCTGACGCTTTCCACTAGCTGCTTGATAGGGGGACACATCGTGTGCAACAGTGGCAGCTGCAGATGGAGTGCTCGTACGACTGCGCTCTGTGGACGAGCTTTCGCTTCTGGAGGAGGTGGAGGAGGAGGAGGGTCGAACGCCTACAGCCAACTGTTTCCTATACCGTGGGCTAGGCAGCACTGTCCCACCACCGCTGTCCCCTGTGGACCCTGCATCCACCACATTAACCCAGTGCGCAGTGATGGACACGTAACGGCCCTGGCCATGCCGACTGGACCATGCATCAGTTGTGAGGTGCACCTTTCCGCTCACTGACTGCTTGAGTGCATGGACAATGCGGTCTTTCACATGATGGTGGAGGGCTGGGATGGCTTTGCGAGAGAAGAAGTGGCGACTGGGTAGGTCATAGCGTGGTACTGCATAGGCCATGAGTTCGTGGAAAGCTGTGCTTTCCACCAACCGAAAGGGCATCATCTCAAACGAGATTAGTTTGGCAATGTGGGCGTTCAAACCCAGTGTACGCGGATGAGAGACTGAGTACTTTCTTGACCTACTCATAGTGTCTGGGAGGGTGAGCTGGACTTGAGAGCTGCATATGGTGGAAGTAGCGGTGGACAGGGCGGACTGAGAGAGGGTTGATGATGGTGATGGAGTTGGTGTTCTTTCTGATGGCCTAGAATCAGTCTTTCGTTGATATAACAGTGGGATTCCCTGACTGCTGTGGCCTTGCAACGACACCTCAACATTTGCTGCTGTGCTAACCAGTGGGCTTACAGTGGGGGAAACAATGTAGCGTTGCTGACTACCTTCGTTGTGATCAGTTGCACATGTGGCACTTGAGGTTTGGTGTTGTGTCCACGCTTGCAAGTGCATGCTGGTTAAATGTCTAAGCATGCAACTGGTATTCAAATTTTTCAGATTTTTCCCTCGGCTAAAGGTCTTTGCGCACTTCTTACAGATAACCTTGGCCTGATCATGAGGATTTTGTTCAAAAAAGTGCCACACTGCACTCTTCCTACTTTGGCAGACATTTTGCGGCCTAGCACGCTGTGATCTTTTGACCCTCTGGACAAGCTGTCCAGCAACTCTTTTGATGTTTGGAACCTGTCTTTGGAGTGCTCCGGGCCTGCCAGATAACAGCTGTTGCGATGTCGATGTCTGCTGTGGATGCTCCTCATCTGAGCTATTGGAAGCAGCACCCTCTTCTCCCAATGGATGCCAATCTGGGTCAACAACTGGGTCATCCATCACCTCCTCTTCTATGTCATGTGCACCTTCCTCTGTGTCACCGTGTATGGTGGTATAGTGTGCGGGAAGGGGCACCTGAGTCTCATCAGGGTCAGAATCTGGCTCTGTACACTGCGAGGACAATGTAGTGCTCTGAGTGAATGTACCAGCAGAATCATCCATCAGCGGCTGTGCATCAGTGCACTCCATGTCAGATTCATCTTGGCCTGGGTAATTCACCATTTCACTTGATAATCCAGGCATGGTATGTGAAAACAGCTCCATGGAGTAATCAGTAGCATGGCCTGCGTCATCCTTCAATCTTGGTTGGCATGAAGGACACAAGGAAAGGTGTGGTTCATGAACATGAGCCTCCAATGATGACTCAGTGCTTTTACTTTTTACAACTGAAGAAAAGGAGGCGATAGAGCTGGAGGCTGAGTCAGCAATGTAAGACAAAACTTTTTCCTGATGCTCTGGCTTTAAAAGCGGTTTGCCAACTCCTAGAAAACTAAGCGTTCGAGGCCTTATGTAGCCAGACGATGACGCAGGCTCAACACCTCCTGCATTCGGTCCTATTTTGCTCTTGCCACTACCATCAGATCCACCACCAACACCATCATTACCAGCTGCCAACCCCCGCCCAATTCCATGGCCTCTTCCACCAGCCTTCCTCATTTTTGGTAGAAATGTAGACAAAATCCAACAAACTATATAGTATGTAAAACAAGGTGTCTATAGGACAGGGGAGATTTTGAATTTCTGCACACACTTTTGGACACTGGACACTTTTGGATTGTGTGAGGCCCACTGATATCTGAGCGCTATGTGACAGGCTCGATGGCACAGCTGTGACCTAAGTGACTAGAGAATAAGTGAGATTTTGAATCTCTGCACACACTTTTGGACACTGGACACTTTTGGATTGTGTGAGGCCCAATGAATATCTGAGCGCTATGTGACAAGCTCGATGGCACAGCTGTGACCTAAGTGACAAGAGGATAAGTGAGAGTTTGAATCTCTGCACACACTTTTGGACACTGGACACTTTTGGATTGTGTGAGGCCCAATGAATATCTGAGCGCTATGTGACAAGCTCGATGGCACAGCTGTGACCTAAGTGACTAGAGGATAAGTGAGAGTTTGAATCTCTGCACACACTTTTGGACACTGGACACTTTTGGATTGTGTGAGGCCCAATGAATATCTGAGCGCTAAGTGACAAGCTCGATGGCACAGCTGTGACCTAAGTGACTAGAGGATAAGTGAGAGTTTGAATCTCTGCACACACTTTTGGACACTGGACACTTTTGGATTGTGTGAGGCCCAATGAATATCTGAGCGCTATGTGACAAGCTCGATGGCACAGCTGTGACCTAAGTGACTAGAGGATAAGTGAGAGTTTGAATCTCTGCACACACTTTTGGACACTGGACACTTTTGGATTGTGTGAGGCCCAATGAATATCTGAGCGCTATGTGACAAGCTCGATGGCACAGCTGTGACCTAAGTGACTAGAGGATAAGTGAGAGTTTGAATCTCTGCACACACTTTTGGACACTGGACACTTTTGGATTGTGTGAGGCCCAATGAATATCTGAGCGCTATGTGACAAGCTCGATGGCACAGCTGTGACCTAAGTGACTAGAGGATAAGTGAGAGTTTGAATCTCTGCACACACTTTTGGACACTGGACACTTTTGGATTGTGTGAGGCCCAATGAATATCTGAGCGCTATGTGACAAGCTCGATGGCACAGCTGTGACCTAAGTGACTAGAGGATAAGTGAGAGTTTGAATCTCTGCACAAACTTTTGGACACTGGACACTTTTGGATTGTGTGAGGCCCAATGAATATCTGAGCGAAAGTGACAAGCTCGATGGCACAGCTGTGACCTAAGTGACTAGAGAATAAGTGAGATTTTGAATCTCTGCACACACTTTTGGACACTGGACACTTTTGGATTGTGTGAGGCCCAATGAATATCTGAGCGCTATGTGACAGGCTCGATGGCACAGCTGTGACCTAAGTGACTAGAGAATAAGTGAGATTTTGAATCTCTGCACACACTTTTGGACACTGGACACTTTTGGATTGTGTGAGGCCCAATGAATATCTGAGCGCTATGTGACAAGCTCGATGGCACAGCTGTGACCTAAGTGACTAGAGGATAAGTGAGAGTTTGAATCTCTGCACACACTTTTGGACACTGGACACTTTTGGATTGTGTGAGGCCCAATGAATATCTGAGCGCTATGTGACAAGCTCGATGGCACAGCTGTGACCTAAGTGACAAGAGAATAAGTGAGATTTTGAATCTCTGCACACACTTTTGGACACTGGACACTTTTGGATTGTGTGAGGCCCAATGAATATCTGAGCGCTATGTGACAAGCTCGATGGCACAGCTGTGACCTAAGTGACTAGAGGATAAGTGAGAGTTTGAATCTCTGCACACACTTTTGGACACTGGACACTTTTGGATTGTGTGAGGCCCAATGAATATCTGAGCGCTATGTGACAAGCTCGATGGCACAGCTGTGACCTAAGTGACTAGAGGATAAGTGAGAGTTTGAATCTCTGCACACACTTTTGGACACTGGACACTTTTGGATTGTGTGAGGCCCAATGAATATCTGAGCGCTATGTGACAAGCTCGATGGCACAGCTGTGACCTAAGTGACTAGAGGATAAGTGAGAGTTTGAATCTCTGCACACACTTTTGGACACTGGACACTTTTGGATTGTGTGAGGCCCAATGAATATCTGAGCGCTATGTGACAAGCTCGATGGCACAGCTGTGACCTAAGTGACTAGAGGATAAGGGAGATTGGATTGCTTTTAAAAAAGCAGTTTGCGGAGCAGTGGGTAGACAGCAATGCCAGCCTGTCAGGAAGCCTTAAAAGGCAGCCCAACAACCAACACCACTGATACACCACTATATAGCCTCCCCTTGCACTGCACACAGTGACTGGTGTGTTGTGCAGGCCAAATTGCTATCAGCAGCAGAAGCAGTTTTTTTTTCTTCTCAGCAGGACAAAAAAAAAAATTGGGATTGCTTTTAAAAAAGCAGTTTGAGGCCCAATGAATATCTGAGCGCTTTGTGACAGGCTCGATGGCACAGCTGTGACCAAAGTGACTAGAGGATAAGGGAGATTGGATTGCTTTTAAAAAAGCAGTTTGCGGAGCAGTGGGTAAACAGCAATGCCAGCCTGTCAGGAAGCCTTAGAAGGCAGCCCAACAACCAACACCACTGATACACCACTATATAGCCTCCCCTTGCACTGCACACACAGTGACTGGTGTGTTGTGCAGGCCAAATCGCTAGCAGCAGAAGCAGTTTTTTGGTCTTCTTCCCTGTTTAACGCTCTCCCTACAGAATCAGCAGCAACCTCTCCCTATACTGAGATCGGCAGAAGTAAGATGGCGGTCGGCGTGCATGCCCTTTTATACCCCCTGTGACGCCCACCAAAGCAAGCCAATCACTTGCATGCCCTTCTGAAAGATGGTGCTGACCCGTGCCTATGTCATCACGTTGCCCACAGTGTCCGTGGATCCTGATTGGCTGAAAAAGAGCGCAAAACAAACTTTTGAAACGCGACTTTGGCGCGTAAGTCGCCGACCTCGTGGCCGACCTCATCCTAGGGTCGGGTTTCGTTTCATGAAACCTGACTTTGCTAAAAGTCGGCGACTTTTGAATTTTTTCGACCCGTTTCGCTCAACTCTATCCACGAGTTGTTCAAAGTTTGGTGCCCTGCTGTTGCAAAGGAAGTTGAAAGTCACATCTTTAAAGGCTCTCCATGCCACTTGTTCAGCAGCTTGCAAAAGGTCAGCAAAGCTATTGTCATTCATTATATCTCTGATTCTGTTGGCCAATAAAAATACCTTCTTTAATCTTTGCATAACTTAGTCTTGGAAATTTATGTCGCAAGTAAGAAAAGGCTTCCGATTCTTTTTTCATAGCTTTGACAAAATTCTTCATAAGCCCAAATTTAATATGCAAATAAGGGAGAAATATCTTTGCTGGATCAGTGAGAGGATTTTGTTTAACATTCTTCTGTCCGGCAACCAGGTTTGCGCGGAGTGGCCTGTCCTTTCTGAAATAGTGCATTTCTCGTGCACAACTGTCCCACTCACAAATAAAACAGCAATACTTGGTATATCCAAGCTGCAGTCCAAGAAGAAGTGCAACAACTTTTAGATCACCACATATGTTCCAGTTATAATTTCTATAATTAATGTGGGTCAACAGTAACTCCATATTCTCATACGTTTGTTTCATGTGTACAGTGTGTCCAATAGGTATAGGATACATATTTCTGTTGTGTAGTAAAACAGCCTTCAGACTTAAAACTGACGAGTCAAGGAACAGTTGCCATTCCTTCGGGTCATGTTTGCATCCAACACCACCAAACACCCCCAAGACAACGTTGTAAAAGGTTAAACTGTCAACATGGTTGAAAAATTGATTAAGGTCTTCTTGACAACTGCGAAAAACAGAAACTCTTGTTCCTGGTAATAAGAGATACCATTCTTGTAGCCTTGATTCCAATAATTCTGCCTGCTTCTTTGACAATTTCAAATCTCTGACCAAGTCACTCAGATCAGCTTGACTGAACAGATGTGAATTAGATGTAGAAGGCTCAAAGTCTGGGTCTGCAGCAGTTTCATTTTCCTCTGACATTGTTCAACATCGTCCTCCATTGTCCATACTTTGGGCGGCTTTGGAACATGAAGACTTTCATCGTGTGGCACTGGTCTTATAGCTGAAGGAAAATTAGGATATTCTATTGATTTCTTGTTCTTTGCTGAATATCCTGTTACATTTGTAAGGCAGAAGTAGCAATCTGTTACATGATCTCTATGCTCTCTCCATATCATTGGGACAGCAAATGGCATTGAAGGTTGTGATCCATTCAGCCATGCTCTAAGTATGTCAGTATTGTCTTTTGATTCCTCCACTGCCCAGGAGATGTGGTATGATCCGTACACGGTCAGCTGAATAATTCACTGCGCCTGCGCGGAATTCGCATAATAAGTGCTTACATATGTGTAGATCAGCAATTTATTGTTATGCGGGGCTTAGGTCAAAGGAGGCTGACAAACCCGGTCCCCTGCGGAGTCCCTCAAACTAGGGAAAACCCTGTCTGACCCTCAACCCAGGGTTTTTGCTAAAGGTGCAAATGCCTGAGCCTCCAGCCTCTCCTTATCTCCTGCTCAGTCCTAAGCTGAACCCTCCACCCTCCACCCAGTGAGTTGTAAAACCTCCAAAGCCCACACAGTAATGACAGACAGGGAGAACTCAAACCACACCGCGCCGCAACCACACAGGACAATACTAAAATGTGAACAGGGCAACACAAAGCACAAATATAGGAAGGCGAAAAGGTAACAACGGATCATACGACACCAGATATGAATTTCTCTCTCCAACACCTCCTCTCCAGACCGGAACCACTTGGCACAAAACACAAGCTATAATCGGCGACGCCCACAGGCCAGCACGACTATTTAAAGACCGTGGGCGTGACCAAACATCCCACCTGATTTCCAGCTAGATTAACCCCAGATAACCTGAGTAAAATCAAGCCGGCGCCACTGAGGCTATAGAGGACGGAGATGGAACTACCGCTGCCTGCCGGACGCTGTGGTGTGAACAGCGTCCGACATGACAGTACCCCATCTTCTACGAGGGACCCCAGGGCCCTCAAGACTCATAGGACCCGGCTTGTCTGGATGGCGGTGGTGAAAGGAACTGACCAGTCGATCCGCATGTATGTCCGAGGCTGGTACCCAAGACCTCTCCTCCGGACCATACCCCCGCCAGTGCACCAAATACTGAAGAGTACGGCGCAGTACTCGAGAGTCCACCACCTTGGAGACTTCAAACTCTAACTCGCCATCCACCATGACTGGAGGTGGCATCGGCGTCGTGTCCACAGAGCCTACCACCTTTTTCAATAAAGACCTGTGAAACACGTTGTGTATCTTGTATACCGCAGGAAGCTCCAACCGATAAGCGACCGGGTTAATGATGGCAGCAATCTTAAAAGGGCCAATAAATCTTGGACCCAATTTCAATGATGGAATTTTGAGTTTTATGTTTTTAGTAGCTAACCACACCCAATCACCCACACACAGGTCCGGACCTGGCACGCGTCTAGAGTCAGCCACATGTTTGTATCTTGCACTCATGCTCAGCAATCGCTGTTTCACACTCCTCCAGACCGATGATAGTTGAACTCCTAACCGGTCCTCCTCTGGGACGCCCCCAGAGCCCCCCTGACGCAAGGTACAAAATTGAGGATGGTGCCCATAAACACAAAAGAACGGAGACTCTCCCGATGATTCTTGGCGGTGATTATTTAATGCGAACTCGGCCAAGGGAAGGAACGTCGACCACTCCTCTTGGTTGTCAGGCACAAAACATCGCAAATACTGCTCCAGATTTTGGTTCATGCGCTCAGTTTGACCATTTGACTGCGGATGAAACGCCGACGAATGAGACAACTTGATCCCCAATCGTGAGCAAAAAGCTTTCCAAAACTTCGCCACAAACTGGGTACCCCTATCAGACACTATGTCCGACGGAACTCCGTGCAGTCTGACCACCTCCTGCACAAAGACCTGAGCCAACGTCTTCGCGTTGGGCAAGGAAGGCAACGACACAAAATGCGCCATCTTCGAAAATCGATCAACCACCACCAGGATGACCGTGTTCCCCGTCGAGGCAGGCAAGTCTATGATAAAGTCCATGGAGATTTCTGTCCATGGCCTACTAGGTATCCCCAGAGGCTGTAGAGTGCCAGCAGGACGGGTTCTGGGCGACTTGGCCCTGGCGCACGTGATGCAAGCTGTCACGTACGAAACCACGTCCTGCCGGATTTTTGGCCACCAGAAGCGGCGCGATACCAGTTCCAAGGTGCCCCTAACCCCTGGATGACCGACCAGGACCGAGTCGTGGTGTTCCCCCAACACTTTAAGACGAAGATGAAGGGGTACGAATGACTTATTAGCGGGAAGTCCTGGTGGTACCTCCTCCTGGGCCTCGGCAATCTCCGCCTCTACCTCAGTCGTGAGAGCCGAGACCACTACACCTTCCTGGAGGATGGGTACCGGATCTTCCAGAGGTTCTCACCCCGGAAAACACCTGGACAAGGCATCCGCCTTGGTGTTTTTCGCCCCAGGACGGTAAGTCACCAGAAAGTTAAAACGTGTAAAAAACAATGCCCAGCGAGCCTGCCTGGGAGACAGACGCTTGGCCGACACCAGATAGAGCAGGTTTTTATGGTCGGTGATGACTGTGACCTGGTGGGCCGCCCCCTCCAAGAAGTGTCACCATTCCTCAAAAGCCAATTTGATGGCCAACAACTCCCTGTTGCCGATGTCGTAATTCCGTTCGGCCGGCGACAGCTTCTTGGAGAAGTAGGCGCATGGACGCAAATTGCTCAAGGATGAGCCCTGTGACAGTACTGCCCCCACTCCCACCTCAGACGCATCGACCTCCACCGTAAAAGGTTTAGATACGTCCGGTTGCACCAGAATGGGGGCTGAAGCAAAACGGTTCTTCAGAAGCTCAAATGCACGCACCGCATCCTCAGACCAGATAGCGAGATTGGTACCTTTTTTCGTCATGTCCGTGAGCGGTTTGTCTATAGTAGAGAAATTCTTAATAAACTTCCTATAATAGTTAGCAAACCCAAGGAACCGCTGGAGCGCTTTTAGATTACCAGGCCGTTCCCATCGCAGCACCGCTTGCACCTTCGCGGCATCCATTTTAAACCCTGCGGCGGACACAATATATCCCAAAAAAGGCAACTCTTGAACAAAAAACATGCATTTTTCAAGCTTAGCATAGAGCTTATTCTCACGGAGCAGCTGTAACACCTGCCTGACATGCTCTAAATGAGTGTCCTGGTCGCTCGAATAAATGAGGATATCATCCAGGTACACAATCACAAATTTCCCCAGCACATGAGCAAATACATCATTTATGAAATGTTGGAACACAGCCGGCGCGGTTGTCAACCCAAATGGCATAACTAGGCTTTCAAAATGACCCTCAGGGGTATTAAATGCCGTCTTCCACTCATCCCCGTGACGGACCCTTATGAGGTTATATGCCCCCCTGAGGTCAAGTTTGGAAAACCACTTCGCACCCACCACCTGGTTGAACAAATCAGGGATCAGAGGCATCGGGTAGGGATCACGGACCGTAATCTGGTTTAACTCCCGGAAATCCAGACACGGGCGTAACCCCCCATCTTTTTTCTTAATGAAGAAAAACCCCGCTGCTACAGGTGAGGATGAAGGCCGGATGTGCCCTTTACTTAAACTCTCCGCAATGTAATCCTTAAGAGCTTGTCTCTCCGGACCAGAAATACTAAACATCCTCACCTTTGGCAATTTAGCCCCGGGTTTTAACCTAATCTGACAGTCATAGGCTCGATGTGGAGGTAGTTCTGAGCAACCCCTCTCAGAGAATACGTCCGCAAAATCCAGCAATGCCTCCGGAAGGCTGGACTTCACGGCGGACACACATGTGGCCAAGCAATTTTCCTGGCAGAAACTGCTCCACTGGACTATGTCCTGGGTTCTCCAGTCAATCACCGGGTTGTGCTTAGACAACCATGGGAAACCCAGGACTATTTGTGCTGGGAGATTATTGAGTACCCTACATGTAACCCACTCAGAATGTAGGACCCCAATGTGGATTTTAACCTCAGCTACAAACTCAGTAATCTCCCCCTGAGGGAGGGGAGCGGCATTAATGGTAACCACGCGAATAGGATGAGGGAGTTTTTCGATCTTGAAACCTGCCATGCGTGCAAACTCCTCATCCATGAGATTGGTGGCTGAACCGCTATCCACAAACACTGATATTGGTAGCTCTCTGCCCGCAATAATAACCCTGGCAGGGAGCATACATTGAGATACCATCATGGAGGATATGCATACGCTCAGTTGGGCCTCCTCCATACCCTCTGAGCTTACCAGTTTTCCGCCGGTGCGACTTTGTTTGGTAGCACAGGACAAGCATTTACATAATGATCTCTTTTACCACAGTAAAAACATGCTCCATGCTTCCTGAACCCAGGAACGCAACGCTGCACATGCGATACCCCCGCGATTTGCATAGGTTCCGTGGGCTCACCTGCAGCAACCACACTGGCACCCCTGACTTCCCCCAGAGGCAGCGTCTCCTGCGCCCCTTGACGCAAACGGCGATCAATACGAATAACCAAACTCATGGCAGATTCTAACGATGCAGGAGTCTCATACATCAGGAGGGCCCGCTTAACTCCTTCTGAGACCCCATGAATAAACTGACTCCGCAGCGCTGGGTCGTTCCACTGTGTGTCTACTGCCCAACGGCGAAATTCTGAACAATAGTCTTCCGCCATACGTTCCCCCTGACGGAGGGCGCGGATTTTAGATTCCGCCAAAGCCAATCTGTCGGGGTCATCATAAATGAGCCCGAGTGCTGAAAAAACATTCTCAACCGAATGAAACGTAGCAGAGTCGGCTGGTAAGGAAAACGCCCATGCTTGGGGGTCCCCACTCAGTAAAAATAACACCAGACCCACCCGCTGAGCCTCATTACCTGAGGAGACCGGGCGCATGCAAAAGTATAACTTGCAGGCCTCCCGAAAGATGACAAATTTGCTGCGTTCCCCAGAAAATCGTTCAGGCAGCGGAATCTTAGGCTCTGCACCTGCACCTGCAGAAGCCGCTTGCACATCAGCTACAACCAGGCCCTGCTGCTGAACTGCCCCCTTCAACTCGGTGACCTGTATGGACAGCGCCGCCAACTGGCGGTTTATTGAAGTCATGGAATCCATGGAAAAAATGTTAGGCCGATTATAATGTTATGCGGGGCTTAGGTCAAAGGAGGCTGACAAACCCGGTCCCCTGCGGAGTCCCTCAAACTAGGGAAAACCCTGTCTGACCCTCAACCCAGGGTTTTTGCTAAAGGTGCAAATGCCTGAGCCTCCAGCCTCTCCTTATCTCCTGCTCAGCCCTAAGCTGAACCCTCCACCCTCCACCCAGTGAGTTGTAAAACCTCCAAAGCCCACACAGTAATGACAGACAGGGAGAACTCAAACCACACCGTGCCGCAACCACACAGGACAATACTAAAATGTGAACAGGGCAACACAAAGCACAAATATAGGAAGGCGAAAAGGTAACAACGGATCATACGACACCAGATATGAATTTCTCTCTCCAACACCTCCTCTCCAGACCGGAACCACTTGGCACAAAACACAAGCTATAATCGGCGACGCCCACAGGCCAGCACGACTATTTAAAGACCGTGGGCGTGACCAAACATCCCACCTGATTTCCAGCTAGATTAACCCCAGATAACCTGAGTAAAATCAAGCCGGCGCCACTGAGGCTATAGTGGACGGAGATGGAACTACCGCTGCCTGCCGGACGCTGTGGTGTGAACAGCGTCCGACATGACATTTATGTTATTTTAGTGGAAAATTCAGAATATACTGTTTCAGAAAAAGTTGATATATGACTTTTTAGAATTATAACAGAATTTTATGTTTTGTATCATTTCTCAAAGACCTTACGTGATATGAAAAATCTGAAGTCATTTCTGAAATCAGCATGAAAAAATCTATCAGGAACACTCAAAATTGTCCGAGGGACAAAACCTTGGTAACACAGTGTAATCAAAATGCAAGCAATATCAGCAAGTTACAGATTTTTTGTTATATAATTATTTGTCCCTGTTGCAAAGTGAAGATAAAGGAGGAGCTGAAAAGAATGCAAGATGGACTGAACATAATAGCGGTAGAGGTGAATGTCAAGGTGAGTATTTAATTTGTCAACCCATGTTTACCATGATTTAGAATCTTTAGAGGCCCCTGCAGATAATAAGAAACAGTGTATTAGAATTGAATAACCTGGCCAAATATGAGACAACTATCAACTTTGAATTTTGGAAGACATGCTCATCACTACAAGTAAACTAAACTAATTATGTACTGTGTTTTTAACAGTTGAAGTCAGTTAATAAAATCTATTCTTTTGTACAATCTGCTTATTTTTCTTATTGTAACTTTTTTTAATTCTATTTTCTACATATGAATCAGGGGGCCACCATCTTTTGTGAACTCTGAATACTTCTGAACAGTATCCACATGGACCCTAGGTAACACTTGTCTGAGTTTTTTTTATTCTCTTATTAATTTTTTATTAAATTTTCTGTGCATGACTTTAAGGGTCAGCTGTCTTACCTGAGCTGATATTTTACGCCTTCAAGGATATGCTTTACAGCAATAATATCTACCTTAGGAACTAAAAGACTACAGATGATTTATTGACAACCTTGGGAGTTTTCAGGCTATGCTGTATAATCTGTGCAAAAGTTATTATGCAGGGAGATGAAATGGTAAGCTTTGACCACTTCTTATAAATGGAGGAATACTCTGTTATCTATAGATGTAAAGTATATAAAAAATCTACACACCACTGTTAAAATGCAAGGTTTATGTTGTGTATAAAATTATACAAAGAAAACAGTTCAGACCTTTTTTCCACTTGTGATGTCACCCATATTCTGGAAAGATTAATTGAATCATAGAATCATAGAATCATAGAATCGTAGAGTTGGAAGGGACCTCCTGGGCCATCTGGTCCAACCCCCTGCTCAAAGCAGGATTCGCTAAATCATCCCAGTCAGATGTTTGTCCAGCCTCTGTTTGAAGACTTCCATTGAAGGAGAACTCACCACTTCTCGTGGCAGCCTGTTCCACTCATTGATCACTCTAACTGTCAAAAAGTTTTTTCTAATATCTAATCTGTGTCTCCTCCCATTCAGTTTCATCCCATTGCTTCTAGTCTTTCCTTGTGCAAATGAGAATAAAGTTGATCCTTCTACAATGTGACAGCCCTTTAGATATTTGTAGACAGCTATTAAGTCTCCTCTCAGTCTTCTCTTTTGCAAACTAAACATTCCCAAACCTGCAACCTTTCCTCATAAGACAGGGTTTGCAGACCGGTCACCATTCTGGTCGCTCTTTTCTGAACTTGCTCCAGTTTGTTGATGTCTTTTTTAAAATGTGGTGCCCAAAACTGGACACAATATTCCAGATGAGGTCTGACCAAAGAGGAGTAGAGTGAAATAATGACTTCACGTGATCTAGACTGTATGCTTCTGTTAATACATCCTAGAATTGCATTTGCCTTTTTTGCTGCTGCATCACACTGTTGACTCATATTCAGTCTGTGATCTATTAGTATACCCAAGTCTTTTTCACATGTGCTGTCACTTAGCCCTATTCCTCCCATTCTATATATGCTTTTTTCATTTTTTTATTGCCCGGATGTAGTACTTTGCATTTCTCCCTGTTAAAAACCATTCTGTTAGTTGCTGCCCACTTCTCCAGTTTATTTAAATCTTTTTGAATCCTCTCTCTCTCTTCTCTAGTATTAGCTATCCCTCCTAGCTTTGTGTCATCAGCAAATTTAATCAGTTTACCCTCAATTCCTTCATCTAAATCGTTGATAAAGATGTTGAACAATACAGGGCCCAGGACAGAGCCCTGTGGTACCCCACTTGAGACATTCTTCCAACTGGATGTGCAGCCATTTACGACCACTCTTTGGGTCCGATCACTAAGCCAGTTATGAATCCACCTAACAGTTGCCTTGTCCATTCCATACTTAGTCATTTTTTCAATAAGGATTGTATGAGAGACTTTGTCAAATGCTTTGCTGAAGTCAAGATATACTATATCTACAGCATTTCCTTGATCCACCCAATCAGTGATACCATCATAGAAGGAAATTAAGTTAGTCTGACATGACTTATTAGTTACAAACCCATGCTGACTCTGTTTAATCACTTCATTCTTATCCAGGTATTGACATACATGTTTTTTAATAATTTGTTCAAAGATCTTTCCTGGTATAGAAGTCAGACTCACCGGCCTATAGTTGCCTGGGTCCACCTTCTTCCCCTTTTTGAAGATAGGAACAACATTTGCTCTTCTCCAGTCTTCTGGCACTTCTCCTGTTCTCCAAGAATTTTCAAAGATTATGGAGAGGGGTTCAAAAATGTCTTCTGCTATCTCCTTCAGAACTCTGGGGTGTAATTCATCTGGACCTGGAGACTTGAATTCATTTAGGTTAGCTAAGTGTTTCCTCACTATCTTTCTGTTTATAGATATCCTGGATTCTTCTATTCCCTTAATAGGACAGTGAATAACAGTTGATGTTACATTTCCTTTCTGAGAGAAAACAGATGCAAAATAGGAATTTAAAAGTTCAGCCTTCTCAACATCCTGTCTTACCATTTCATCATTTTCATCCTGTAAAAATCCTATAGCATCTTTGACTTTTCTTTTACTTTTGACATATCCCCAAAATCCTTTATTATTGCTTTTGACATCTCTTGCAAGCCTCAATTCATTGTCAGCTTTAGATAATCTGATTTGTGCCCTGCAGGGTCTGCAGACAGCATTATATTCTTCTTTAGATATGCCTCCCTCTTTCCATTTTATAAACATTTTTTTCTTCCTTTTTAGCATGTGCTAATCCATCCTGGTTTCCTTAAATGCTTCCTATTCTTCCCTCCGAAATCATTTTAAGGGGTAAAATAAGGCAAGTACTAAAATATTGTGGTTGTATAAATGTGAACACCCTCTTACATTTTGGGTTGTGGTTGTTTTCATAATTTTCATTATTTTTCAATTGAATTGTAAAAACTATGGGGGAGACATTAAAGATGGAAAAAGTTGTGAAATGATTCTTATTGGTATGATTTTTTTACATGACAAACAACCTAGCACTTTAACAGGGGTAGACTTTTTATATCAATTGTAGATGTCATTTTTCCTTGTAGATATAAATGTTTTACCTGTGATGAAAATGAGATGAGAACGGAAACGTGATATCTAAACAAGAGAGTGTGTCGGAACATTATGTGGTTTCAAGGACAGTGTGAAAATTATAATAACTGGAAGACGCAACAATTGCAGAGGACATTTCATAAGCTACTGATTCAAATTAGTAACTGACCATGCAATATATGGATTGAGGGTAGTGAGCCTCACTTAAATAGTCCCTCTTTGTTCTTTGCTTTGGCTCATAAAATCACCTATTGTCTCAAAATAATATTTTGTGAAAAAAGCAACATCCAGAAATAAAATAATAAGATTTGATGGACTTGTCGCCCCGTAATACAGATGAGCAGGTCTGACAAGATTCACATTTGCCAAGTCTGCCTCACTTTACTGCTAAATTAGATTTGCAGCAAATTTATCCATCACAAATTGAATTTCTCTTATCTGGGTTTTGGAGAGACCCAGAGTATAATAAACATTAGATGTAGAAAAAAAGAACAACCAATATTCACTTCAATGCTCACCTCCAATGCTCAATGTCCCCCATACAGTCCTCAGCGCCTCTTCTAACTACCGCTGTGATCTCCTAAAATCCTAGTCATCTTCACACTAGGTCGGGACTTTTGGCCAAGTCTAATCTTGGGATGTCTCAATGTATATGGAGGGATGTAAATAGACTAGTTGTGGCCAAATGTCCTACCTTAACCCCTTCACCCCCAAGGGTGGTTTGCACGTTCATGACCGGGCCAATTTTTACAATTCTGACCACTGTACCTTTATGAGGTCATAACTCTCGAACGCTTCCATGGATCCCGGTGATTCTGACATTGTTTTCTCGTGACATATTGTACTTCATGTTAGTGGTAAAATTTCATTCAAATAACTTGCGTTTATTTGTGAGAAAAACGGAAATTTGGCGAAAATTTTGAAAATTTCGCAATTTTCCAACTTTGAATTTTTATGCCCTTAAATCACAGAGATAAGGCACACAAAAAACTTGATAACTAACATTTCCCACATGTTTACTTTACATCAGCACAATTTTGGAACCAAAATTTTTTTTTGTTAGGAAGTTATAAGGGTTAAAAGTTGACCAGCGATTTCTCATTTTTACAACACCATTTTATTTTTAGGACCACATCATATTTGAAGCCACTTTAAGGGATCTATATGATAGAAAATACCCAAAAGTGACACCATTCTAAAAACTGCACCCCTTAAGGTGCTCAAAACCACATTCAAGAAGTTTATTAACCCTTTAGGTGCGTCACAGGAATTTTTTTGAATATTTAAAAAAAAATGAACATCTAACTTTTTTTCATAAAAAAAATACTTCAGGTTCAATTTTTTTTATTTTACCAAGGGTAACAGGAGAAATTGAACTGCAAAAGTTATTGTGCAATTTGTCCTGAGTACGCAGATACCTGATATGTGGGGGGGAACGACTGTTTCTGCGCATGGCAGAGCTCAGAATGGAAGGAGCGCCGTTTGACTTTTTCAATGCAAAATTGGCTGGAATTCAGATTGGACGCCATGTCACGTTTGGAGAGTCCCTGATGTACCTAAACAGTGGAAACCCCCTACAAGTGACCCCATTTTGGAAACTAGACCCCCCAAGGAACTTATCTAGATATGTGGTGAGAACTTTGAACCCACAAGGGCTTTACAGAAGTTTATAACGTACAGCGGTACAATTAAAAAATCATATTTTTTCCACAAAAATGATCTTTTCACCCCAATTTTTATTTTCCCAAGGGTAACAGGGCCCTAAAAGTTATTGTGCAATTTGTCCTGAGTACGCTGATACCCCACATGTGGGGTTAAACCACTATTTGGGCGCATGGCAGAGCTCGGAAGGGAAGCAGCGCCATTTGACGTTTTTGGCTGGAATTGAGATCGGACACCATGTCGCGTTTGGAAAACCCCTGATGTACCAAAACAGTGGAAACCCCCCACAAATGACACCATTTTGGAAACTAGACCCCCTAAGGAACCTATCTAGATGTGTGGTGAGAACTTTGAACCCCCATGGGCTTCACAGAAGTTTATAACATAAAGCCATACAATTAAAAAATCATATTTTTTCAACAAAAATGATCTTTTCACCCTCAATTCTTATTTTTCCAAGGGTAACAGGACCCTAAAAGCTATTGTGCAATTTGTCCTGAGTACGCTGATACCCCACATGTGGGGGTAAACCACTATTTGGGCGCATGGCAGAGCTCGGAAGGGAAGCAGCGCCATTTGACGTTTTTGGCTGGAATTGAGATCGGACACCATGTCGCGTTTGGAAAACCCCTGATGTACCAAAACAGTGGAAACCCCCCACAAATGACACCATTTTGGAAACTAGACACCCTAAGTAACTTATCTAGATGTGTGGTGAGAACTTTGAACCCCCATGGGCTTCACAGAAGTTTATAACATAAAGCCATACAATTAAAAAATCATAATTTTTCCACAAAAATGATCTTTTCACCCTCAATTCTTATTTTTCCAAGGGTAACAGGACCCTAAAAGTTATTGTGCAATTTGTCCTGAGTACGCTGATACCCCACATGTGGGGGCAAACCACTATTTGGGGGCATGGCAGAGCTCGGAAGGGAAGCAGCGCCATTTGACGGTTTTGGCTGGAATTGAGATCGGACACCATGTCGCGTTTGGAAAACTCCTGATGTACCAAAACAGTGGAACCCCCCACAAATGACACCATTTTGGAAGCTAGACCCCCTAAGGAACTTATCTAGATGTGTGGTGAGCACTTTGACCCCCCCAGTGCTTCACAGAAGTTTACAACGCCCGGGCGTGAAAATAAAAAATTCGTATTTTTTCCACAAACATGATCTTTTAGTCACCATTTTTTTATTTTCCCAAGGGTACCAGGAGAAATTGGACCCCAAAAGTTGTTGTCCAATTTGTCCTGAGTATGCTGATACCCCATATGTGGGAGAAAACTACTGTATGGGCACACGTCGGGGCTCGGAAGGGAAGTAGTGACGTTTTGGAATGCAGACTTTGATGGAATGGTCTGCGGGTGTGATATTGCCTTTGGAGAGCCCCTAATGTACCTAAACAGTGGAAACCCCCCACAAATGACACCATTTTGAAACTAGACCCCCCAAGGAACTTATCTAGATGTGTGGTGAGCACTTTGACCCCCCCAGTGCTTCACAGAAGTTTACAACGCCCGGGCGTGAAAATAAAAAATTCGTATTTTTTCCACAAACTTGATCTTTTAGTCACCATTTTTTTATTTTCCCAAGGGTACCAGGAGAAATTGGACCCCAAAAGTTGTTTTCCAATTTGTCCTGAGTACGCTGCTACCCCATATGTGGGAGAAAACTACTGTATGGGCACACGTCAGGGCTCGGAAGGGAAGTAGTGACGTTTTGGAATGCAGACTTTGATGGAATGGTCTGCGGGTGTCATGTTGCCTTTGGAGAGCCCCTAATGTACCTAAACAGTGGAAACCCCCCACAAATGACACCATTTTGTAAACTAGACCCCCCAAGGAACTTATCTAGATGTGTGGTGAGCACTTTGACCCCCCCAGTGCTTCACAGAAGTTTACAACGCCCGGGCGTGAAAATAAAAAATTCGTATTTTTTCCACAAACATGATCTTTTAGTCACCATTTTTTTAATTTTCCCAAGGGTACCAGGAGAAATTGGACCCCAAAAGTTGTTTTACAATTTGTCCTGAGTACGCTGCTACCCCATATGTGGGAGAAAACTACTGTATGGGCACACGTCAGGGCTCGGAAGGGAAGTAGTGACGTTTTGGAATGCAGACTTTGATGGAATGGTCTGCGGGTGTCATGTTGCCTTTGGAGAGCCCCTAATGTACCTAAACAGTGGAAACCCCCCACAAATGACACCATTTTGTAAACTAGACCCCCCAAGGAACTTATCTAGATGTGTGGTGAGCACTTTGACCCCCCCAGTGCTTCACAGAAGTTTACAACGCCCGGGCGTGAAAATAAAAAATTCGTATTTTTTCCACAAACATGATCTTTTAGTCACCATTTTTTTATTTTCCCAAGGGTACCAGGAGAAATTGGACCCCAAAAGTTGTTTTCCAATTTGTCCTGAGTACGCTGCTACCCCATATGTGGGAGAAAACTACTGTATGGGCACACGTCAGGGCTCGGAAGGGAAGTAGTGACGTTTTGGAATGCAGACTTTGATGGAATGGTCTGCGGGTGTCATGTTGCCTTTGGAGAGCCCCTAATGTACCTAAACAGTGGAAACCCCCCACAAATGACACCATTTTGAAAACTAGACCCCCCAAGGAACTTATCTAGATGTGTGGTGAGCACTTTGACCCCCCCAGTGCTTCACAGAAGTTTACAACGCCCGGGCGTGAAAATAAAAAATTCGTATTTTTTCCACAAACATGATCTTTTAGTCACCATTTTTTTTATTTTCCCAAGGGTACCAGGAGAAATTGGACCCCAAAAGTTGTTTTCCAATTTGTCCTGAGTACGCTGCTACCCCATATGTGGGAGAAAACTACTGTATGGGCACACGTCAGGGCTCGGAAGGGAAGTAGTGACGTTTTGGAATGCAGACTTTGATGGAATGGTCTGCGGGTGTCATGTTGCCTTTGGAGAGCCCCTAATGTACCTAAACAGTGGAAACCCCCCACAAATGACACCATTTTGAAAACTAGACCCCCCAAGGAACTTATCTAGATGTGTGGTGAGCACTTTGACCCCCCCAGTGCTTCACAGAAGTTTACAACGCCCGGGCGTGAAAATAAAAAATTCGTATTTTTTCCACAAACATGATCTTTTAGTCACCATTTTTTTATTTTCCCAAGGGTACCAGGAGAAATTGGACCCCAAAAGTTGTTGTCCAATTTGTCCTGAGTACGCTGACACCCCATATGTGGGAGAAAACTACTGTATGGACACACGTCGGGGCTCGGAAGGGAAGCAGTGACATTTTGGAACGCAGACTTTGATGGAATGGTCTGCGGGTGTCATGTGCGTTTGGAGAGCCCCTGATGTACCTAAACTATTGAAACTCCCCACAAGTGACACCATTTTGGACACTAGACCCCCCACGGAACTTATCTAGATGTGTGGTGAGCACTTTGAACCCCCAAGTGCTTCACAGAAGTTTATAACACTCGGACGTGAAAATAAAAAAATCATTTTTTTTCCACAAAAATGATATTTTTGCCCCCAATTTTTTATTTTCCTAAGGGTAACAGGAGAAATTGGACCCCAAAAATTGTTTTGCAATTTGTCCTGAGTAGGCTGATACCCTACATGAGGGGGTAAAACACTGTTTGGGCGCATAGCAGAGCTTGGAAGGGAAGGAGCACCATTTGACTTTTTCAACTCAGAATTGGCTGGAATTGAGATCAGATGCCATGTTGCATTTGGAGAGCCCCTGATGTGCCCAAACAGTGGAAACCCCCAATTCTAACTCCAACCCGAACCCCAACACGCCCCTAACCCTAGCCCTAACCCTAGCCCTAACCCTAGCCCTAGCCCTAGCCCTAACCCTAACCCTAGCCCTAACCCTAACCCTAGCCCTAACCCTAACCCTAACCTAACCCTACCCCAACACACCCCTAGCCCTAACCCTAGCCCTAACCCTAATGGAAAAATGGAAATAAATACATTTTTTTATTTTATTATTTTTCCCTAACTAAAGGGGTGATAACGGGGGGTTTGATTTACTATTTATGGCGGTTTTTATGTTTGGCGGCTGTCGCACGCTAAAAGACGCTTTTTATTGTAAAAATAGTTTTTGCATCACCACATATTGAGAGCTATAATTTTTCCGTATTTTGACCCACCGAGTCATGTGAGGTCTTATTTTTTGCGGGACGAGTTGACGTTTTTATTGGTACCATTTTCGGGCACGTGAAATTTTTTGATCGCTTTTTATTCCGATTTTTGGGACGCAGAATGAACAAAAACCAGCGTTTCATGAATTTCTTTTGGGGGGGTGCGTTTACACCGTTCCGCGTGCGGTAAAATTGATAAAGCGCTTTTATTCTTCGGGTCAGTACGGTTACAGCGATACCTCATTTAGGTCGTTTTTTTATGTTTTTGTCGGTTTTATGCAATGAAAACTATTTTATATAAAAAATAATTATTTTTGCATCGCTTTATTCTGCGAGTTATAACTTTTTTATTTTTTTGCTGATGATGCTGTGTGGCGGCTTGTTTTTTGCGGGACAAGATGACGTTTTCAGCGGTACCATGGATATTTATATGCGTCTTTTTGATCTCGCGTTATTGCACTTTTTGTTTGGCGGTATGATAATAAATCATTATTTTTTGCTTCGTTTTTTATTTTTATTTTTTAAGGGGTTCGCTAAAGGGGTTAACTAATGGGACAGTTTTATAGGGCAGGTCGTTACGGACGCGGCGATACCTAATATGTGTACATTTATTGTTTTTTTTTATTATTATTTTAAAAAAATGAATTTATTGGGGAATATTTTTTTTTTTTTTTACTAATTTATTTGGCGATTTTTTTTAATTTATTTTTACACTTTTTTTTTAATTTTTTTTTACTTTATTACATAGTCCCAGGTGGGACATCACTGTCCTGTGACAGATCGCTGATCTGTCACATCACAGATCACTGTGACAGATCAGCAATCTGTCACAGGCAGTGCACAAGGCTTCCTCATGCCTGCGCTTTGCAGGCACTGAGGAAGCCAGCTTCCCCAGGCCCCCGAAGGCCCCCGTCGCCATCTTGGATTCGGGGGCCTGGAGGATAGGAGCCCCCCGCAGCAGCGCTGCACATTGCGCTGCCGTGGGGGGCTCAGGGAAGCACGGAGGGAGCCCCCTCCCTGCCGATGCTTCCCTTTAACTCCCGGTACACCGCGATCGCGTTTGATCGCGGTGTGCAAGGGGTTAATGTGTCGGGGGCGGTCCGTGACCGCCCCTGACACATTGTGCCGGGTGTCAGCTGTGATAATCAGCTGACACCCGGCCGCGATCAGCGGCGCTCACCACGTGGGCGCCGCTGATCGCGGTAGACGTACTATCCCGTCCCCGGTCATACGGGCCCGGGTACCGTGGACGGGATAGTACGTCTAATGTCAGGAAGGGGTTAAAGAACACATGCTTTACCATGTGGTGGTGATAAGAAGAGACAGTGAAGACTGTCCAGCAGAGAGCGATTTTTGTTCTTTTATAACCTTTTTCTGCCCCTTTACGGTTGACCAAAATGGTGGCCATTGGGATGGCATCTTGCTGAAGTAGTGCAGTTACAAAAAAAAAATCAACATTCTGGTGAATTCAGATTTTTATAAAATTCTTCAACAGCACTCAAATAAATGTATCCAACTCTTCCTTTTAATGGTTATTAAAGGAAATCTATCAGCAGGTTTTTGCTATTTCATCTGGGAGCTGCATAATGTGGGTAAAGAGCCCCTGGTTTCTTAAATGTATCACTTAGCTTACTGGGTACAGCAGTTCTAACACAAAGTTCTTAGATGTAGAATGCAGCAGAGCTGAGAAAGCTAATCCCACCCACAACAAGCTCTGTATGTACATAATAACACTTAAAAAAGAGAGCAATAGCATAAATTATGGACTAGTAAATAAGTCAGCTGAAAATATAAACAAATATAATGACGCCTACAAAAATCCAGCACAAGAACGATAATGAGAAATTAAAATTATATAGTAACATAGTAACATAGTTAGTAAGGCCGAAAAAAGACATTAGTCCATCCAGTTCAGCCTATAAAATTCTGTCAGAATAAATCCCCAGATCTATGTCCTTCTAAAGAACCTAGCAATAACTAGCAATAACTGTAAGATACAATACTGTTACGCTCCAGGAAGACATCCAGGCCTCTCTTGAACCCTTCAACTGAGTTCGCCATCACCACCTCCTCAGGCAGGGAATTCCAGATTCTCACTGCCCTAACAGTAAAGAATCCTCTTCTATGTTGGTGGAAAAACCTTTTCTCCTTCAGACGCAGAGAATGCCCCCTGACCATCACTTTCCTTGGTATAAACAGATCCACGAAGAGATATTTGTATTGTCCCCTTATATACTTATACATGGTTATTAGATCGCCCCTCAGTCGTCTTTTTTCTAGACTAAATAATCCTAATTTTGCTAATCTCTCAGGGTATTGTAGTTCCCCCATCCCCTTTATTGAATTCAAAGAGGACAAAACATGTAAATTAAAACCATATATGAAAAAACAGACAAGATAAAATAAACGAAGGTGGTGGAGTACAGTGCCAAAATTATTATGTAAATATATAGCAAATAGTGACCCAGTGAAAATAATTGATCAGATAGAGGATTCCACACACTCTATTACCAGAAGTAAACTAATACTATGGTAAAAAAAAAAGAAGTACTTGAATATTAAAAAGTGATATTTTATTGATGTAAAAAATGTATAAAGTGCTCTCACAGTGCGAGAAACAAAATAGGAATCTTGTGGGTATGATACCTTTTAATGGCTAACAAATAATAGAGAATGATGTTACAAAGCAAGCTTTCGGGACTGCTAATGTCCCTTCATCAGGCTAATATAACAAAATATTTGAAGAAACCTTATTTACCAAACCACTTTTTTCATTTTATTGATATACAAATATAAAAATATATCTAAAAGATACAAAAAGAAAGGTGTCAGATCAATTAAAAAGAGGGACTTAATACCATGGAATACCACTTGAGGAAACATCCTTTATATCACATAACTAAACATAATGTGACACAGAATAAACCAACCAATACGGGGGTCCAACTTGGAAAATCCCCAAAATGCAAGTGCTGTGTAGCCAAATGTCCTAGTAGATCAATATGTGGTGATCAAGGAGTGTCCTAAAAAATGAGCCAATTTATGTACATAATGTGCAGAAAACTGTATGACAAAGCAAATCTCAAGGATATTCCAAAGTGGATAAACCTATATTTGTAATGGCTGCAAAAAAGTACATGTTAATAATCCGGTAACCACAAGGCTGCTTAAAAGCTCTATATGTCAACTGCTTGTATAGTGCCAATTAGCGCTGCTAAGACAATAGGTATGTGTGAAATAGAAACATGTTGGAGCATATAATACCAGTGATGTTGTGCACGTGGATGAAATCTTATCTCCCGAGATCTTGATGCCAAGATCTCCATCTGCGCATGCGCTGCCAACTGACGCCATTTTCCCGGAGTCCACCGCACAGGAAACCATGGAACTGCCGGGGATCTGGCCTTTCACAAAATATCGGCAGAGCCCCTGCAGCACCGGAGAACCCCACAGCAGCACCAGAGACCCCGGCAGCAGCACCGCTGGGCACCCGTAGCACCTGAAACATCCGCAGCAGCACTGGGCAGCAGCACCGTACACCCATGCAGCACCAGACACCTGCAGTGGCACGCCACAAATCCAAACACCCCCTCATCCCATCCTGCAGCCTGCAGCATCACCCCACTAATGCCTCCTCTAGCAGCGATCCTGGGACCCCACTTCACCACAGCCACCACCTCCCGGTAAGCAATAAGACGCATGGATTATAAGCACCACCATTTTACTAAAAAAATATATTTTTCCAATTTTTCTCCTCAAAATTTTGGGTGTGTCTTATAATCCGGAGCATCTTATAATCCAAAAAATACAGTACTAGTTGGGTAGTCCTTGGAAAAAGTTAATCATCTAACAAGCTTCAAAACAAACAACTGGTGCAAGCCAGAAGCATCAGTGGGCAAAAGAAAAAGATTTATCTATCTGTATTTAAATAATGCATAGGTGTTCATACTATTATAGAAAACATTTAACTCCCTATTGACTCCTTTAACTTTATTTCTAGGGAATTGGCAACAAGATTGGTACAAAAATCTAAAAGTCTAAATAGCCAAAAATTCAATTTCATAAAACAAATATTTTACCAGTTCTATTTTCTGTCTTTGCACAATATGATTTTATTTCCTGCAATCTGAACATTCAGTACTAGTATGCTAGAGTAAAAAAAGATATGTAAGATCAGATTACATTTGAAAAAAAAATTATCAATGAATATTTGCACTAAAATAATTTGAATTTTTCTTTACAGTTTACTCCTACACCATGAAATGAATATTAAAACTGCCATCTTGCAAGAACTACACGAAGCAATTCTTTTCCTTTGAGTCTTATCATTGAAACATCGTAAGCAGATCACAAAAGAACAAGAAAAGTAGTGTAGTGAATATAAGCAGCATTTCAAATCAGAGCTATATAATTTCTTAATTTTAAAATTTTCACACTGTACAAATGCTTAATTAAAAGCAATATAAATCTAATTTGAGAAATATGTAACCTCTTTTCTCCCTCTTTTCCAGCCTCTTCAACTTATCATTCACTCTGAGATCTGCTCAAATCAGTGTTGGTTAAATCAAAACAGATTGCCAATGAGGGATCATATTAAAAATACCTCTTGACTTTTTTACAATGAGGAGGAAAGAAAAACAAAGTGAAAAGCGTAGTGAAAGAAATAGTCCATAGAAACACACAGACCCCAGCTGCTGCTTTCCATTCAGTGTTCTATATTGATTTAGCTAGATTCACTGATACACTGCTCAATATTGCTTTAATTTACCTCCAGTCTATCACTGCTTCTGATAATTTTCTACATAAAGATGGGAGAGCAGGAATCCCTCATGTATGTGTGTGCTGTGCAATGGAGAAATCAGAGCATCTAGATAGAGCTCGCAGAAGGGACATTTGGTGAAAAATGCAAGCTACATGTCAAAAATTGGCTTCAAATCATGTTATTCGTCATGAACATACAAGATATTAATTCTAAAAAGTCACTTGAAGCGATAAGGAAGTGATGTTTGATTATTACACATGAGTGAATTGATTCTACACTATTAGGTTTTGGTACAAATTTTCTAGCAATTGGCAAATTTTGCCAAATCTTAAAAATTAGCATGTCGTTTCACACAAATCTCCTAAAATGGCTGCCACAATGATGCAGATGACAAAAAGGCAATCTAGCATCTAAACACTGTCTTAAATAATGGTTCAGTCTATGACATGTTAGCGAGGTATGGCACTAATCAGTGCAGATTAAATGGTGCCTCATTTAAAAATGTCTAGTAAATGTGTGGCAATTAAAGGATTAATATTAAAAGGAAACACACATGCCACACCCATTGCCACTAAGAATGTAAAGGCAGTAGCATAAGTTGCACTGTCAGCACCAGCTGTCCAGACAGGAAATGCCGATACAGACCACAGTTTTCCATTATCGTCCAGTAAGCCTGACATCAGTAGTGTGCAAAAATTTTGAGGGCATTACAAGAGGTGACCTGCAGAAATATTCTGAATATTGAGAATAATATAATAACTGACAACCAGCATGGATTCATGAAGAATAAGTCATGTCTAAGATATTCAGTTTCTATGAGGAGGTAAGTGCAAATCTGAATGTTGGCAATGCAGATGTGATTTATTTGGACTTTTCAAAGGCATTTGAGACTGTACCACATAACAGCCTTATACTGAAGCTACAGAAGCAAGAACTGGGGAAACTATGTATAGATGGGTAAAGAATTGTCTAAATGACAGGCAACAAAGTCATCATAAATGGTATGTTCTCAAAATGGGATATAGTCAGCAGTGGGGTCTCACAGGGATCTGTGCTAGGACCAAATCTTTTTAACCTCTTTATTAATGACCTTGTTGATGGGATTGAGAGTAAAGTGTAAGTCCTTGCTAATGACACCAAACTATGTGGGATACTAAAATCTGACCTTGACTTTGAGTACTGCAAAAGTTTGGATAAGATGGCAGAATGGGCAAACACTTGGCAAATGAGATTTAATGCTGATAAATGTAAAGCATTGCACCTAGGATGGAGTAATCCTATAGCTGCATATAGATTAAATGGGAGTATACTCGGGACTACAGAACAGGAGAAGGAATTGGATATTCTGCGTACAAGTAAGCTGAACAGCAGTACTCAATGTCAAGCAGCAGCTGCATAAGCAAACATGATTTCAATGGTGTATAAAAAGAGGCAAAATCCTGTGATCCCAATGAGGTGTTACCCCTTTATAAATTACTTATGACTATCAGGCAACATCTAAAATAAGGGATCCAATTTTGGGCTCCGCATTTAAAAAAGGATATTCAAATGTTAAAGTCAGTTCAATAGCGGGCAACTAGATTATTACAAGGGATGGAAGGCCTCTCATATGATGAAAGGTTGGAAAAAATGGGATGGTTTAGTTTAGAAAAAAGGCGCCTCAGGGGGGATCTTATTTACATGTAAAAATATATGTGTGGTCAGTACAAAGCACTGACACATGACTTATTTTTTTTAAGAACCATATTAAAGACCAGAAAGGCAATTTTGACAGCTAAATAGGAAAGGGTTCTTTAAAGTTAAAGCAGTCAGACTGTGGAATGCCCTACCACAACAGGCAGACCCTTTAACAGCTTTTAAAAAAGGGCATTTCTAAGATTTTGTTTACCTTTTTCCTTTGCCCCTGCTAGGGACGGCGGAACGCACTAAATATAAATAATAGGAAGTGCGATCGCTGCCCGGGGTCCACCGTGCAGTAGGTGTAACAACTGCTGCTAAGTAATGGCAGACTAGCTATATGGCGGTATACTTCACTCGGGTTACACGTGACCCGAGGTGCGCAGAGCGGACTCTGTTTGAACTCACAGAGGCGCTTTAGTACCAAAAAAGCATAAATGCCGAGCCTGTTAGCTTCACAGGTCTCAGCTGGCATGCACACATGGTACACAGTCACAGGACACGGCCCAAGGCCGACGTGGGTGTTCATCCTGACCTACCGTGCGTGCGGCGCTACTACCGTGGATGCCAGTAAGTGCTGCTAACTGCAGCGCGGCGGTAACTACTGCCGCTGTACGACAGTGCCGTGAGGCATCACACTATCAGACGCTAGTGTAGCGGTACGTTATGCACTGTGGCATATGGCTTGCCACTGACTGGCGCTGACTATAACTCTAGTTCCCTATCCACATGCATAATATCAGAGGGAAGGGGTTTCAAATGAGTCAGTCACCAGAATCATACATCCGTCACCATTCATACATCTAGCAAGTATAGCCTATACTAGCGCATGGCCGAGCGGCCATGCGGGGCTTTTATAGCCATGCGCTTCCGGGACCTTCCAGATCTCTGAGATGGGCCAATCGGATCAGGACAAGGACCTGAGCACGTGACCACCGATCTCCACTGGGAGATCGTCTCGTGGGCATGCCCAGTAGCACGTCGAGAGGACTTAGCCTCTGGAGTGGTTTCCTGCAAAGCAGGCTGCACTACCATTGCTGGTCCAGAGGTGGCAGCATCATACAGACCCAGAGAACTGGTCTGAGCAAGGCACCTGGATCGCTGAGATTGCTGTGCAGGTCCCTTAGCAGTCGAAGAAAAATGGGAGACCGCTGGATGTATGGCACTGGATTCCTGCTGTGCAGCTGCAGGAATCCGATGCCTAACATTACCCTCCCACTAGGGCCCCCGCTCTGAGCCTTGCTCTGCTCAAAGGTCACAATCAGGAGCGGAGCATGGATGTTCTCCACTGGCTCCCAGGTCCGGGCCTCCGGACCAGGACCCTTCCAGTCCACCAAATAAAACTTTTTGCCACGCACAATCCTGCGTCCCACAATGGCGTTAACCTCAAACTCATCCGAAGACAAGTCTGATGACCCGGCAGATGACTCAGAGAACCGGGCCATATGAACAGGTTTGAGAAGGGACACATGGAAAACGTCAGAAATGGCTAAATGTGGAGGAAGAGACAGGCGGTAGACCACCGAGCTGATTCGCTCGAGAACCTTAAAAGGTCCGATGTATCGCGGCGCGAACTTGGTGGACTCGACCCGCAGCTTGATGTTTCGAACCAAGTCGCCGGGGGAAACGGTTGGAGTGTGTCAGCGGATGCCCTCATTCTTTCTTTAGAGGCACGAATAGCATCCTGAGTGCGATCCCAAATGTCACGAGCCTCCACTGCCCAGTCTGCCACCCTGGAGTCAGCGGAGGACATTGACATCGGGACAGGGACGCGTGGATGTTGGCCGTAATTTAGAAGGAACGGTGTCTGACCAGTGGAATCAGCCACTGCATTATTCAGGGCAAATTAAGCCCATGGTAGCAAGGATGCCTAGTCATCCTGCCTGGCAGAGACAAAATGCTGCAGGTACGTGACCAAGGTTTGGTTGGCTCTCTCAACCAAGCTGTTCATCTCGGGATGGTAAGCGGAGGACAGGTTTAGCTCAATGCTGAGTAAGCTGCAGAGCGCCCTCCAAAACCGGGACGCGAACTGGGGACCTCGATCACAAACAATTTTGCCGGCATGCCATGCAGATGGAATACATGTTTTATGAACAGTGTGGTAAGACCACGAGCGAAAGGCAACCGTGTGAGTGGCTCCAGATGCACCATTTTAGAAAAATGGCCGGTGACCACCCAGATGACCGTACTGCCACCAGACTTGGGCAGGCCAACCACAAAATCCATGCCAACCATCTCCCAAGGTCTATCCACCACCGGCAGAGGATACAATAACCCTGCCGGCCTCTGTCTAGAGGACCTGTTCCGTGCACATGAGACGCATGCTTGTATGTATTCCTTTGTGTCTCAAGCCATGTGCGGCCACCAATACGACCTTGCCGGGAGTTCTGTGGTCCGCTTATTGCCAAAGTGACCACCCACTCTGGACGTGTGTGCCCAGGCGAGAACCTCCGGCCGAAGCTGAGGAGGCACAAAGGTCTTGCCCGATGGCACTGACTCGAGAGCAACTGGAGCCACGGTTGTAAAGCTCTCCGAAGGGAGAATTAGCCGTGGCTGAGCCTCCCCTTCCTCCGCTGAGACCACCGAGCACGAGAGAGCATCCGCACGGACGTTCTACTCTCCAGAGAGATTGTGCAAGGTGAAGCGGAAGCGAGAGAAGAAGAGCGACCACTTAGCTTGATGAGAGTTCAAGCGCTGGGCCATTTGCAAATAGACCAGATTTTTATGTTCCGTATACACCTGGAAGGAAAACCAGGCTCCCTCCAGGAGATGTCTCCACTCGGAAAAGACCAACTTCATTGCTAGCAGCTCCCTGTCCCGATGGAGTATTTCTTCTCCGCCGGTGAGAAGGTCTTAGAGAAGAAGAAGCAGGGATGCTTCCGACCTTGAGCATCCTTCTGGAAAAGAACTGCTCCTGCACCGATGGAAGAGGCATCCACCTTCAGGATAAATGGTTTATCCACATCGGGACGGTGTAAGATGGGAGCGCCAGCAAAATGGGATTTTAGAGACGAGAAGGCCTTGGAGACCAGTTCAGACCAAGCATTAGGATTAGCTCCTTTATTTGTGAGAGCAACCAAAGGAGCTACCAGTGTGGAGAAGTGAGGTATGAACTGGCGGTAATAGTTGACGAACCCTAGGAATCGCTGCACCGCTTTGAGTGAGAGTGGTTACTGCCAGTCCATTACCGCTTGCAGTTTGTCCGGATCCATATCCAACCCCTGGGCCGAGATGATGTAGCCCAGGAATGGCAAGCACTCCTGCTCAAACTGTCACTTCTCCAGCTTGGCGAAAAGAGAGTTTGCCCTCAGACGGTCGAAGACCCTGCAGACGTCTCTCCGGTGGGAGGTCAAATCTGGCGAGAAGATGAGGATGTCATCCAGATAGAACACCACCGAGGTGGAGAGCATATCGCCGAAGACATCATTGACGAAATCCTGGAAGACAGCAGGCGCATTACAAAGGCCGAAGGGCATGACCAGATATTCGTAATGGCCATCCCAGGTATTAAAGACTGTCTTCCACTCGTCTCCTTCGCGAATGCGGATCGGGTTGCACGCCCCCGGAGATCTAATTTCGTAAAGATCCGGGCCCCTCGCAACCTGTCAAATAGCTCAGAGATCAACGGGAGAGGGTATTTGTTTTTAACTGTTATGGCGTTGAGACCTCTGTAGTCAATGCAGGGACGTAACTCTCCACTCTTCTTCTGCACGAAGAAGAACTCGGCACCAGCCGGCGACACCGACTTTCTGATAAAACCTCTAGCCAGGTTCTCCCGGATATATTGAGACATAACCTCTGTCTCAGGGAGTGACAGCGGATACACACAGCCTCTAGGAGGTTCCGTGCCTGGCAGAAGATCTATCGGGCAATCGTAAGGACGGTGCGGCGGGAGCGTCTCCGCAGATTTTTTAGAGAAGACGTCCTCGTACTGGTGGTAAGGTTTAGGAAGCGCGGAGAGATCCGTGGGCACTTCAGTGGAAGCTACCTGAACACTGCCCCTCAGGCACCTTCCCTCACAGTCCTTGCTCCAACCCAGTATATTCCCTGAGGCCCAATCAATATGAGGGGAGTGACAATGGAGCCAGGGAACTCAGAGAAGCACCTGGTCGATGTCATCTGGCAAAATGAACAAGGACAGAATCTCATGATGAGAGGGTGAGCTTGAGAGCCCGAGTGGGGCTGTCTGGTGGGTCACCTGAGATGGTAAAGGTGCACCATTAACCACCCTGATGGTCAGAGGTTGGGGCAGTAACACCAGTGGAATAGTGTGTTTCTGGGCGAAGGTCGAGGACATAAAGTTCCCCTCAGCCCCGGAATCCACGGTAACCTCTGTCTCCCAGGTGGAGGCCCCGCTATCTAAGGTCCCTCGGAATACCGGTTTGGGAGAAAAGGGTTTCATATGTGTCTGACCCCCACCTACAACCACTGGATGTGATCGTTTTTCCGACCGCAGAGGACACATGCTAGCCGAGTGACCAAACTGCCAGCACTGGTAACAACATGCGGAGCTTCGCACCGGACATGGCTTGGGGCCGGAGCAAGACACATCCATAGGTTTGGAGAATGTAAGCTCCTGAGCGGGAGATCTTAGCGGCTCGGTGAAGGTGGGAGCCAAGTTAACCCTTCGTCTGGATTGTGCACGTTCCAGCCCGCGCTCCGTAAACCGAGATCAATGCAGGTGGAGATGGCAATCACTTCCTCCAGACTTGTGGGGACCTCTCTGGTTGCTAGAGCATCTTTGAACCCTCTCCAAAACACAGGGCTGAGTGCTTTGTCGGGCCACTCTAGTTTGGAAGCCAATGTCCGGAATCGGACAGCATAATGGCTGACCGAGAGAGACCCCTGTGTTAGGGCCAATAATTGGAGAGAGGTGTCGTGCGTGATCCGTGGTCCCAAAAATACCTGCTTCAGAGCCGCGAGGAACTGAGCAGTCTCCTGAACCACGGGATCATCACGCTCCCACAATGGCATAGCCCACTCTAATGCACTGCCAGACAAAAGAGAAACAATAAACCCCACCTTAGCCCGCTCTGTAGGGAACCGTGCAGCCAGTAACTCAAGCTGGATAGAGCACTGACTCATGAAACCCCTACAGGTGGCGCTGTCACCCGAAAACTTGTCGGGGAGCGGGAGGCAAGATATTGTCGGCATAGGCGAGAGTGTGGGCATGCATGAGACAGCCTCTGTGACTTCCTGAGCAGTGGCTACCGTAGCATTCGCAGCTGAGGTGGAGCATTCGATAGCCGCCAACCTGCTCTCCAGCTGCCGAATGTACCGCTGCAGCTGCTTCAGGTCCGCCATTACTAGCCAGACCCTGGCGCTAGTATAATGTTAGGGATGGCGTAACGCACTAAATATAAATAATAGGAAGTGCGTTCGCCACTCGGGGTCCACCGTGCAGTAGGTGTAACAACCGCTGTTAAGTAATGGCAGACTAGCTATATGGCGGTATACTGCGCTCGGGTTAAACGTCCCCCGAGATGCACAGAGCAGACTCTGTTTGAACTCACAAAGGCGCTTTAGTACCAAAAAAGCATAAACGCCGAGCCTGTTAGCTTCACAGGTCTCAGCTGACATGCACACACGGTATACAGTCACAGGACATGGCCCAAGGCCGAGGTGGGTGTCCGTCTTGACCTACCGTGCGTGCGGCTTCGCTACCGCGGGTGCCAGTAAGTGCTGCTAACTGCAGCGTGGCGGTAACTACTGCCGCTGTACAACAGTGCCATGAGGCATCACACTATCGGATGCTAGTGTAGCGGTGCGGTATGCACTGTGGCATATGGCTTGCCACTGACTGGCGCCGACTATAACTCTAGTTCCCTATCCACATGCATAATATCAGAGGGAAGGGGTTTCAAATGAGCCAGTCACCAGAATCATACATCCGTCACCATTCACACATCTAGCAAGTATAGCCTATACTAGCGCATGGCCGAGTGGTCATGCGGGCCTTTTATAGCCATGCGCTTCCGGGACCTTCCAGACCGCTGAGATGGGCCAATCAGATCAGGGCAAGGACCTGAGCATGTGACCCCTCATCTCCACTGGGAGATCGTCTCGTGGGCATGCCCAGTAGCACGGCGAGAGGACTTAGCCTCTGGAGTGGTTTCCTGCAAAGCAGGCTGCACTACCATTGCTGGTCCAGAGGTGGCAGCAACATCCAGACCCAGAGAGCTGGTCTGAGCAGGGTGCCTGGATCGCCGAGATTGCTGTGCAGGTTCCTGAGCTGTCGGAGAAGAATGGGAGATTGCTGAATGTATGGCTCTGGATTCCTGCTGTGCAGCTGCAGGAATCTGATGCCTAATAGCCCCTCCTTTGCACTCTTCCCCTCTCCTTTCTTTTCTTTTCCCTCTCCACTATCCTTTAGGGTATCAAGATATGTATATTAATACTAATCCCTGACTTACCCTAATGTCTCCCTTTTGTGAATAGTTAAAATTTGTTAATAAAAATGGATTTAAATAAAAAAAATTGGGGGCTGGATGATTTTCCCAGTACACATAACATTGTGGTTTGTTTTTAATTTAGTGACAAAATTGGTGGAGAAAGGTTGAACTTGATGGACCTAGGTCTTTTTTCAACCTTTGTATAGTATTTAAATGAAAAAAAAGTATTTTTTGTTTTTAAAATAAAACTTTATATTAAAATAAAAATTTTGCCTTTTTTTAGAAATAACAAATATTAACTGAAATATTAAGCATTTTTAAAGATAAATATTTATTTTTTAGGAATAAAAACTAGACTTGATTTAACAATGTCTAACTTTTAAAAATAAATTCATTTAACAGATTATATTTTAAAAACATGTATATATTTCTTAAAAGTTAAAATACAATTAATTGCAACATTAAGAAAATATAATTATAAAGAAGCTTAAAAAGTACAAAGTACAACTTTTTATTACATTTTATGAAACAGGGCAATGTGTTAATTTCAAAAATTAATATTTTATTTTTAAAAATATAAATGAATAGTGGTCTAAAAAAGATTTTAAAAATATCTGTTTTTTAGAAAACATTAATATTTATTTTGTGTGTTACTACTTTTTTTATTATAAAACGCATGAACGGTTTGACAATATAATTTATTATTACTCAAGCTGATTGTGATCATTGGTTGCCATTTTTTTATCCATGGTCATACAGTTTCATGCTGCTTTGACATTATTAAGACTTTCTTTGTGTTAAAAATTTGAAAAGGGTTGGCTACAGTTCTAGGAGACCTCAACATTAGTGTTGAGAGATACCATCCGATATTCAGAAATAATGGATCGGATTGGATCAGCCCGATACACAAAAAGTATCGGGTGTCGCCGATTCCGATACCGGAAGTCCCATTCAAGTCAATGGGACAGAAATATCGGAATTAAAAAAAACCCTTTCTTGCCTTGTACATCCTGTTCGGGAGGGGGGAAGAGTGTGGGCGGTGCGTGGGCGGACACTGTGCGTGTCTGTGTGTGCGGGCGGGGTCTGTGCGGGCCTCTCGGGTGTCTGTGCCGACTGTCGGGGGCCTGTGCCAGCTGCTGGTGGTCTGTACGGGCCTCTCGGGGGTCTGTGACGACTGTCGGGGGCCTGTGCCAGCTGCCGGTGGTCTGTACGGGCCTCTCGGGGGTCTGTACAGGCCTGTCGGGGGCCTGTGACGGCTGCCAGTGGTCTGTATGGACCCCTCGGGGGCTTGTGCCGGCTGTCGGTGGTTTGTGCCGGCTGCCGGGGGCCTCTGCCGGCTGCCGGTGGTCTATACGGGCCTCTCGGGGGCCTGTGCCAGCTGTCTGTGGTCTGTACGGGCCTCTGCCGGCTGTCGGTGGTCTGTGCGGGCCTGCCGGGGGTCTTGTGTGTGTGCAGGCATCATCCGATGGGACTACAAGTCCCATCGGGCGATGCCTGCTACAATGACAGTGATTGACACATTAGCCAATGATGGGACAGTAGTAGTCCCATCATCCGGTTAATGTGTTGAATGTAAAAAAAAAAAAACATACTACATACATACTACATATATACTACATTCATAGAACATACATACATACTACATACATACTACATATATGCTACATTCATACAGCATACATGCATACTACATACTACACACATGCTGCATATATACTACATTCATACAACATACATACATACTACATACATGCTACATATATACTACATTCATACAACATACATACATACTACATACATGCTACATATATACTACATTCATACAACATACATACATACTACATACTACATACATGCTACATATATACTACATTCATACAACATACATACTACATACATGTTACATATATATTACATTCATAAAACATACATACATACTACATACTACATACTGCATACATACTACATACATACTGCATACAATACATTCATACAATACATTCATATAGACATACAGTACATATAACATAAGAGTTCATACTCACCATCACTTGTCACTTTGATCCCCAAAGCCAGTGTCATCTGTGGAAAAATATGAAAATAACAAACAGACAATATGCTCCCTGATCCGCAGAAATCCATGCGTGTCCCACGCCTATCTCCCGTGGAGAACAGCAGCATCAGCTGATGCGACCGCTCTCTACGGGGCTCCAGGAATCCAGTGACGGGAGGTAGGTATCCTTCCGCACTGTATTCCTCCGCCACTGTAAAAAAATAGTCCCTGGTCTCACTTTATGGCAAAAGCTGCGTGGGAACTTTCTCACACAGCAATGCCAAAAGTGAGACTAGGGACTATTTTTTACATTCAACACATTAGCCGGATGATGGGACTACTACTGTCCCATCATTGGCTAATGTGTCAATCACTGTCATTGTAGCAGGCATCGCCCGATGAGACTTGTAGTCCTGTGCGACGATGCCTGCACACCCACAAGACCCCCGGCAGGCCCGCACAGACCACCGGCAGCTGGCACAGACCACCAACAGCCGGCACAGGCCCCCGAGTGGCCCGTACAGACCACCGGCAGCCGGCACAGGCCCCTGGCAGCCGGCACAGACCACCGACAGCTGACACAGGCCCCCAAGAGGCCCGTACAGACCACTGGCAGCTGGCACAGGCCCCCGACAGGCCTATACAGACCCCCGAGAGGCCCGTACAGACCACCGGCAGCCGGCACAGGCCCCCGAGAGGCCCGTACAGACCACCAACAGCCGGCACAGACCCCTGAGAGGCCCGTACAGACCACCGTCAGCCGGCAAAGGCCCCCGACAGGCCTGTACAGACCCCCGAGAGGCCCATACAGACCACCGGCAGCCGGCACAGGCCCCCAACTGGCCTGTAAAGACCCCCGAGAGGCCCGTACAGACCACCGGCAGCCGGCACAAACCGCGCATCATGATGCGCACAGACCGCGCATCATGATGACATCATTTCAGCAGCCAATCACAGCCACAACAGTGGCTCATTGCATTATGGGGACTTCCGATTCCCATATCCGATATTGAAAAAATATCGGTACTCGGTATCGAAATTCCGATACAGCGAATATCGGCCGATACCCGATATTTGCAGTATCGGAATGCTCAACACTACTCAACATGTAATACAGATCTCTTCTGGAAGATTGAGGACTTTAGCATTTCTTTAACTTTTTAATGCAGTCTGAAACTAGTTTTTCAGCCAATTCAGATGAAATGGACCTACACTGAATTTTGCAAAATTTGCTCACATGGTGTCTAAAAATAAAATATGAAAAAACTTTAAGCATACTTTTAATTAAAAATATCCCATTGTTTTAATAAGTGAAGAAGAGATAGGGTAGTAAAATTGTATGATCAGATTACACCAAGTTTGTACAGTACAGTAGTAGTCTCGTAACTTATTTTAGTTAGACATTTTGACTTTTTATTATGAAGTACCGTAACAAAAGTTGCATGTGACTGTGGGGATTTATCTGTTCGTCTGTGGATCAGTTGGAGCCTTCTTTAAATCCTTCTATTTGTTTTCTTTAGTTCACACTGTATTAAATTAAATACCTTTCACTACAACATAGAGATTCATATTACAGTGACCAATATATTTTTCTTTATTTTATAACTTTTATTATTAATTCCCTATATTTTACTGTTTATTTGAAGCATTTTTTTAGAAATGCAATTTAAATTAAGTATCCAAGTTACCAGACAAGCTGCACTTACACTATGGAATAAAATTAAGTTTTTAACTACCGCATTTTTTGGTTTATAAGATGCACTTTTTCCCCCAAGTTCAGGGGGAAAATGCTGGTGCATCTTATAATGTGGATATAACTTACTGGCCGCAGTGGAACAGGGTCCCTGGGTTGTTTCTGGAACAGGAATGAGTGAAGTGTTGCTGCAGGCCGCAGGATGGGATGAGGGGGTGCTCAGATGTGCAGCGCACCACTGAGAGTGTCCGGTGCTGCGGGTGTCTAGTGCTGTGGGTGTCCAGTGCTGTGGGGGCTCTGCCAACATTTTGTGAAAGGCCAGAGCTCACACAGTTCCATGGTTTTCTATGCAGTGGACTCTGGGAAAATGGCTGCCGGGGGCGCATGCGCAGATGGAGATCTTGGCACCAAGATCTCTGGAGATGAGATTGGGTATCGAGATCCGCCGCACTGGAGACCCACAGAACCGGACACCTGCAGCGGCGTGCCGCACATCTGAACACCCCCTCATCCCAGCCTGCGGCCTGCAGCAATGCTTCACTCTTGCCTCCACCAGCAGCAACCCTGGGTCCCCGCTTCACTGCAACCACCACTCCAGTAAGCAATAAGATGCATGGATTATAAGAAGCGCCACCATTTTTTTTTTTTTTAAATTTTTTCCTATTTTTCTCCTCAAAATTTCGGGTGTGGCTTATAATTCGCATAATATGGTACTTAAAAAAACCCGTAATGAATATGAAAGCAAATGTTCGCATTTACTTATACTTAAGTCACCAAGGGTTAACCACAACTGTTTCGTTCATCCTGTAGTGTTCATGGGATTCGACACCCACATTACTGTAGCAATTTATTGAGATTAATTTAAAGTGAACCTATTGCAGTAAACTAAAAGCTCAGATAATGTTATAAAGCTGGTTTATCACAGCAAATGAGCCTAGAGTTGGGGGAGGGTTCAATACAACTTGCATTTTAATTATCTATGCTTTTTCTGATTCTGTGTTTAGGAGTCAAGTGGGCAGATTAATTTGATTATTAAAGACCCTCCATATTTAGATGTACTTACAAAGATACTGTAGCTGTAAATCATTGATGCCACCAAGGACAACATCTGCAAGGAGTTTGTATATTCTCCCAGTGTTTGCATGGGCTTCCTCCGGGTACTCCGCTTTAATTGCACACTCCAAAAACATACTGATAGGGAATTTAGATTATGAGTCAAAATAGGGACAGCGACGATAATGTCTGTAAAGAGCTGTGGAATTAATAGCACTATATAAAAGAGTAAATAAAATAAACTACCCAATGGGCTCGTAAACCCACGGTGAACAGATCTTTATAGCAATAGATTGAAGGTTGAACTGAATTTTTCTCACAATACTAAATATTAATTCACTCATTTTCCAGCTCTATATCATGCTGGCCACATACAGGACTGCATATACAATTTGACAGATGTTCTGGGAAAATTAAGTGAAGAATGAATCCGTTAGTTTAATAAATAGTTGAAGAGATATTTTATAATGTATGTTGTAATTTCACAACTTTTACCGCATTTTAACTAAAATTAAGGTTCACTGTTCAAGACTTTTAGAGTTTTTAGACTGTTAAGATATTTCTTTGTGCAAATACAGTTTGCTTCCTCATTTTTAACGACTTGCAAGAAGCCATAAAACAGCACTCATAGAAGCTTCAGGTGTCATACGGTGACACCAAATACCTCTGATTTCATACAGTCATAAAGAGGTTAGTTAGTTTTCCATACTAAGGCTAGTTTCACACTAGCGTTTATTCCACGCAGCGCACGGTGCCACTAAGCCCCACCCCCTGCCAGCTCCCTGCCCGCCCCATCCAGTCATCGCCGCCTACTATCGCACATGGACGCTTGCGATGTGCGCACCCTATCTTTAGCATAGGGTGCGCAGATTGTGCGCTGGCCATGCGCTAGTAGTGTTTTGGCGTGCGCTGTACACTTTTGAAGGTGCACCAAGTGCGCCGAAATGCAACATGCTGCGTTCGGTGCGCACGGGCGCACCTTAAAAAGTGCACAGCGCATGCCAAAATCCTACTAGCGCACGGCTAGCACACGATCTGCGCACCCTATGCTAAAGATAGGGTTTGCAGATCGCAAGCGTCCATGTGCGATAGTAGGCGGTGATGACCTGATGGGGTGGGCGGGGAGCCGGCAGGGGGCGGGGATTAGTGGCGATGTCCACCGCGTGGAATAAACGCTAGTGTGAAACTAGCCTAACTGTTGTTCAGGAAGCATCATTCTTTGACAGGTTTTCTTAAGAAGCTTGTTTCCTATTATCATATATACTCAGATTATTATCATCAATAATTCATATTGAGTATGTGTTAAATGGTCTTCTCAAGCACCATCTCGCAATAATTTTATCTACTCTGAATTCGGCTGTCAGACAGATCCAATCTTTGCTTCAGGTAAAACAGAAAAGAAAGTATATGAGGTTGCAGTGGTTGTAAAACATCCTAATCCTCATGAAACCTGAATCTCTGAGGGTTTTTAATACCTTACAGTATTTCATAGGCTCAGAGATATTAATGCATTTTATATCATGACAAGGTCTGCAAAATCTGGCCACCAGGGATGAAATGCCATGTTAGTTTCCCTTTGGATAATATCTTCCAGAGACTGACAATGCAAAGAGAGGAATCTGTCACAACTGGAGAAATATGCTTTTCCTCAGGTCACTGTGCTTTAAAAGTACAGCTACATGACAAAAAGTCAAGAAATTAGACTTTAGACGAAATATAATTTCAAAACACAAGTAAAAGGTATAATTCTCTGAATATTCAGGAGCATCAGTCTAAGAGACACAAATAAGACAGTCAATCATTGAAATGAATACCATTACTCAAGATACAGAGAAGCTTTATTTTGATGAATGCTATACAATCAAAAATTTCCAACAATTCCTCTGAAAGGATCTGCAATTGCCTAAAATCCAACATGGGAATAACATTTGCTACATTAAATTTGTTAATTACGACTTGCAGAATATACTCTGCGATAGTATTTATTTATAGTCTCAAAAATAAAATGGAAGCGTACATTTAATCCTTATTCAGCAATACATTTCCGTAATGTGTTTTGAGACAGTGGTTAAAAAAAAATCTGGAAATAGGGCAAGAATGAGCATATGTACCGTACACTTATAAATAAATTAGTTTGGATTAAAAAAAAATACCAAACAAAGATGTATGCAAAGGTGCATTCACAGAATCAGTGTTTTTTTTGGCCTGAGTGCAGACTGTGTGGGCTTATTATGCACAAGTACAACACACGTAGGAATGTTAGCCTACGTTATCGGAATAAAAATCAGGCTGTTTAATTTTACAACCTAACCAATCTTTTTGTTTTCAATGGATATAATATCCTACCTGGGTTATCTGGCAGTAGGCTATTCTCATCTGCCCATTCAGAACACATATATGTTCAGAAGAGTGTGAATGTATGATGAGGTAGGGAGCAATAGCTGGTGGATAACGTCTATGTAAAGTTTAGGTTGGACACCTTTCTGGCCATTTTTTTTTCACTTAAATGTTTTCTGGGCTAAAAATCATTTTTTCAATTGAGTTTAATTACAAATTTTGCACCATTTTTCGGTATACCGTATATTAATTATTAATGACTGACTTGACTATCAATAACCAATATCTGGCTAATACCTCACCTGTTATGTAATCAGATTCCTTTACAATATACTATAACAATGGCGACTAACTTAGAAAAAAATGTGTGTCAATAACCTAATTAAACTTTCGCTCACTTACCTAGAAACATCCGTACATTTATAACAGCCCTACCGCCTATCACTGCGCTGTCTCTGTGGAGAATGAGGGGTTAATAGCACTGATACTTAGCCAAGTCTAGATACAGAGGTGCTGCCAGGTAAGGTGAGACTGTCAGGTACGGAGTTTCTGCTCAATGGAGAAGGCACACAGGGGATGTTGCAGCCAGAGGGGACACTGTGTGGGGCTGTATGACACACAGAGAGGAATGGTAGGGAGTGTAAGCAGGATTACAGAGGGGCTGCTGTGGAGTGCAGATGCTATGAGGCTGCAGGCTGCTGCACACAGAGCTGACAGGGAGACGAAGGGGCTGTGGGCAGAGAGAGGGGATGATATATAAAGCAGCAGTATACGTGGGGCTGAGGTAGGGGCTGTGACAGCAGGAGTAGAAGAGAAAAAGAGAGCGAGAACTACTGCAACTGGATATTTATAACCGGCAGGGCATGCACACATGTGGCCACGCCCCCGCATGCATGTAAGCAGGGCATGAGTGTTGGCACAGCAAATAAATGTTGCTGCGGCGGGGCACACAAACCCCTGCATGAACCCATGTGCTCCATGGTGTCAGGTCACTTTCAAGTGCTGGGCACCCGCAATGATGATATCAGTGCTGATGTCTAGATCCCTGCAGGCACCGGCTGCTGTCAGAACAAAGAGTCTCTTTGATCCTTTTTTCCTAGCAGTGTGGCTCTCTCCTAACATGGTAATTAACCTTGTCAGCAAATAGCCACAGACAGCATATCTGTCCATCTTCTTCTGATATGCTCATTTCTTGCCCTAGGCATATTTAAATGATGGCATATGAGGGCATTGTTATAATGGGGACTATCATCTTTATGTGTGTGAGTAGACATATTTGGCATAATATGGGGGAGCAGAGGGGATACATATATACACATATATATATGTACTTGCATGCATGGATAGCATGCAAATATATATATACCAAAACAACTGGGGGTACTTCTCTTTACACTTTCACAGTGTCACGGTGGCAGATCTTTTCATCTCTTCTGCTCGTCATGTGTTTTCTCCTCAAGTCCTGCTGAGGCTACTTTATGCATCACTGCAGCACCTGCATGTGTCTTCCATCTAACCTGAGGGGCATGAATGGTTTCTGCAGGAATTTAGCCCTGCTGTGCAATGCAGATTAGCTTCCACAGCCTAGCATAGGATTAGCAGTGTCTAGATCAGACAGCTCCACCCACTACTCACTGCCCAAATGTTGGTTCCTAACTAATTTGTCTGCTAGTGTCCAGTTTGTGTGTTTGCTTGTATTGATGCTCTGTTATTGACCCAGCTTGCCTACCCATCCTGTCTGACTTCTGTGCTCCTGACCCTGGCTATTCCTACTGATTCTGTGCTGCCTGCCCTGACCTCGGACTGTCTGACTTTGCTTTGTCTTTGCTCTCTTGTACCGCGCCTCTGACTCTCTGGGGGCAGCTGCTGCAGACCCAGCGACTGCCCTGGTGTGGTACCTGGTGACTACTTGGAACCAAGTCTATCCTCACCACCAGAGGAACTAGTGAACCCCAGTCAGACATTTAGTCACACCCCTTTAGGGTAAGCCAAGCTGGTGGCACAGTGGGTCCACTTCTAACAGCATTACATTTGCCTGCCATCGTAGCACAAAGGCTCTTTGTCTTCACATTGAACTTTAATGTAGTCTGTGACTATAGATCAGCTGAAAGGAGCTCAAAAAAAGAGAAAAAAGTTACAAACTTTCCTGTTAGACTGTAAAAACGATCTCACTGATATATTCTCAGGTAAAGGTTGATTGCTCACTATTTCTTGTTAGTGCAACTTTCCTCATAAACTGAGCAGCACTTCCTACCATACAATGGCTGCTGGTGGAGGAACATGTGACCAAATGAATCCATAGGTCTCCTGCAATTGTAAAATGCCTCTCATGAGAAATATGCTTTTCTATTTGAGGAAGCTAATTGTTCACATGCTCCTCCGCCAGCAGCCATTTATGGATTGAATAGCTGTGCAGGGTGCGAGGAGAGTAGCACTACCAAGAAAAAATGGATGACCTCTTTATCTGAGAATCTGTCAGGCAACTTAGAAAATGTTTAAAGTCTTTTTTTTGCCTGCCCTTTTCTGAGCTCCTCTCAACTGATTTATGGCAACTGACTACATTATATGTGAATGTGCAGAGAAACAAAGAGCCTGCAAAAACCCAATGCTTCAAAATTTGTAATGAAACCCAATTGCAAAAATTATTTTGAACCCAAAAAAACATGCATGTAAATAAAAAAATAAATGTTCCCAAAGATAACCAACCCCTTTAATGTTGAGCACTAACTCAGATTAATTCACATTATGAAAGGGAAGCACAATTAATAGTGTTTCAGATTTTTACTAATTTCAAATACACTATGAGGACAAAATAATAAAATATTAATAAGACTTATTTCAGCATACCCAACCACATTTGTCTTTAGAAGATAATGCAGGGGAAAATATAACATCTGCAAAATGTGGAGAATTCAAATCTTGGCAGATTCAATAAATTTTAGTATAAACCAAAACTATAATCTATATTGATAAAATACTTTAAAGTAACATGAATAAAATAGTTACATGATTAAAAAAGTGAAGTTCAGATACAGAAACGCAGCAGTAGCATACAGAATTCGCAACGATGTATAAACATCTGAAATAGTCCATTTTTGTAGAACATCAATTTCAGTGCATTAAAGTGAAGGTAAAGAGAGTTCTCATTGTGAATCTAATAACATGAGAGGCAAACAATGTCCATTGCAAGCTGACAAGCCTACTATGGGCATTGTTTGCCAGTCAAGTTTTGGATAAATTAAGTCAAGTATCAAGATTTTAGATTTTTTCTATTCGGACAATGCTGAACATTTATTTTGTCACTGTAATGGCAAAAGTATGAAGACAAACCTCTTTAACATTGAATTCAAGATTTTCATCCATCCCGATTGACACAGGCATATAAAGTAAATCACCAATGCATGCAATTTGCCTTTACTAACATGTGAAATGGCTCATTTGTGAGATTTATTCCTACCTAAATAGTCTTTGATCAACTGTGAGCAGTATTACTGAAAAGTGGAACCATTTCGTAAACATAGCAAATCAGCCAGGATGTGGCAGACCATGTAATGTTACACACCTGGGTCCTTGAGTGTTGAGATCCACTAATGTGCATAAAATCTTTTTTAGTGTTAACATCATCACAAAGTCTGTGCATCATCAGAAGCAGCATGCAAACCTTACATCACAAAAAAGTGCAATGTCAAACGTCAGACTGAGTTATGTAAGGTACGGTGCAAGTAGATTTTGCACAATTTGGTGGAGAAGAGATAATGCAATAGACTTGTTTTTAGGCATTGCCTAGGCTCCTTAGTTCCAGTGAAGGGGAATCTTAATAACTCAGCAAAACAAGACTTTTTGACAATTACACACGAGGTCAAAATTGTTGGTACCCCTTGTTTAAAGACAGAAAAGCACACAATGGTCTCAGAAATTGTTTGATTGCAGTGATTGCCTCAAAAGGTTGTGCAACAAAATATTAAGTTAAGGGTACCATCATTTCTGTCCATGCTTATTTCATAAGTTTTTTTTTAATTCTGTGGAAGCATGGTTGAAAAGCAATGTCTGACTTTCATTTGTTCATTTTATAGATTTTTTTATTTATTACTTTTGTCAGATTCAAGTTATTTCTGTGACCATTGTGAGAATTTCTGTCATTAACCGAAGTGTACCAACAATTTTGACCATGTGTGTACATATATGTTTTCAACTTATTAGGAAGAGTTTGGGAAAGGCTGTTACATCAAGACTGTGCCTCCAATGCACAAAGCAAAGTCTATAAAGTCTGGACACGCTTGGCATGGAAGAAAATGTCTGGCCTATGCAGAGCCTTGATATCAATCCCACTAAACACCTAGAACTAGGGCAGAAATTGTAAGCCAGGACGTCTCATCCAATATCAGCGTCTAACATAACAACTGGTCTTCTGGGTGAATGGGCAAATAATACCACAGAAACACATCAAAATCTTGTAGAAAGTCTTCTCAGAACAAGCTTTTTTAGCAACAAAGTGGTGACCAACTCCATATTAATGTCTGCTGATTTAGAATGGGATATAATAAAAACTCAGATAGGTGGAATGTGTAGGTGTAAAGATACTTTTGTTCATATTGTGCATTTGGATTTCAGAACTTGATCAGACCATGGATTATTTTAAATGTGACAGTTTTCTCTGTTTAAAAAATAACCATTGTTTTAATGTGTATTTCATAAATCAATAGCACACATGTAAGGAAGACATTTTGTAATGTATCATATCATAGAAATCTGCTTCTTAACCCAACAGGATTGGTCATGCATTTAATTCCAAGTAAAATCTGTATTCAGTACACCCTAGACATGTGTGAAGCCAAACAGTAAAGCGCGGCATCCATACCAAACACCTACTGTTCGGGCATGGACTTCACCTGGGAGCCCATGTTACTGTTCGAGTTCGGCACCTTGAACACCGGGTGTTTGTTGCGCTTTCATGTGCATGACAGTGCACCAAACACTGCTTCTGATTAGTGGTGAAATCATCACTGTCGGTCAGGCAGCCTCGGTTCCCATGCTGTCAAATGACAGCGTGAGCCCTGAGCCCGCAGAGGTGATCGGAGGTAAAAAGTTCACCTCTGGTCACTGGTGTCAGCTGACGGTACGACAGCTCCCATCAGCCTACGCCTGCTGCCACTCTCGCTGTTATTAGTGGCAGCAGGCATAGGCTGATGAGAGCAGTAGTCCCACATGACAGCGTGGCAAACACTAGATGTTCTGGGTCCCCCGTTCAAGTGAATTGGGTTCAGGTACGAGTACTGGTTCTGTTCTGGTACCCGAACCTGAACTTTTTGTAACTGTTCAGCCAAAACCACTGGACCTGAACATCCCATGTCTAGTAAAGACAGATTTTTGTGTTACTGAGATAGGAGATGGGAGATGTTTTTTATAGTATTCTATGCAGATGGGAAAGGAGAGAAAGAAGGTGGAGATCTCCTTCTCTCTCCCTTCTACTGAAAATCTTATCAGTGGTAACTGCCATCTCTTATCTCATTAATGATAAAAAAAAATCTATCTTCACTGAATGCAGATTTTACTGGGAATTGAGAATTTTTTAAATGATGAATCAGTCCTGGAAGGGATAAAAGCAGATTTCTCTACTAAGATAATGCATATTACAAAGTTCCTTACATTCATGTGTACTGCTGATTTATGAAATAAAAATTAAATCAACAGTTCTTTTTAACTCACCCTTGATTTTATAAGAAATTGTTTTTTTTGTGCTTTTAGTGTAAGTAGGATAAAATCAATTTACGTAAACATTATTATAAATGAATCAGTTGAACATAAATTAGGGAACATTAATGTAAAATGAATACAAACTTCAAACAGAATAAATATATAGAATTATATTTATGTAACACTAAGTAATTTCAAAGAAGAGAACGTTTCCCATGCAAGGTAAGCTGCTCACAAAATAAATGACAATGCTAGTGGAATTTTTCCATAATACCAGGCTGGAACTGGTAGTAAGCATGACTTGAGCACTAATGGTGTAAAGTAAACAATTTCACACTATGTTAGTCATCATAATGCATGTACCACAAAAAAGTCACTTAGCTAAACCTATAAATTGGAAACATGTAAGACAAATGACATAAAGATGAACTGTATGTGTTTTTTGATTGTTTTAATATGTGTAGGGGGCAGAGGGGGCTTTTTGACTCCATCCTCTGACTTGTCTCTACCATGCACTTATGTTAGCACATCTTCAGGAACTCAATGTTGCTCCTTACATCTGAATCAGGGCACCATTAAGTGATATGCAGCTATCGGAGTTATTCTGTATATCAAAGCTGAATTCCAGTTAATCTGTGAGTTCAGAAATTTACAAACACACTTTGTGCCTTATTCTTTCCAGTATCTGATTAACTCCTTACACTATGTTTATTATCCCTAACGCAGACTCTTTGTTTTGCTTGTTTAATAAAAGTAATGCGTCATGGAGAATTTGACACGTGGTGAAAAAAAATATATTTTTGCATATTATTTTATTATTATCTATGTTGCTCTGTATATTTAAAAATAATCTTGAAATCATGGAGTTTTCAATGACATTTCATCAACTATCACAGGACCTTTGGTGACATCACAATCATATGCCCGTTACGGCACCAAAGGTCCTGTACAGTGGAACATTCTAGCAGAACTGAAAAGGAGGAAACAGGCTGGTTTAATCCTCTATAGTGTGTCTATGTGTGTGCATTTGTGCATGTGCTGTGATTAAATATATATGTGTATGCTGTGTGTATATACATCATGCTTCCAATGCATGCGCTGTGTGAATCTACGTGTGTATGTACTGCGTGTACATACATCTACATGTGTGTGTGCATGTGATATCTAAAAAATACAGTGGGTAGCATTCACATTAACAACTACTGTCAGCACAGGCGTTCAGTGGTGTAAACATGTAAGCAATCACCCAATGGTTCACATGACCATATTTTCAGTCTGAGTGCTGTCTGTGAAAAAAAAAAATGGATAGGACTAGGACCAACATAGTGACATAGTGAAGCAATGCAGATGAGAACTTTTTTCCACCGACCGAATCTGTGTGTGAAACAATTTAACATACACTAGTTTCTTCAGTAAACCCACTGAGAGTCAACTATTCAAGTCTACTGGTGCGTAAAAAAAATCCAATGTCATACGGAGCCACAGTATAGAATCTGATTTTCACAAATACATCACAATTCTGTCGCATAGGAAACTGTAAATGGTCTTGTTCATGATTAATAGCTGCTGCTTTAAAAAAAACGGATTGGATACGGACAGCACACGAATGACAAGTGAGAAAAAAAATCCCCCCACTTTTCTGGAAGAAACTCTATTTTTAAAGGGTCTTGGGAACTTACCAAATGAGCAAGCAAAATAATGCTTATTCATCAAGTGATTGGATTGTTCATAGTAGTACAAAAATCATTACTCTCGGCTACACGTCACCCAATGTGAAAAGGAGATGTGCCGCTGATAAAATGATATATTTACACGATAAGAATGCATCATTATAAGAGCGGCACAACACAAAGAACCAATGTGTCTGCCTAATGTCTATGCAAGTCTTCTTGGTAAGTGATGAAAAAACATGACATGAATGAGTACTGTGACAGCGTAGAGTCGGAGCAGCTCTGCTTTCAATCAGCAAACAAAGATCTGAAGCAGAACCGTGAGCGTAGTGTCGGAACATCAGCAACAGCAGCGCAGACACAATGCTAGGAAGCAGCATGGTACAAGCAAAGCACAGACATCACTATATGAAGCAATACTGTGTCAATATACTGTGTACACTGGACAATGAAAGAACAGTTGCACAGCAGCATGAATCAGATGACGTCTACATTCCTTCTAACGTTGTACAAAGCATACAAATTAAGGCGTTAAATATATGCGCAATATAATATGATATATTTAAGTGTTAAATTTGACGAGACACATGCAACTGTAGGAGCATTACATGTAATGGATGGATGGGTAAGGCTATGTTCACACGTTGTTTTTTTGCTGCGTTTTTTTTTTCTGCAGCCAAAAAAACTCAACCTCTCAGCAGTAAAAAAAGCTGGAACCAAAATGCAGATTTTGCTGTCTTTTTTGCTGCGCTTTTTTTAAAGATCTCATAGTTCAGCTTTGCTTCCACCTAGGAGGCATGAACAACACATTGTTGCATTTTTGCATATACTCATTGCTTTCTATGGGTGAAAAAAAGATTAAAAAACGCTGAAAGAATTGACCTGCTGTAGTTTTCAAAAACTCAGGAAGAAAAAAAAATAAACGCGTGCATGAGATTTCTGAAATCTCACAGCTTTTGCTGGTACTGTAAAAAAAAAGCTTTTAATTTGATCTAAAAAAGCAGCAAAAATGCAACGTGTGAACATAGCCTAATGGTGAAATGAGGCATTTGACAACTTCGCAAGTGATTATTACATTTATGTGCTACAATAATCATCAGGTTTTAAAATGCATGCATTTGTTAATTTGCTTCAGTCTTGTACAGCATACATTAAAAGCAACATGATTGTCGGCCCATATACTGTAAATATTTAGATTTGAGAGTCCTCAGTGGTTGATACTTTTAATGGCTAACTGAAAAGATGGTAACATATTGCAAGCTTTCGAGACTTCTCAGGTCTCGAAAGCTTGCAAATTGTTACCATCTTTTCAGTTAGCCTTTAAAAGTATCAACCACTGAGAACTCTCAATTCTAAATATTTGTCTACCTACTGGCTAACGCGGTACAAAGATATATACTGTAGCTTCAAGGCCCATATAAATGCACTTTAATAAACAAAAAGTAACAAAATGAAATTACAATACTTTTAGCAAATCAAAGTTTACATTTGCTCATAAAATACACATGCGGAGTGGAGAGAGAAAAAGATCCTAGTTGACTATAAAAGTTTACACTTTACAGGCGAAAGAAAAAGAGAGGACTCTACTGACCATAAGAGCTTCATTATATAGCTGAGGAAGAAAGCCAAAGAGTACCCACTGATCACAAAAGCTTGTATGCTACAGGACAGAGAGAGGATCCCGGTGATCATAAGAACTTAAACTCTACAGAAGAGACATACTTACACAGTGACTCTGGAGATGGGAAAGGACTCTGACTTACAAACTATAACTATAACTTATTAAAGATATTATAGCTACAGTGTAACAAGGGGCACTGGGGTGGTAGTCCAGACTAAGCTCACCCACTAAACAGAGTCTGTAGACACACCGGCCCCTTGTACATGCAATATGGGATGAATTCAGCCCTTCCCTCAAACAGAGTAACCTTCTCTCCTCGGGCCACAGCAGTCCAGGCAATTTAGAGTCTAGAGATGCAGCTGTATTCCAACAGGGAAAGCATAACTTTTTATTGAGCAGAGGATGAAGGATGGACATAAAAGACAATTTTCTACACTGGATTTCATGCTCTCGCCCTGTCATTTGCTGCAGTCGTACTCACAATGCCCACAACCGCTGCACCTGATGTTAGCTGTCTGGCATGGCCGCTTGGTTCAGCAATGACGGCCAACACGATGCCTCGCAGGACCACCTCTAGAGTCTCCTGTTCACTTGCGGGCTTCTGTCAGTGTATTGCTGGTCCTTTCACTTCATAGTCTTCGGCCTTCGCGGGTAGCATAGGTGGCCATCGGGATCAGGGCCTCTCTTCTAGGTCTTCTTTACACCAGGCCTCAAACTGCAGTCCTGCCTCCACCTCGACTTTGGATAGCCTCCAGTCTTGGCGGCCCATACCGCCACGGTGTGACATGTTATGTCTCTCTCTGTCAGCAGATAATGGTGCCTCGTCCAATGTCAAGTAGTCTGTCTTTTCTGGGTTTCACCCATTCATTGGTGGTGTCATCTTCTGCCGCTCTACCCATTTCTCCTGTTCAGGCTGTAAGGGCGGCAGCTCCTCCTTCGCCCGCATCCATTTAAGGTGGGCATCTTTCACAATGGGGTGCGCCCTTCTCTCTTCTGGCCACAAAATCTCTGTATGATGCCCACAAAAGGCAACAATTTTCCCATTTTTTGCACCAATGGCCGCCATCTTCTCTATAGCAGTCGTCGCCATTTGTAAATCAGCAACATCTGCCATCTTTACTTTTGCTGCGGTCCACTGCTCAAAGTCTCTATCATCCAATTGCAATGCTGTAACAGCGGGCAATGAAGCACAAGTCCCAAATTCAGAGTCATAAATCTCCAAATTGCTATCAGGTGACATCTCCATTTCTTCCAGCTCAGGCAGCACATCACACATTTCAGACTTATAGTCCGGGTCAGCTGCCATCTCTATTTCTCCCATGGCGGTCACTTCAAAATCTTAAGTCTTTAGGCTGCGGGGGTCCATCCTGCCGACTATGCCAAGTGTAACAAGGGGCACCGGGGTGGTAGTCCAGAATGAGCTCACCAACTAAACACAGTCTGTAGACACCCTGGCCCCTTGTACATGCAATATGGGATGAATTCAGCCCTTCCCTCAAAAAGAGTAACCTTCTTTCCTCGGGCCACAGCAGTCCTGGCAATTAAGAGTCCAGAGATGCAGCTGTATTCCAACAGGGAAACCGTAACTTTATTGAACAGAGGATGAAGGATGGACATAAAAGACAATTTTCAACACTGGATTTCCTATTCTTGCCCTGACATTTGCTGCAGTCATACACACAATGGCCACAGCAGCCAAGGATCACAGTTGTCCAATAACTGAATTATGAACACCTGAGATCCCTTCAGCCCTCTAAAGTCCAGAGAGCATGTGTTATAGTCCTTTTTTTAGTCCTTGGTGATCTTTAGCCCGGAATAACAGACCTCTCCCATATGGGGGTTCTGGCAGTGACCCATCTATCTGCACATCTGCACTGGTCAACGATCCCAGCAGTTCTGGAGGGATACAGCAGCTTCCTCTTTCTCTGCTGCTGACTCAGCCCCTCACATTAACCATTGCTGTCCCTAACTAAATAATGCCCTTTACAGGCAAGCCTACAACCTTCAGTGATCCTCAGTCTGCTGTACCTCCGCACGACCAGCTCAACCCTCTCCTAGTGTATCCTCACCCATCCCCTGTAAACTGTGAGCCCTCGTGGGCAGGGTCCTCTCTCCTTCTGTACTTGTGTGTGCCTTACTTTGACCATGTTTACTGTACTTGTCTATATTTGCCCCTTTCACATGTAAAGCGCCATGTAATAAATGGCGCTATAATAATAATTTATAATAATAATAATAATAATGATAATAACATACAAATTATAGTTTAATACATTGCTAGATATAAGGCACACATATAACCATGCAGGTACAAAACTTATTTACTTGGGAAGTGCATAGGGGGACACATGGCAGAAGGAGGGGTGCAACTGAGTGGACCTGCCACCTCCTTAAAACAGCATTATGAGGAATATCACAAAGTAATGCAAAATGACGTTTGCCAGATCCCTGGTGCTTTAGCAGTGTGGGCAATGTTGAAGGGCAAGTATTTTTTTTTGCAAACTATAAATTGAATTTGAAAAGTTCAAATTTGTGTGAAACCACAGATTTTAGGAAATTCAATGCCCAGATCAATCCGCTCATCTCTATTTGTATATGATCAATATGTTACCCCCTACATTGCTGATCCCTAGAGTAAGCTAATTGATCTCATGATCTTTACTTATAACTAATATTCTCAAGGCTCCTAATTCACTTTGATCTTCCTTTTGTAATTTCTTTAATTTATAACAGAATTGATGCTGTTTCATTACATATCCAATAAACTTTATTTGTAATTTCTCATTATTGTATGCTAATAAAAAATATGCCAGTGTACTGTAGGTACAATTTAAAGATACTAATTTATGTACACAAATATCATTTCAATAAGCACTTCCAATGTATTGTTTTACAATTCATGTATATCTTGTTATATCATAAATATTGCTTTCCTCAGCTAGATTTACTTTAAAATGACTAACAGACCCACCAATTATAATCTACCATAGTTTTCAGAGAAGACTGTGTAACAAAGCTAAAATATCAAAATCAATTTTACAGTTCTACATAAAGGAATTAACAAAATGTACCAAAAATATACCAAATATAATATTAAATACTACTGTCAGGGTCCTGACAGAGCCGGCGTACAGCCTCTGCTAAGCAGGGACTCACCCACACCGTAGGGACCCCTGGGGACAAGAATAGCCGGAAAATAGAGATGCACAGGACCTGAATGTAGAAGTTTAGCAAGCCGGCACAGGACCTACGGTCATGTGACTGCAAGGGGGCGGGGCTTAGCGTCCTGCTTTCAGAGAAGGTAGAAAACTCAGAGTCGGGCAAAGCGGAGGTCATGCACAATACAGGCAAGCGAGGTACAGGAGGGATAAACAGACGGGAGGTCAGACAAAGCCAAAGGTCATACACAAGATATCAGTAAAGTACCAGGGATGAGACAGAACGGATAGTCAGAGCCAAGCAGAGATCAAAACCAAACAGACGTAGAAGGTACCAAGCAGAATACAAAGCAATATCCAGAGAACAGACCGAGTCATAAAGAGATAATCATGCAACCAGAACACAGCACTAACACACTCAGGGCTCACCACACAATGCCAAGGGCGAAAGTATAACTAATGGGGGATGGAAGCTTCCTGAGGCTATAAGAAGCCTCCCCAGAACCAATGAGAGGCCACCATAATAGGTCCCAGGTGTGCAGGTGAGAGTCTGCACTGAGATCAGAACATTAACCCCAGAAGTGCCGGTCACCCATCACTGGTATCATGACAGTACCCCCCTCTCAACGGGGGGCCTCTGGACCCCCAGGCTTGCCAGGGTATCTAGCATGGAAAGCCCAAACCAGACGATCCACATGCATCAACCGGGCCGGCACCCAGGACCTGTCCTCCGGCCCATACCACTACCAATGAACTAGGTACTGTACTGACGCCGTATCAACCTAGAATCTACGATGTGACCAATCTCATATTCCACATGTCCCTCAACCGAAACCGGAGGAGCAGCGGACTCGGATTCTCCCCGGACTGCTTCAAACCGCTTCAGTAGAGATCTATGGAAGACGTTAGGGATCTTGAAAGAGGGTGGAAGGCACAGCCTGTACGCTACTGGGTTGATTTTTTCCACAATCTTGTAAGGGCCAATGAATTTGGGGCCCAACTTGGCTGACGGAATCTTTAACTTAATGTTTCGCGTGGAGAGCCAAACTTTCTCTCCAACCTGAAACATGGGACCAGGTGTTCGTTTCCTGTCAGCGCAAAACTTATACCTGCCTTGAGACCTAGATATACGCCACTGGACTTCTGCCCATGTATCTTTTAACCACTGAACAGAGTCCTCAGACCCGGGGCACCCCGAATCCAGACGAGAAAACTCACCAAAATGAGGACTGAACCCATAGTTGATCAAGAAAGGGGACATACCAGTGGATTTACTCACCCGACTATTGAAGGCAAATTCAGCCAATGGCAGTATATCACACCAGTCATTCTCTCTAGCAGAAGTCAGACATCTGAGGATCTGTTCCAGAGACTGATTAGTGCATTCCGTCTGACCATTACTCTCAGGATGGTATGCAGACGAAAAGGACAGAGATATCCCTAATTTTTTGCAGAAAACGCGCCAAAACTTAGCCACAAACTGCACACCATGATCAGACACCACATTCAGGGGTACCCCAAGCAAGCGGACCACATGCTGCACAAACAATATGGATAAGGTCTCAGCAGAAGGTAATGCGGACAGGGGTACAAAATGAGCCTGCTTTGAAAATCTGTCCACCACTACCCATACCACCATATTACCCCTGGAAGAGGGAAGATTGGTAATAAAATCCATGGACAGATGGGTCCACGGTCTTTCGGGAACTTCCAAGGGCATCAGCTCCCCCGCCGGCCGGCAATGGGAGCTTTTAGAACGAGCGCAGACCCCACAAACAGAAATGAATTTCTTTATATCAGAACCAAGAGTAGGCCACCAAAAGATCCTAGCCACCGCCAGTCACGTGGCTGATATACCAGGGTGAGCACACAACTTGGATTCGTGGAACTCTTGCAAGAGTTTAAGGCGAAGTTGCTCTGGGACAAACATCTTGCCCCCTGGCTTGGCCGCAGGACCCAGCGACTGGGCCCCCTCAATTTCCTGTTCCAATTCAGATGAGGTCCCTGCTAACACCACCCCAGGGTGCAGAATGGAGGATGGTGGCTCAGGGACAGACACAGGGTGAAAACTACGAGATCAGCCATGACATTCTTTGACCCTGGATGGAATGTAATAGTAAACTGGAAACGAGAAAAAAAAAGTGACCAACGGGCCTGTCTGGGCATTAATCTTTTAGCAGACTCAATGTAAGAAACATTTTTGTGATCAGTGATCAAAGTAACCGGGTGATTGGCCCCCTCCAAATAGTGCCTCCATTCCTCAAACGCCAACTTGACCGCAAGAAGCTCTCTATTGCCTACATCATAATTTCTTTCAGCAGCAGAGAACTTCCTGGAAAAGAAAGCACATAGCCTGAGTTTGGCTAGAGTGGCAGGCCCTTGGGATAACACTGCCCCCACCCCCACCTCAGAGGCATCCACCTCCACCACAAATGGTTTGGAAGGATCTGGCTGTACCAAGACAGGAGCAGACATAAAACATTTTTTCAGCGTCGCAAAGGCCTCTTTTGCGAGTGAAGACCAATTTCTCACACCCGCATCTTTGCATGTTAGATCCGTGAGAGGTTTGACCACTTGCGAAAACCCCCGGATAAATTTGCGGTAATAATTGGCGAACCCCATGAAGCGCTGAAGACCCTTAAGATCTCGGGGTTGCACCCAATCCGCAATGGCCTGCACCTTCTTGGGGTCCATGCGAAAACCCTCAGCGGATACAATTAATCCCAAAAAAGACAATTCTTGCACACAGAATACACATTTCTCCAATTTGGCATACAGATGATTTTCTCTCAGTCTTTGGAGAACAGTTCGTACATGTTCCAAATGAGAATGCTTGTCGGAGGAGTATATCAAAATATCATCTAAGTAGATAACGACAAAATGACCAATGAGATCCGAGAATACCACGTTGATGAAATTCTGAAATATGGCGGGGGCGTTGGTATGGCCAAACGGCATGACTAAATTTTCAAACAGTCCCTCGGTCGTGAGGAACGCAGTTTTCCATTCATCCCCCTCTCAGACCCTAATCAAATTATATGCCCCCCGAAGATCCAGTTTAGAAAACCACTTTGCCCCTGATAGTTGGTTACATAAATTGGGAATCAATGGAAGGGGGTACGTATTCCGTACAGTAATCTGATTATCTCCCGAAAATCGAGACAGGGACGTAACCCGCCATCTTTTTTCTTTACAAATAAGAAACCTGCCGCCACAGGTAAGACTGAAGGACGTATGTGTCCTTTGTGCAGACTTTCAGCAATGTACTCCTTCATAGCCAAGCGCTCAGGACCGGACAAATTAAACAGATGGGCTTTAGGTAATTTAGCCCCCGGGACCAGCACAATAGCGCAGTCAAAGGGTCTATGTGGCGGTAACTATGTAAGAACAAAACCGTTGGCACAACCCTGAGAATTGTAGGTGGTGCCCAAGTAGGATCCCAATCCGTGAACTAAATATATATAAACTTGGCACACACCAAAGGTTTCTGATGCAGAAAGGTGATTTTTAATTATACAACAGTACATACATACACAGACGTTTCGGTCTAGGACCTTCATCAATGTACGATATATTGTACTGTGAGATTCTTAGTGACTGGGCTTTGTGAGATAGACCAATCCTGTGAGGAGGCACATGAAGCCGTCCCACTGCGTGGTGATTTGTGGACTGTGGACGCAGTATCCACCGCGAATCCCAAGTTTATATATATGTGGCGGTAACGTCTCGGCCTCGCTTTCGGAGAATACATCTTCGAAGTCCTTCAGGCATTCCGGAATACCTTCCAGCTCGACAGATGATACAGACACAGATTTAACAGGTTCAACCAGCAGTGCGGATTTATCACATAACTTAAAATCATTAAACCCCCATTGAACAATCTCCCCCGTTTTCCAGTTAATAACTGGGTTATGGCGTTGTAAACAGGGCATGCCCAACACCAACCCTGCAGGTAGATTGTCCAGAACAAAACAACTTAAGTTTTCCACATGAGTAGCGCCCACTCTGAGTGAAAAGAAGTCAGACATAAAGAGAATTCCCTCCTTAGTGAGGGGAGAGGAGTCAATGGCCATCACCTTGGCCATCATCTTGCAGTGTGTGACCAATTGGGAGTCAATGAGATTAATCTATGATCCGCAGTCCACAAAGGCTGTAGAGGAAATAGAACTACCATCCACAAACAGTTCCACAGGCAGTAACACCTTAGAAAATGAGGAAAAGTGTACCTGAGGGTCTGAGTAGTCTCCCTGTTGACTACCCAGACCTAGTCATTTCCCGCCGACCGGGTTGAAGGCGGGCAATCAGGACACTCCCTTTTACAATGCCCCACTTTACCGCAGCAAAAGCATAACTGCTTGTCCTTCCGGCGTTTCCTCTCCATATCCTTCATGGAGAGGGTGCCTACATCCATGAGCTCAGGGGCAGTCTCTTTTCCACTGGGGAACAATGGAGTCTCCACCTGCATCACCCCTCTGGCCCGCAGCCTGCAGTCCATCCGGACGGCCTAGGTCATGGCGTCCTCGAGAGAGTTAGGTAGGGGATGTAACGCCAAGGCATCCTGCAGCCGCTCGGACAAGCCTCTGCGAAAGAATCCTCGGAGTGCGGCGTCGTTCCAAGAGACCTCTGCGGCCCAGCAGCGGAATTCAGTACAAAACCACTCAGCTGAGTGTTTCCCCTGACAGACGCTCATCACCAAGCCCTCTGCCAATCGCACTTGGTCAGGCTCATCATAAATGTGCCCGAGGGCCTCAAAGAATGCATTCACAGACACTCTCACAGGGGCAGTGGCAGAAAGGGAGAAAGCCCAAACTTGTGGGGACTCTCTTAACAGAGACATAATGACCCCAACCTTCTGACTTTCATCCCCAGAGGAATGTGGTCTCAAACTAAAAAAAGTCTGCACCCCTCCATGAAGACCCTGAACTCCTTTTTGCTTCCAGAAAAAATGTCAGGCAGTTTAACAGGTGGTTCTGGGGACACCAAAACAACATCACTCGCCCCAGCCCCCAGAGACCCAGCAGCTAAAGCCCCCCGCACTGTCTCAGAAACCTGCTGCTGAGAACGAGCCAGAGCTTGCTGCTCCAGAGATAAACCCTGAAACATCTGACTCAGACTTTTCATCTGGTCAGCCAGAGACTGTATGGGATCCATAACTCTCTGCATAAAAAACCCCCCAAAAACTTAATGGTCAGTTATAATGTCAGGGTCCTGACAGCGCTGGCGTACAGCCTCTGCTAAGCAGGGACTCACCTGCACCACAGGGAACCCTGGGGACAAGAACAGCCAGAAAATAAAGATGCACAGGACCTGAATGTAGAAGTTTAGCAAGCCGGCATGTGACTGCAAGGGGGCGGGGCTTAGCGTCCTGCTTTCAGAGAAGGTAGAAAACTCAGAGTCGGGCAAAGCGGAGGTCATGCACAATACAGGCAAGCGAGGTACAGGAGGGATAAACAGACGGGAGGTCAGACAAAGCCAAAGGTCATACACAAGATATCAGTAAAGTACCAGGGATGAGACAGAACGGATAGTCAGGGCCAAGCAGAGATCAAAACCAAACAGACGTAGAAGGTACCAAGCAGAATCCAAAGCAATATCCAGAGAACAGACCGAGTCATACACAGAGAATCCATGCAACCAGAACACAGCACTAACACACTCAGGAGTCAAAACACAATGCCAAGGGCGAAAGTATAACTGACGGGGGATGGAAGCTTCCTGAGGCTATAAGAAGCCTCCCCAGAACCAATGAGAGGCCACCATAATAGGTCCCAGGAGTGCAGGTGAGAGTCTGCACTGAGATCAGAACATTATCCCCAGAAGTGCCGGTCACCCAGCACTGGTATCATGACAACTACTAAGTAAATTACTATTAAATTTTAGTGAACTGTAAGTGAATTTTCACAATCAAAAATATTAAATAATATTAAATATAAAAATAATTACATATATTTTGATACTGAATCAAATATTTACATAAATCCATTTTCTGCACTGATTTCTCCTGCCTTGTCCCTGAAACAAACTTGCTTGACATTTTTAAAGTTTTACTAGAGAACTCTGGGTAATTCTTTGCATATAAAAAAACATGAATTCAGATTTCTAGCTTTGAAAGGACTTCATAAGATAATCACATCAAACTCCGTCCATGGATAAAAGCTGAAAAGGAAAATGTGCAGCTTATTACAAAATATTGTTTATTTCTATTTAAATTGTCAATTACATTTTCTTTAAACAGATTTGAATAGACTTTCTTTTAACCTATCCTAGCTTTTCTCAGATTTAGGTTTTCTTATAACTTTGTTTGCAAATGTAATTGTGAGGTAGGAAATACGCCACTAGAAATGTTACAAATAAAAGTAATGAAAATCGTGCACACAAAAAAACTCCTTGTCCAAATACTTTAATATGGCACATTGAGGTCAGCGAGGACCTTGGGAACCACATCTATGAAGTACAATGGAGAACCAGTGTATAACAATGGCTCCAGCTCTGGTCTATTAAGCTACATGCATTAAATGATCAAATACTACTGGAAATATCTATAATTTAGAATTAAAACATAACACTGGTCAACACAAAAATAATCATCAGAAAAGGTAATATGTCTGTTTTATGGAGTTTGATGTGCTGATTTCAGAAATATGCTTAGTTTTACTCTATGACATAAAGTTTCTGAGACCAATGACTGCTTCTTGGAAAGTCACATGCTATGGGGAGGAGCTAACTATTATGAGGCGGTAAGATTTGAGTTACTCAGAAAAGGATGGTGATGGCAGCAAGGACTGTCATGTGAGACTATGAGAGGAGCCTGGCCTCTAAAGGGATCTGTGCCCTGCCACAGAAAGAGAGAAGGGAAGGCAGCGGACAGTCGCCATTGTGAGAGGATTTTCACTGCATTTCTGGGAGGGGAAGTCACCTCAGAGGGAAGAAAACAGCTCAGCCACTGAGGTGTAACTGAGTGAGGGTCTCCACAGAGAGAGAAACTGAAAGCAACCAATATCACGCTGAGAAACTGCCTGTCTGCAAATGTTCATATTCATAAGGAATAGGCTGACCTGTTTGCCTCACAACTGTATATACTGTAGTTATCTAATAGATTAACTCCAGTAAAATCAGTTCTCAATACAAGCTGCTTCTGTCAACTCTGGGGAAATATCTACATATAGTCGGTCAGCTCATCATATTTTTTTTTTAGATTGTCACCACCATTGAACTGACCTTACTCTATTGTTTGATCTGATTTAACCCCTTTCCTTCATTGGACGTAATATTCAGTCCATGTGCCCTGGGCCCTAATTACCATGGATGGAATATTACGTCATAGCGATAAGCGGCGCCCACGTGGTGAGCGCCGCTTATCGCGGCCGGGTGTCAGCTAATTATCATAGCTGACACCCGGCACTATGTGTCAAGGGTGGTCACGGACCGCCCCCGACACGTAACCCCTTGTACACCGCGATCAAACACGATCGCGGTGTACCGGGGGTTAAAGGGAAGCAAAGGCAGGGAGGGGGCTCCCTCGGTGGTTCCCTGAGCCCTCCACGGCAGCGCAATGTGCTGCACTGCTGCAGGGGGCTCCTTTCCTACAGGTCCCCAGATCCAATATGGCGGCGGGGACTTCCGGGGGCCTGCAGGATGCTGGCTTCCTCACTGACCGCAGAGCGCAGGCATGAGGAAGCCTGCAGCAGTGCCTGTGACAGATCGCTGATCAGTCACAGCGATCTGTCACATGACAGTTATGTCCCCCCTGGGACATTGTAATAAAGTAAAAAAAAATTTTAAAAAAAAATGTAAAAATAATTTTTAAAAAATTGCTAAATAAATGAAAAAAAAAAAATATTCCCCAATAAATTCATTTTTTTGAAATAAAAAAACCCAAAAAAATAAAAGTACACGTATTTGGTATCGCCACGTCCATAACGACCCGCCCTATAAAACTGTCCCATTAGTTAACCCCTTAAGCGAACCCCTTAAAAAATAAAAATAAAAAACGCAGCAAAAAATAATGATTTATTATCACACCGCCGAACAAAAAGTGCAATAACGCACGATCAAAAAGACGCATATAAATATCCATGGTACCGCTGAAAACGACATCTTGTCCCGCAAAAAACAAGCCATCATACAGCATCATCAGCAAAAAAGTAAAAAAGTTATAGCTTGCAGAATAAAGCGATGCAAAAATAATTATTTTTTATATAAAATTGTTTTCATTGCATAAAAGCGCCAAAACATAAAAAAGACATAAATGAGGTATCGCTGTAACCATACTGACCCGAAGAAGAAAGCTGCTTTATCAATTTTATCGCACGTGGAACGGTGTAAACGCACCACCCAAAAGAAATTCATGAAACGCTGGTTTTTGTAAATTCTGAGTCCCAAAAAATGAAATAAAAAGCGATCAAAAAATGTCACATGCCCGAACATGTTACCAATTAAAACGTCAACTCGTCCCGCAAAAAATAAGACCTCACATGACTCGGTGGGTCAAAATGTGGAAAAATTATAGGTCTCAATATGTGGTGATGTAAAAACTATTTTTACAATAAAAAGCGTCTTTTAGCGTGTGACAGCTGCCAAACATAAAAACCGCCATAAATAGTAAATCAAACACCCCGTTATCACCCCCTTAGTTGGGGAAAAATAATAAAATTAAAAAATGTATTTATTTCCATTTTCCCATTAGGGTTAGGGCTAGGGTTAGGGCTAGGGTTAGGGCTAGGGTTAGGGCTAGGGTTATGGTTAGGGCTAGGGTTAGGGGTGTGTTGGGGTTAGGGTTGGAGTTAGAATTGGGGGTTTGCACTATTTGCACACATCAGGTGCTCTCCAAACGCAACATGGCGTCTGATCTCAATTCCAGCCAATTCTGCATTGAAAAAGTCAAATGGTGCTCCTTCCCTTCCAAGCTCTGCCATGCGCCCAAACAGTGTTTTACCCCCTCATATGGGGTATCAGCCTACTCAAGACAAATGGCAAAACAACTTTTGGGGTCCTAGTTCTCCTGTTGCCCTTAGGAAAATAAAAAATTGGGGGCAAAAATATCATTTTTGTGGAAAAAAAATATGATTTTTTCATTTTCACGCCTGGGCGTTATAAACTTCTGTGAAGCACTTGGGGGTTCAAAGTTCTCACCACACATCTAGATAAGTTCCTTGGGGGGTCTACTTTCCAAAATGGTGTTATTTGTGGGGGGATTCCACTGTTTTGGTACATCAGGGGCTTTCCAAACGCGACATGGTGTCCGATCTCAATTCCAGCCAAAAAAGTCAAATGGCGCTGCTTCCCTTCCGAGCTCTGCCATGCGCCCAAATAGTCGTTTACATCCACACATGGGGTATCAGCGTACTCAGGACAAATTGCAAAATAACTTTTAGGGTCCTGTTACCCTTGGGAAAATAAAAAATGGGGGTGAAAAGATCATTTTGTGGAAAAAATATGATTTTTTAATTGTACCGCTGTACGTTATAAACTTCTGTGAAGCCCTTGTGGGTACAACGTTCTCACCACATATCTAGATAAGTTCCTTGGGGGGTCTAGTTTCCAAAATGGGGTCACTTGTTGGGGGTTTCCAATGTTTAGGTACATCAGGGGCTCTCCAATCGTGACATGGGGTCCGATCTGAATTCCAGCCAATTTTGCATTGTAAAAGTCAAACAGCGCTCCTTCCCTTCTGAGATCTGCCATGCGCCGAAACAGTGGTTCCCCCCACATATCAGGTATCAGCGTACTCAGGACAAATTGCACAATAATTTTTGCAGTCCAATTTCTCCTGTTACCCTTGGTAAAATAAAAAAAATTGAACCTGAAGTATTTTTTTGTGAAAAAAAGTTAAATGTTCATTTTTTTTTAAATATTCAAAAAATTCCTGTGAAGCACCTGAAGGGTTAATAAACTTCTTGAATGTGGTTTTGAGCACCATAAGGGGTGCAGTTTTTAGAATGGTGTCACTTTTGGGTATTTTCTATCATATAGACCCTTCAAAGTGACTTCAAATGTGATGTGGTCAGTAAAAATAAAATGGTGTTGCAAAAATGAGAAATCGCTGGTCAACTTTTAACCCTTATAACTTCCTAACAAAAAAAATTTTGGTTCCAAAATTGTGCTGATGTAAAGTAAACATGTGGGAAATGTTACTTATTAAGTTTTTTGTGTGCCATATCTCTGTGATTTAAGGGCATAAAAATTAAAAGTTGGAAAATTGCGAAATTTTCAAAATTTTTGCCAAATTTCCATTTTTTCACAAATAAACACAAGTTATATGAATGAAATGTTACGACTAACATGAAGTACAATATGTCACGAGAAAACAATGTCAGAATCACCGGGATCCATTGAAGCGTTCCAGAGTTATGGCCTCATAAAAGGACAGTGGTCAAAATTGTAAAAATTGGCCCGGGAGTTAACGTGCAAACCACCCTTGGTAGTGAAGGGGTTAATGGAGAAAAATGCCCCGACAGTGTCTCAATAATCCAAACAGATTCTGATATGTAGGTGGTTCTTATACGCCAAAAGGCCAACTCATGATATTAAAAGATGTACTTTAAGTGTCCACTTCGTGATCAAGACAAAAGGTGGACTCCTCATGTGATATGCTCAAGTTGTTCAAATGGTCTTCGTGACTGGTTGAATATGAGGCAAGTGGCTATTCCATTTGCTGGTCCCATGATTTGGTGAGATCCCAAAAATCATAGTGATGACTGCTACTTTTGTTTTATCAAGCTGAAGGGCTTTTCTGCAAAGAACAAACATAAGATTAATTACCCTGAACTTGAATCTGCGGTTAGGCCAGTTCCACATGATGGTACCTTGCCAGTTCCTGTAACACCGTTGTCTGGATTGGATGAAAATGACGTAGAATATGAAGACTATGGAGCTGAAGCTACTGGTGAAGACATGGAGACTTCAAGTCAAGATGAGTATGTACCTGATGGAGTAACCAAGCATCCAGAATGCTTTACTCAACATGAATTAAATTATCTCATCAGAGACCTTTCATTGTCATAAGATAAAGCTGAACTTCTTGCACCTAGGTTGAAACAGAAGAATCTTCTTCATGATGATGTCAAAGTGTGTTATTACCGAAACAGAAGTAAAGGTCCCGTTACATTTAGCAATGCACCAGCGATCCCGACAACAATCGCTAAATGGTCACTAGTGAACTGCCAGACAGGCAGATCTCACCAACAACGCAGCGATGCTCGGCGGTCATTACTTACCTGTCAGACGGCAGCAATGATGACGTCTTCTGCCTGCGTCCATGCGTCGCTCATCGACGCCAGCGAGACTCCAGCAAGAAGAAAACAGCCCAGGACGTTCTCGTGTGATCAACGATGTCCAGCGGTGGGCCCGGTCGGAGATAAGTGTCACATGTAGCAAGATCGTTAGCAATATCGCTGTTGCGTCACAAAATCGGTGACGCTTTAGCGATAACACTTTAACACAATTTATCACAGTTGATGGACCAATAGTGTAATGTAACATTGTGAATGGCCTCTTTGATTAATTGAATCAAGAGTATTTTGTTGCAGATTGGCAATTGCTTTTTGACTCATCACAGTGAAGCATGAAAGTAGTGTTGCTTCACAATGGAAATATGAAACCATCAAACCCTATTGCTCACTCATGTCATCTAAAGGAAAGTTATGAAAATCTGTCAGTTTTTTGGATCCTATACAATACAAGCATCATCAATAGAATATCTGTGGAGATTTGAAAGTGATTGGTCTGCTAATGGGAATGCAAGGAGGTTTCACAAAATATTGTTGCTTCTTGTGTTTATGACATAGTAGAAATTCAGTAGAGCATTATGTTCATCTTGATTGAGGATAGAGAAACATCTATTTGATCAAATACAGTACTACTAAGAACTCTGAATTATTTAGATGTATTTTTGCTTTTTATTTAAATACTGCAGGGTTTTTCTCATTTTGTCTTTTGTAGTTTTTGTACGCTCTATGGCCAATGTGAACATGCGTTTATATGCTGCATGTAAACCAACTCAAACCAAGCTCATTTTTTTTGTGTTTTTTTAACAAAATATTGTTGCTAGAGATGAGCGACTTTGCCTTTTTTCGGGTCGAGACGGGTTTCATGAAACCCGACCTTTGCAAAAGTTGGGTCGAACGTAATCGGCCGATTATCGTGAAAAGTCGAAGGCTGACTGAAACACGAAACCCAATGCAAGTCAATGGGGAAGCAAAGTCGGCAGTGAGTGGAGGACAGGAAACACACCTACAGTGCCCATTTTAATGCAAAAACATCAATTCTTATTACTTAAGCTTGTCAACCTTACTTTACTTTATAATAATAGTTAGGCATTGAAAACTGGGGGTTATTTGGCAGAAGTTGTGGGGGGTAGGGCTGGCTCCAGATTTTTGTGGATCCAGGGCCAAAGAGTGTCACTGGGCTCCTTTAACACATGCCACAATTCATGATCCTCTGATACGGCAGAGAAATAGCGGTATAGTACAATGAAAAATATGTCACTTCTTACATCACATGACTGATAACCATTTTGAATTCTCCAATAGCTCCAAAAACGAACAGTATATCACTCCATACAGTATTATGGCCACCGCATAGTGCGCCATACAGAGTAATGAGGCCCATATATTTCTCCATACAGAATCATTGGTCCCATATAATGTTCGATACAGTATATGATGAGCTCCACATAATGCTACAGTATATGTTGGTCCCCATGGATGAAGCTCCACTGTCTTATGAGCCCAAATAATGCTCCATATATAATGGGCCCCATTTCTAATGCTCCAGTGTATAATGGGCCCTGTAAATGCTGCTCGTGTCTGATGTCCCCCATTTGGAAAGCTCCAGCATATGATGGGCCTCACGGATGATGCTCTAGTGTACGATTGGTCCAAATAATGCTCCATATACACTCACTGGCCACTTTATTAGGTACACCTGTCCAACTGTGTGTTAAGACTTAATTTCTAATCAGCCAATCACATGGCGGCAACTCAGTGCATTTAGGCATGTAGACATGGTCAAGACAATCTCCTGCAGTTCAAACCGAGCATCAGTATAGGGAAGAAAGGTGATTTGAGTGCCTTTGAACGTGGCATGATTGTTGGTGCCAGAAGGGCTGGTCTGAGTATTTCAGAAACTGCTGATCTACTGGGATTTTCACGCACAACCATCTCTAGGGTTTACAGAGAATGGTCCGAAAAAGAAAAAAAATCCAGTGAGCGGCAGTTCTGTGGCCGGAAATGCCTTGTTGATGCCAGAGGTCAGAGGAGAATGGGCAGACTGGTTCGAGCTGATAGAAAGGCAACAGTGACTCAAATTGCCACCCGTTACAACCAAGGTAGGCAGAAGAGCATCTCTGAACGCACAGTGCGTCGAACTTTGAGGCAGATGGGCTACAGCAGCAGAAGACCACACTGGGTACCACTCCTCTCAGCTAAGAACAGGCATCTGATGGCTACTTTCAGCAGGATAATGCGCCATGTCATAAAGCTCGAATCATCTCAGATTGGTTTCTTGAACATGACAATGAGTTCACTGTACTCAAATGGCCTCCTCAGTCACCAGATCTCAATCCAATAGAGCATCTTTGGGATGTGGTGGAACGGGAGATTCGCATCAGGGATGTGCAGCCGACAAATCTGCGCCAACTGTGTGATGCCATCATGTCAATATGGTCCAAAATCTCTGAGGAATGCTTCCAGCACCTTGTTGAATCTCTGCCACGAAGAATTGAGGCAGTTCTGAAGGCAAAAGGGGGTCCAACCCGTTACTAGCATGGTGTACCTAATAAAGTGGCCAGTGAGTGTATAATCTGCCCCATTTACAATGCTCCAGTATATGATGGGCTCCATGGATGATGCTCCAGTGTCTTATGGGCCCAAATAATGCTCCATATATAATGGGCCCCATTTCTAATGCTCCAGTGTATAATGGGCCCTGTAAATGCTGCTCCAGTGTCTGATGTCCACCTTTGGAATGCTCCAGTGTATGGTGGGCCCCATATATCATTCTCCAGAATATAGTGCTCCCCAAAAATTGCTCCCAACCTTTAAAACAATTAAATAAGTCTCTTCGCTAGGGAATCCCTGTACTAGTCTGGACTCCTCGTCGTCCCCATCTTCCATCTCTCTGCACTTGGACTGTTTAGGCAGAGGGCATACAGATGTGATGTCATCGCACTCTCTGACCAGAATGTCATTGTCAGGAAACGCAGAAGACGTCACGGCGGTGGAGCAGGGAGAGGTAAGTATTTCAGCTTTGCAAGTGCTGTGATCCTGAGCAAGCAGGGGGGCCCACTCACCGACAGCACTGGCTCAGGGCCCCTCATAGTACGCCGGTGTGTCTGACGGCGGGTGTGCACCCCCACCGTCTGAGACACCTGATTGTACTATGAGGGACCCTGTGCCAGTGCCGTCGCCCAAGAGTGGGCCCACCCACCTGTCCAGGGCAATGGCACTCGCACGTGTGCGTGCGCCAGGTGGTGACCCCGGCCCTAGGGGGAGGCAGCCCAGTTAGGGAGGTTGAAAAAATGGCATATGTTGATGTTGGACATTCAGCAGCTGCAAATGGAGGAATTGGAGAAGTCCAAGGAAGAGGAGGACAAAAGCGAGCCATTTTTCTGGCAACCTATGTGTCATCAGGGGAAGGTGGGACAAAATCCTTTGAAACCCATGCATGGTTCATTTTAATGAAGGTTAGATCATCAACATTTTGGGTCAATAGACGGGTCCTTTTTTCTGTCAGGATTGATCCAACAGAACTGAAGACTCTTTCGGATAGCACACTAGCAGCAGGGCAAACGAGCTCCTGTAAGGCATATTGTCCCAATTCAGGCCAGGTGTCCAGTTTACAGGCCCAATAGTCAAAGGGGAATGACCTGTGAGGGAGAACATCGATATGGGAGAATTAGTTTGTAACCATATTTGACAACTGCGGTCTCCTGTCACTTTCAATCGATGCAGTATTACCAGTCGTGTGAGCGGTACTTGAAAAATCAGTCCACAACATGGTCATGAAACCCCTGTCTCCAACGCCTCTTCGGATGTGTGCACCACGAACACCTCTTCCATGTTGCCCCCTACAGCTCGTGGGAGAACCATCACCGACGATGTGTGCTGGGAATGCCTCAAACAAACGGTTTACTAGAGTTGCTTGTTTGTTAGCCAATATTAGCTCTAGGTTCTCCTTTGGCATGATGTTTTGGAATTTGCCATTATAGCATGGATCCAGGATGCTGGCCAACCCGTAGTCGTCATCGTTCATCATGTTGGCAATGCGGGGGTCCCTTTTTAGGATCTGCAAGGCATAATCACACATGTGGGCCAATGTTCCAGGTGTCAATGATGCACTGCGAGTGCTGGGTGGAGGAGCACTTTCTGGCAAATCCACATCCCTCCAGTCACGCACAAACCTTGCACCTGACCTTGCCATGCCAACTTTTTCTCTTGCTCCTGAGAAGCATCCTCCTTCCCTAAATAATCATCCCCATCATCCTCCTCCTCTTCTTCTTCTTCCTCCACCTCGTCCAGGAGAGTTCCCTGAGCAGACAATGGCTGACTGTCATCAAGGCTTCCCTCTTCCTCTTCCTCCTCGGCTGCAGACGCCTGCTCCTTAATGTGCGTCAAAGTTTGCATGAGCAGACGCATAGTGGGATGCACATGCTTATGATGGCGTTGTCTGCACTTACCAGCCGTGTGCATTCCTCAAAACACTGAAGGACTTTACAGAGGTCTTTCAGCTTTGACCACTGCACACCCAACAACTCCATGTCTGCCCTCAAACTGCCTGCCCGTGTATCCTCCCACAAATGCATTACAGCCTGCCTCTGTTCGCACAGCCTCTCAACCATGTGCAGGGTGGAGTTCCACCTTGTTGCAACATCGATGTTTAGGCGGTGCTTGGGAAGGTGGAGCAATTGCTGCAGCTTCTGCATACGACTGGAGAGTATGGGCGACCAGCGGATGTGCGAGCACAGTCTTCGCACCTTATGGAGCAGGGCTGTTGACTCCAGATAATTATTGAGGAAGCACTGCACCACCAGGTTCAAGGTGTGTGCCAGGCAAGGTATGTGTCTGAGTTTGGAAAGGGCTATGGCTGCCACAAATTTCCAGCCGTTATCACTAACTACCTTGCCTGCCTCAATATATAGACTGCCCAGCCATGACTCAGTTTGTCGCTGCAAGAAGTCGACCACTACCTCCGCGGTGTGTCTGTTGTCGCCCAAACACATCATCTTCAACACAGCCTGCTGACGCTTACCACTAGCTGTTCGATAGTGGGACACCTCGTGTGCAACACTGGCAGCTGCGGATGGATTGCTCGTGCAACTGTGCTCTGTGGATGAGCTTTCGCTTCTGGAAGAGGAGGAAGGTCGAATGCCTACAGCCAAGTGTTTCCTATACCGTGGGCTAGGCAGCACTGTCCCACCGCCGCTGTCCCCTGTGGACCCTGTATCCACCACATTAACCCAGTGCGCAGTGATGGACACGTAACGGCCCTGGCCATGCCTACTGGACCATGCATTTGTTGTTTGGTGCACCTTTCCACTCACTGATTGCTTGAGTGCATGGACAATGCGGTCTTTCACATGCAGCTGGAGGGCTGGCATGGCTTTTCGAGAAAAGAAGTGCTGACTGGGTAGGTCATAGCATGGAACTGTGTAGGCCATGAGCTTTTGGAAAGCTTTGCTTTCAACCAACCGGTAGGGCATCATTTCTAACGAGATTAGTTTGGCAATGTGGGCATTCAAACACAGTGTATGCAGATGAGAGGATGAGTACTTTCTTGTCCTGCTCATAGTCTCTGGTAGGGTGAGCTGGACTTGAGAGCTGCATATGGTGGAACTAGCGGTGGACATGGCGGACTGAGAGAGGGTTGTGATGTTGATGGTGTTGGTGGTCTTGCTGATGGCCTATATTCAGTCTTTCATAACATTGTGATTCCCTGACTGCTTTGGCCTTGCGACGACACCTCAACATTTGCTCCTGGTGGTGTGCTAACCGGTGGGCTTATAGTGGGGGAAGCGATGTAGCGTTGCTGACTACCTTCATTCGGAGCAGGTGCACATGTGATACGTGAGGTTTGGTAGTCCGTCCACGCTTGCAAGTGCATGGTGGTTAAATGTCTAAGCTTGCAACTGGTATTCAAATTTCTCAGATTTTTCCCTCGGCTAAAGGTCTTTGCGCACTTCTTACAGATAACCTTTGCCTGATCATTTGGATTTTGTTCAAAAAAGTGCCACACTGCACTCTTCCTACTATGGAAGATATTTTGAGGCCTTGCACACTGTGCTAATTTGACCATCTGGCCAAGCTGTCCTGCAACCCTTTGGGTTTTTGTAAACCGTTTTTGGACTTCTACGGGCCTGCCAGATAACAGCTGCTGCGATGTCGATGCCTGCTGCGGATCCTCCTCCTCCTCTTCTGTGCTATTGGCAGCGACACCCTCTTCCCCCAATGGATGCCAATCTGGGTCAACAACTGGGTCATCCATCACCTCCTCTTCAATTTCATGTGCACCTTCCTCTGTGTCACCATGTAAGGTGGTATAGTATGCGGGAAGGGGCACCTGAGTTTCATTAGGGTCAGATTCTGGCTCAGTATACTGCGAGGACAATGTAGTGCTCGAGTGAATGTACCAGCAGAAAAATCTAGCAGTGGCTGTGCATCAGTGCACTCCATGTCCGATTCATCTTGGACTGGAGAATTCACGATTTGACTTGATAACCCAGGCATGATATGTGAAAAGAGCTCCATGGAGTAATCTGTAGCGTGGCCAGCCGCATCCTTCACTTTTGGTAGGGGTGAAGGACACAATGAAAGGTGTTGTTCCTGACCAGGAGCCTCCACTGATGACTCCATGCTTTTATTTTTTGAAACTTCAGAAGAGGAGGCGATAGAGCTGGAGGCTGTGTCAGCAATGTAAGCCAAAACTTGTTCCTGAAGCTCCAGCTTTAAAAGCGGTTTACCTACTCCCAGACAAGGGAGCCTTCGAGGCCTTGTGGAGCCAGACGATGACGCAGGCTCAACACCTCCTGCCTTAGGTGCTATTGTGCTTTTGCCACTACCAGCAGATGCACCACCATCAGTACCAGCTGGCAACCCCCGCCCACTTCCACCATACTTCATCATTGGAAAATGTACCCAAAATACCACCAGCTATATGGTACTGTAAAACAAATTACAAGGTGTATATAGTATTGGGGAGAATTTTAATCTCCCTAGAGATATTTGGAGGCTTAACAATTATCTCAGGCCCACTATAGATTACACCTCAATTTAACAGGCTGAAATAGGATGGTGTTTGATAAGGTACAATGTGTATATAGTATTGGGGAGAATTTGAATCTCCCTAGAGATTTTAGGAGGCTGAACTATTATCTCAGGCCCACTATAGATTACACCTCAATTTAACAGGCTGAAATTGGCTGGTGTATGATAAAGTGCAAGGTGTATATAGTATTGGGGAGAATTTGAATCTCCCTAGAGAATTTAGGAGGCTGACAATGATGCTCTCAGACCAAGTATGACAGCAGGCAGCCTAGTAAGCAGGACTGCTGCATACAAAAGTGTGGAAAAATGAACGCTTGGCAACTGTGCAGAAAAGAGGAAGAAAAGTATTTTTGCTTTTAAAAAAGCAGTTTGGACAGCAGTATGCAAACAGCAATGCAGCTATCAGGGAGCCTTATAAGGCAGCCTAATAACCAACAGAGCTGATGCACAAAGATATATATCCTCCTCTGTCACTGCACACAAACTGTTGTGTTGTACAGTGAAAATAGCTACCAGCAGAAGCAGTTTTTTTTCTTCTTACCTGCCTAACGCTCTCCCTTATTCAGAATCAGCAGCAGCAACCTCTCCCTATGCTAAGATCGGCAGAAGTAAGATGGCAGTCAGCCTGCTCGCCCTTTTATAGCCCCTGTGATGCCAAACAAAGCACTTGCATGCCCTTCTCAAAGATGGTGGTGACCACTTCCTATGTCATCGCGTTGCCCACAGTGTGCGTCCTCCATCATTGGCTGAAAAAGGGCACTGGAAGCATTATTTGAAATGTGACTTTGGCGCTCTGTCGCCGACCTCATGGTCGACCTCACGCTATGGTCTGGTTTCGTTTCATGAAACCCAACTTTAGCAAAAGTCGGCGACTAATGAGTTTGACCGACCCATTTCGCTCAACTCTAATTGTTGCTTCTTGTGTTTATGGCACAGTAGAAATTGAGTAGAGCATATTTCATCTTGATTGGGGATAGAGAAACATCTATGCTCCAGGTTGAGACAATGTTCAGCATAATCCTTTACAGTAATTGCTCAAACAAAAATCTTTCTTCCTCCACTACATATAAAGTTGGGATTGATTAAAAACTTTGTGAAAGCCATGGCAAAGACAAGTTCACAAGGGTTCCAGTACATTTCACAGAACTTCCCCAGCATTTCACCAGCAAAACTGAAGGAAGGGGTATTTGTTGGTCCTCAGATCAGAAAGCTTATGAGAGATTATGTGTTTGAAGGAAATCTAAATGATAAGGAATTGAGATCTTGAAAAAGCTTCAAGTGGATCTGTGAAAACTTCTTAGGAAAACAAAAATCTCCAGAATATGTTGAAGGTGCTGAGGAACTGCTAAATGCTTACCAGTGTCTTGGATGACGCATGTCTCTGAAAATGCACTTTTTGGATTCACATTTAGATTTATTCCATTAAAATCTGGATATAAGCGATGAACAAGGTGAGCGGTTTCACCAGGACATTAAAGTAATAGAACACCGCTACCAGGGTTTTTGGAATAACTCAATGATGGCAGAATACTGTTGGATGTTATATAGGACTAATCATAAAAAAATCAACAAATTGTATCAATGACAGTCTAATGTCAAGCTTTTAATTTCTGCTCATATTTTGGTTTCTATTTTGCATGTGAAATTATTTTGGTTCAATAAAAACTGTTTTGTAACTGTTTTTTATCTGATATGCAGATTACTGTTTTGCTAATGTTGCCAGTATATTTCCTTTACCTTATAATAGTAATGATGCTGCTCCATGGAAACTATACATGCTACAGGAAAACTATACACATTTTTGAACTCAGGACAAAAAGATGATTCAGAAAAGTACAAAGTTACCAGTGATTACAAAAAATATTTTTTTGTGGACCTGTGTAATGCATAGGTACACTGTAGTAAGTAAATAACTAAAAACATATGTAAAACATTATAGAGTAATCAGCTGATATTTTCTTAATTAAAAAAGTATAAAATTCATCCAACCGGGATAAGGCAAACACCATCAGGATGGTCCCTAACTCTAGTAACTCATCTCGTTATGTGCCAGACATCTCTAATTAAATGGTGGCAGAGCAGGACCAGTGCCTGTGTTTAAAACCTGACTGAGGGAAGCTTAGTACATCTCCAAATGCACTAAGAACAAGAAACTAAAGAAAAAGCAAAAAAAAGAGACAGTACATCTGTTATTATAAGTCTAATATGCAGGCGCACATATAAGCTGTGGCCATTAACAAACAAATACAGCCTAGAACAAAAATATAGTGTGTAGGTACTACAGTAAGTTAATTAATAGCAATACATGAAAAAAAACATAGGGTATTTAGCTAACATCTTTTTTTTATCAAATAATCATAAAAGCCATACCACCACAACAAGATGTACCAAAACAGAATGGTACTTAACTCTGTCACACAGCGAGGTGAGTTACTAGAGTTAGGGACCATCCTGATTGGTTACACCTCATCCTGGTGGGATGGCTTTTATGCTTTTTTGATCAAATAAATGTTAACTAAGTACCCTATAATTTTTACATGTGCACTTGCATATTACATACATACATACACTCACTGGCCACTTTATTAGGTACACCATGCTAGTAAGGGGTTGGACCCCCTTTTGCCTTCAGAACTGCCTCAATTCTTCGTGGCAGAGATTCAACAAGGTGCTGGAAGCATTCCTCAGAGATTTTGGACCATATTGACATGATGGCATCACACAGTTGGCGCAGATTTGTCGGCTGCACATCCCTGATGCGAATCTCCCGTTCCACCACATCCCAAAGATGCTCTATTGGATTGAGATCTGGTGACTGAGGAGGCCATTTGAGTACAGTAAACTCATTGTCATGTTCAAGAAACCAATCTGAGATGATTCGAGCTTTATGACATGGCGCATTATCCTGCTGAAAGTAGCCATCAGATGTTGGGTACATTGTGGTCATAAAGGGATGGACATGGTCAGCAACAATACTCAGGTAGGCTGTGGCGTTGCAACGATGCTCAATTGGTACCAAGGGGCCCAAAGAGTGCCCAGAAAAAATTCCCCACACCATGACACCACCACCACCAGCCTGAACCGTTGATACAAGGCAGGATGGATCCATGCTTTCATGTTGTTTACGCCAAATTCTGACCCTACCATCCGAATGTCGCAGCAGAAATCGAGACTCATCAGACCAGGCAACGTTTTTCCAATCTTCTACTGTCCAATTTCGATGAGCTTGTGCAAATTGTAGCCTCAGTTTCCTGTTCTTAGCTGAGAGGAGTGGTACCCAGTGTGGTCTTCTGCTGCTGTAGCCCATCTGCCTCAAAGTTCGACGCACTGTGCGTTCAGAGATGCTCTTCTGCCTACCTTGGTTGTAACGGGTGGCAATTTGAGTCACTGTTGCCTTTCTATCAGCTCGAACCAGTCTGCCCATTCTCCTCTGACCTCTGGCATCAACATGGCATTTCCGGCCACAGAACTGCCGCTCACTGGATTTTTTTTCTTTTTCGGACCATTTTCTGTAAACCCTAGAGATGGTTGTGCGTGAAAATCCCAGTAGATCAGCAGTTTCTGAAATTCTCAGACCAGCCCTTCTGGCACCAACAATCATGCCACGTTCAAAGGCACTCAAATCACCTTTCTTCCCCATACTGATGCTCGGTTTGAACTGCAGGAGATTGTCTTGACCATGTCTACATGCCTAAATGCACTGAGTTGCCGCCATGTGATTGGCTGATTAGAAATTAAGTCTTAACACACAGTTGGACAGGTGTACCTAATAAAGTGGCCAGTGAGTGTATATTACATATATACTAACAGGTGGCTTTTGGTTTTGGTTTTACCCCTGGCAATAACACCTGGTCATTAGAGGTAAGGCAGTTAGACCAACACACCAAGAGCCATTTTCTGTTGAAAAAGTAACTGACTTTGTTATAGAAAACTTTTATATTCCTAAAGTGAACAGCAATCCTTCAAAGGCAAATTGTCACGTGCATATGTATTCACCACTTTCACTATGAAGCCCATAAAAATTTCTGGTGCTAGCAATTCCATTCATAAGTCACATGCTAAGTGAAAGGAAGTCCACCTGTGTGCAATTAGAGTGTCACATGGTCTGTCAGTATATACATTTTCAGCAGGGCAAGGAAAATTAATAAAATATAACTTTTAATTATTACCTTAAAAAGTTAATAGCCAGTATATAAATCATAGATAACAAAATGACATATAAAGTGCTAGTGCTCAAATTAATCAGTGCTCATATTAAAAATTGGTTTGATCCCACCATTGCTGTTTCTTTCTCTGTCACATATTCAGAGAGTAGTAATGATGGGAGTGAGAAAGGAAGAAGTTGCTCTTATCTTCTAAAGTTCCTTGTCGTGCCCCTGCATTGCTCCTGCCCTAACAAGGGCAGTCCCCAAGTGTAGACCTGCTCACCATTTACCAATAAGGATTGTGTAGCCTTCCAACACATTTCCCCCTCTGGGTGTTCATCAGGGGGATTAAGATTAAGCATAAGATATGGGAATATACAAATAGTTTGGACTCTTGCAGTGGCAAATAGTACCAAATAAAGTCTGACTGGTTGTATCAGTGCCCCTAAGTCTGTAGAGTTTGCAAATCCATAATCATCAAATGGAAAGAACATGTTATCACAACAAACCTGCCAAGAGATGGCCGCCCACCAGAACTCAGCCCAGGCAAGGAAGGCATTAATCAGAGAGACAACACAGAGACCAAAGGCAGCAGAGACTGGAGCATCTGCCCATAACACCACAATAAGTCATACACTCCATTGAGATGGCTTTTAATGAAGAGTGGACAGAAAAAAGCATTCACTAAGGCTACTTTCAGACTTGCGTTATGAGGCGCAGCGCAGGATCGCCGCTAAGCTCCACCCCACCTCCTCTGGTCAGCTCCTCCTATGGGCGCATGACGCTGCATGCGACTGGCGTACCCTATATTTAGCATTGGGTACACTGGCCGTATGCTGGTATGCTTTTGCCGGCGCATGCGACCTTTGGACGCTGCGCCGAGTGCACAAAAATGCAACACGGTGCATTTGGCGCACGTCGGCGCAGCACCAAAAGGGTGCATGCGCCGGTAAAAGAATACCAGCGCACAGCCAGGGTACCCTACGCTAAATATAGGGTATGCCAGTCGCATGCAGTGTCATGCACCCATAGGTGGAGCTGACCGGAGGAGGCGCGGCCGGGGGCAGAGCTTAGCGACTGCCCTGCGCTGCGCCTCATAACGCAAGTATTTTTTTATATTTCTCTCAGGATGCAGTTGGGCCCAAATGGTTCTGCAAACTTGTGGCCTCTGTTCACACGGGATGCATTCTAGTTGGCACTGGGCAGCCCCCTATATGGTGTTACTAAGCGGTTGTGAATCAGAAGCTCTGCATTCCCTGTGTGAACACTGCCATATGTGGATTATTTCTTCTGCACTGGTGTACCACACGACCAATCCCTGATTGTAGGCTGGCTGCTTCATTTGGTATTTATGCACCTGTGCAGCTGCCATTTTACTTGGGTTCGCTGCACCCTGTATTAGTGCAGATGCATTTAGGCCTGTCTGGCTTGTATCTGAATTTTTTGGAGGATTTTTTCCTCTTTTTGAGGTTTTCATGTTAGAGTACAACTGGCAAGTGTAAGGAACTTTGACGCAGTTTGCCTGCTTCCGTATTAAGGCCTTAATATCAACCAATACCTTACATATATTGATATGTTTTCTGTGCACTTTTTATATTTCTTTCAGGGTGCAGTTGGGCCCAAATGGTTCTGCAAACTTGTGGACTCTGTTCACACAGGATGCATTCTAGTTGGCACTGGGCAGCCCCACTATATGGTGTTACTAAGAGGTTGTGAACCAGAAGCCCTGCATTCCCTGTGTGAACACTGCCACATGCGGATTATTTCTTCTGCACTGGTGTACCACACGGCCAATCCCTGATTGTAGGCTGGCTGTTTCATTTGGTATTTATGCACCTGTGCAGCTGCCATTTTACTTGGGTCCGCTGTACCCTGTATTAGTGCAGATGCATTTAGGCCTGTCTGGTTTGTATCTGAATTTTTTGGAGGATTTTTTCCTCTTTTTGAGGTTTTCATGTTACATAACACCTTAGCAGTGCCACAGGCTGATCGCCTTCATGACGCACCACATTCATGCAGTAATTGATGCCAAAGGTGCCCCGAGCAAGTATTGAGTGCATTTATTGAATATACATTTCAGTAAGCCAACATTTTGGATCTTAAACCATTTTTTCAAGCTGGTGTTATAAAGTATTCTAATTTACTGAGAAAATTACTTTTGGATTTTCATTGGCTGTAAGCCATAATCATCAACATTAACAGAAATAAACTCTTGAAATAGATCACTCTGTTTATAATGACTCTATCCAATATATGAGTTTCACTTTTTGTATTGAAGAACTGAAATAAATTAACTTTTTGATGATAGTCTAATTTTGTGAGATGCTCCTGTATATAACACATTTCATAGTCTTGCATGAACATCAGCCAGAAGCTCCATTTATGGCTATTAGAGTCAAATTTTTATTCTAAAATGCCAAGCTACTTCGAAACTGGTTCAGATTTTCCCTATCATCCGAGATTAATAAATAAGCCTCCTTGAGCAGTCTCTTTACTCATAACATACACATGTCGAAGTCTGACATTGAATCTTGAGCTAAAGTTGCTGGAGCAGATTTTATTTATCAATGTGCATAGATGTTTGTCATCTTTATTGTTGTTCTGAAAAGCCATTTATTTCCAACATGTCTTATGCATCCAGTCTCAGTATTTGAGTCTGTAGCAACACACAATATAAAGGCACTTGGTCTTTATCATTAAGTCAGCAGACTGCAACCAATTATCAAAATCGGTGTCAGAATCTAGCATACAACCTGCTCAAATTCTCATTCTACGGCACAAAACATTATGATTTATGACTGTTTACTGATATCTGACATAGTTTCGAATTGCAGAATGACTATCTGCCATGAAATGATTTTGATACATATGTACACACTACCACATTATTTAGGTATCTGTAGATAATGTACACACAGCAAAACTGAAGCCTGAGAGACAGTCATTTTAGAAAGTTGTAAGGAAAATTCTGACAAATATAATGTAACTTTATTCATAGAAGTTTGTAATTTCTTACAATAAGAATTATTTTTTCACTGACTTTGCTCCTCTTTTGTCTACCTTACCATTTTCTTCCTTTCCCTATTTCTCCCTTAATATTTATAGAATAATAAAGAATAAAGTAGTTCTCTTTTTTTCACTCTTTCCCACTCCAATCACTTTTCTGTAGCGTTAATTAAAATGATAATAAAAAATAATATAAATGAGAATTATTTGCTCAAACAAGCATCATTACTTTCTGCTGATACCATTTTTATCTTCATTAGAGATGGACAAACTCAAAGAGTAAAGTTTGGTGTCCATACTGAACACCTACTGTTTGGGCACGGACACAGAACACGGAAAAGTCCATGTTACTTTCGGGTTCGGCTGCCCGAACACCGGATGTTTGTTGCACTGTCCCACGCCATAATCCATGTCTGGGGGATAAACAGTTTTCAACCTGGACGGTGCCAAGATGCGACCGTCCAGGCTGAGACCCACTGGTGACTGAACTGCTGCAAGTTCAGCCTCAGTGACCAGTGGTGATGTCATCGAAGTTATGTCCGGTCACTGAGGCTCTGTTCCCAGCCAGGCTGAACTGCGGTGACCTCTGTGAAATCCCCGCTAGCAGCATGAGGTTTTTTTAAGGTACTTGTGGGGATCTCACCGAGGTCACCTCAGTTCAGCTCGGCTGGGAACGCAGCCTCAGTGATGTCACTGCTAGTCACTGATGCTGCGCTTGCATCTAGGCACCATCCAGGTTGAAAACTATTTTTCCACAGACATGGATTACGGCGTGGGACAGAATCATGGACAGATGTGGTATATTGTTGTTTTATTACTTTAGTTTTATTACAGGAGATCGAGGGCTTCGGTGGAATTAGGCAAGGTAATAAGTATGGTTTAATTAAGATTATTAATGGAGTCTGTGTCATTCTTTCAATTAAAGTACTTTTTTCTGGGTATGTTTTTTTAACATGTGACTATAGAGTTACTAATGGGGATATCTTATTGACACCTCTCCATTACTAACCTCAAGGCTTGATGTCGCCTGACAATACAAAGGTGATATCAACCCCCCCAACTATCACCCCAGTTGCCACCGCTACAGGGCAAGTGGGAAGAGCCAGGCAAAGCATCAAAACTGGCACATGTAATAGATGTGCCTTTTCTGGGCAGCTGCAGGCTGCTATTTTTAGGCTGGGGGTCATATCCATGACCCCTTACCAGCCTGAGAATAACAGCTCCCAGCTGTCAGCTTTAGCAAGGTGGTTGTCAAAAATGAGGGGGACCAAATGCTGTTTTTAATTTTTTATTTAAATTTAAAAGACAACATGGGGACCCCTCAATTCTTGATAACTAGCCTTGCTGAAGCTGACAGCTGAGGGTTGTAGCCCCCATGAGTTTTTTCCACAAAAATGTTGTTTTAGCCCCAAATTATTTCATTTTCACAAGGATAACAGGAGAAAATGGACCCCAAAATGTGTTGTACAATTTCTACTGAGCACAACAATACCTCATATGTGGTCAGAAACTACTTTTGAGACACAGTACAAAGCTCAGAAGGGAAGAAGCGCCATATTGGAGTTCAGATATTGCTGTAATGTATTGAGGGTGCAATGTCACATTGGCAGAGCCCCTGGGGTGCTAGAACAGCAGAACCCCCATAAGTGACCTCATTTTACAAACTACATCCTCCAATGAACTCATCTAGTGGTACAGTAGTTATGTTGACACCACATGTGCCTAATGGAATTTCATACCATTGGGCTGTGAGGAACGAAAATGATGTTTTTACCACTAAAATGTTGTTTTTGCCCCAAGTTTTTAATTTCTGTAAAAAGGCTAGCAGGAAAAAATAAACTTCCCAGTTTGTTATGCAATTATTCCTGAGTTCGCCAATACCCTATATGTAATCAGGAGCTACAGGTGTAGTGATGCTTTGACTCCACAAGTATTTTCCATAAACAAGCAGCAGTTGATGTTACTTAGTGAAAATTGCAAATCTGTTTTTGTAGTGCCCAGTACAGGTAGAGCTCAGCTTGTTCTTCTCGAGGCATGCACCCCTAAATTAAGTGGGCTCTCATTCCTATGGAAATGCCAAATATGTGAATGCTATATGTCATTTAGGCACACTGTGGGGCTCAGAAGTGAGAGGGGAATTTATATTTGGGAGTGCATAATTCGCTAAATTTTTGAGGGGGTGCAAGGAGCCATATTGCTTTTCCAGAACCTTAACAGATGACGGACATGAATGGGAACTTGCTTTTTTGTGGATTGAGTAGATTATATTGGGAACATTATACATAACATTATGGATCACATTTAACCCCACGCTCTATTATGAGCATTGACAATGGGGTTTCCATCTAAATCTCCGAGTGACGCAATTCAGATGAGATGACTGGTGGGTTCATTCATTATAATGAGGAATCAGAATTACTCTGGACTCTGTCTGACCACTGTTCAGAGTTGTCCTTTGTTTCAAAAGAGCACAAAACTATGGAGAGCAGAGCTTCTATTCACATCTAAAAAGACGGACATCGCCGGATCATAGGCTAGAAAATGTATGAAGTGACTCCATCAGCCTCATTATAGGGAATCTTCCATCAGGGGTTCCATCTGAATCACATATTTCAGAGATTTACATGGAAAACCTGGTGTAAGTGCTCAGCATTGAGCACAGGACAAATGTGAGCTGAGCCGCACTACGAACTTTGGGAGGCAGAGTGAACAAATCAACAGCAAGTCAACAATTGGTTTTATTTATTTTTTACACAAATTCCTCTTGCAGAATAAACAATTAGATGACTTTATTCTTCAGACTGTCAATGTTATGCTAATAGATCTATTGGTCAGTTGTTAGTTAATCGTTATTCCCGGTATTCCACCATTATCGTAACCACAGTCATTCTATTACTTTTAGATTGCATTACTATAATGATTTAAATTTATTGCTGCAAGATAAAAATAATCTAGGCATAACTGTAGAGTCATATTGATTATTTGTTTGCATTTTATTTGAAATTTGCAATTGAATTGGATTTCATGGTATAGAACTGTTTTATACATTGAATTTCATATTTTACAGTTCATTTTAGAAAACCAGTACACAATGTTCTACAATAAAAAAGAATGTGTTCCATTGATCTCCAACAAACAATACAGACTAGCATCTAAACAATTTACTTTACTACTAACACAAAAGGTGAGATTAGGATGTTAAGCATGTTAGTTGTGTTGAAAAGCAACTTTGCTGGATTTGAAAATTCCAAAAGATTTATTGCAAAAAGAGGTTCAATTCAGAAATGATGTTAGATGCATTGTTGTCTGTAGTCTAACATTACATGTGCTGCATCTGTGACATATAAATGATAGGTTCTTTTAAAATAAAAAAAAATCAGTCTACACACACACTCATATGCCAAAATGTTACATCTTTAGAATATGAACAAGACTAAGAATGTTTGAAGGCAACTTGAGTGCTAAATAATTACTGGACTATATAATGTCATATGTAGAGTTGAGCGACTTTTGGTTTTTTAGGGTCGAGTTTCGTTTCGTGAAACCCGACTTTTCCAAAAGTCGGGTCGAGCAAGATCGTCTGATTATAGGGAAAAGTCGGGGTCGTCCCGAAACACGAAACCCAATGTAAGTCAATGGGGAATAAAAGTCGGCAGTGAGAGGAGGACAGGAAACACACCTACAGTGCCCATTTGAATGCCAAAAGCATCAATTCTTCTTACTTAAGCTTGTCAACCTTAATTAACGTCATAATACAAGTTACGCACTGAAAAATGGGGGTTATTTGGCTAAAGTTGTGGGGGGGAGGGCTGGCTGCAGGTTTTCATGTGCCCTGGGCGAAAGAGCGCCCCTTTAACACATACCATAACTCATCATGCTCCGATACGGCAGAGAAATAGCGGTATAGTACAATGAAAAATACTTCACTTTTTACATCTCATGACGAGGCCCATCTATTTCTCCATACAGAATCATTGGTCCCATATAATGTTTGAAACAGTATATGATGAGCTCCACATAATGCTACAGTATATGTTGGTCCCCATGGATGAAGCTCCACTGTCTTATGGGCCCAAATAATGCTCCAAACATAATGGGCCCCATTTCTAATGCTCTAGTGTATAATGGGCCCTGTAAATGCTGCTCCAGTGTCTGATGTCCACCTTTGGAATGTTCCAGTGTATGGTGGGCCCCATCTATCATTCTCCAGAGTATAGTGCTCCCCAAAAATTGCTGTCCCAACATTGAAAACAATCAAATAAGTCTCCTCGCTAGGGAATCCCTGTACTTGTCTGGACTCCTCGTCGTCCCCATCTTCCATCTCACTGCACAGTATTTCAACTTTGCAAGTGCTGTGATCCTGAGCAAGCGGGGGGGCCCACTCGTTGGCGACGGCACTGGCACAGTGCCCCTGATAGTACGATGGTGTGTCTGATGGCGGGTGGGCCGAACCTGCACTTTCATCTGCAGCTTCCTCTTTGTCACCGTGTAAGATGGAACTGTATATGGGAAGGGTAACCTGAGTTTCATCAGGGTCAGATTCAGGTCGTGTAGCGTGCGAGGGGAATGTAGTGGTCTGGGTCAATGTACCAGCAGATTCATCGAGCAGTGGCTGGGCATCAGTGCACTTGTGTCGCCCCCAGGAGTACGGTCGCCACAGTGGCATTACCTTCTTCCTAGGGAGTGTGATGTCATGCTTGGGAGCAACGAACGATCTCTCTAGCAGGTTAACTGATTGGGTGTCGTTATTCCCACGAGTCATGACCCTCCAAACAGCGTTCATGAAGGCAAAGTGTTTGTTTTACGTGGGCAGTATGGTTGCAAAGCTGAACCTTAAAGGAATGTCCAGAAGGGCACCACCAGGAGTGGAGCCTACGGTTAAATTCGACTCCACCTGGGAAACCTCAACCATGCCAGCTACAGAACAGATGCACACATTGCAAGCTTAATTCCGTTAACGAACGAGACTCTGTCATGCCCCGCGGTCCGAGTCCGGCTTACTAGAGGGACACGTGAGGCTCTGGCACATGAGATTGGCCAATAACTGGTGTGTCATGCCCTTACATGTCCGTGGTTGCATGTGCGCTACACTGAAAAGGCCAGCGTTTGTCGCTTACAGGTGCAGATAACCCGCTGAACAACGTTAGTGATGGGGATCACTGATTACAATTATTACCCGCGAACAATGATTTCCCTGTAAGTGCAGGTCAACCGCAGTTCCGGAATTAGGCCTAACCGTCATTCCTGAAAAAATGAAAAACTTACGTGTGCAAACCACAGGTGCTGTAGCTTGCTTAACAGCTCGCCAGCCGTTCTCACGCCCAGTATGGATTACACGTGATTGCACAAAGGTGAGAAAGGGTACCGTATCACCAGATAACATGTATGGATAGCGTACACATTCAAAATATATGTCTATACATCAGGAGGCAGGCTCAGACGGTGTTAGGCCCAGTATGGATTGCACGTGATTGCACAAAGGTTAGAAAGGGTACCGTATCCCCGGATAACATGTATGGATAGCGTGCACATTCAAAATATATGTCTATACATCAGGAGGCAGGCTCAGATGGTGTTAGGCCCAGTATGGATTGCACGTGATTGCACAAAGGTTAGAAAGGGTACCGTATCCCCAGATAACATGTATAGATAGCGTACACATTCAAAATATATGTCTATACATCAGGAGGCAGGCTCAGATGGTGTTAGGCCCAGTATGGATTGCACGTGATTGCACAAAGGTTAGAAAGGGTACCGTATCCCCGGATAACATGTATAGATAGCGTACACATTCAAAATATATGTCTATACATCAGGAGGCAGGCTCAGATGGTGTTAGGCCCAGTATGGATTGCACATGATTGCACAAAGGTTAGAAAGGGTACCATATCCCCAGATAACATGTATGGATAGCGTACACATTCAAAATATATGTCTATACATCAGGAGGCAGGCTCAGACTGTGTTAGGCCCAGTATGGATTGCACGTGATTGCACAAAGGTTAGAAAGGGTACCGTATCCCCGGATAACATGTATGGATAGCGTACACATTCAAAATATATGTCTATACATCAGGAGGCAGGCTCAGACAGTGTTAGGCCCAGTATGGATTGCACGTGATTGCACAAAGGTTAGAAAGGGTACTGTATCCCCAGATAACATGTATGGATAGCGTACACATTCAAAATATATGTCTATACATCAGGAGGCAGACTCAGACGGTGTTAGGCCCAGTATGGATTGCACGTGATTGCACAAAGGTTAGAAAGGGTACCGTATCCCCGGATAACATGTATGGATAGCGTACACATTCAAAATATGTCTATACATCAGGAGGCAGGCTCAGACGGTGTCAGGCACAGTATGGATTTGACGGCCCAGACTACACAGCGGAGGAGCAGGGAGGTAAAGATTGCAAATGCTGGGGCCCTGCCCAAGCAAGGGGGGCCCACTCGTGGGCGTCGGTACTGGCACTGGGCCCCTCATAGTACGGCGGTGTGTCTGACGGCGGGTGTGCACCACCACCGTCAGAGACACTTGATTGCACTATGAAGGACCCTGTGCCAGTGCCCGCGCCCAAGAGTCGGCCTACCCACCTGTCCAGGGCAACGGCATTCGCACGGTGTCGTGCGCTAGGTGGTGACCCCGGCCATGGGGGGGGAAGGCAGCACAGTTAGGGAGTTTTAGAAAGTGGCATATGTTGATGTTGGACATTCAGCTGATGCAAAAGGTGAAATAGGTCAAGTCCCAGGAAGAGGTGGACCAAAGCAAGCCATTTTTCTGTCACCCTATGTGTCATCAGGGGAAGGTGGGACAAAATCCTTGGAAACCCATGCGTGGTTCATTTTAATGAAGGTTACATCATCCACATTTTGGGTTGACAGACGGGTCCTTTTTTCTGTCAGGATTGATCCAGCTGCACTGAAGACTCTTTCCGATAGCATACTTGCAGCTGGGCAAGCGAGCTCCTGTAAGGCATATTGTGCCAATTCAGGCCAGGTGTCCAGTTTAGCGGCCCAATAGTCAAAGGGGAATGATATGTGTGGGAGAACATCGATATGGGAGGAAAAGTAGTTTGTAACCATAGTTGACAACTGCTGTCTCCTGTCACTTTCCATCGATGCAGTATTACCAGTTGTGTGAGCGGTACTTGAAAAATCAGTCCACAACATTGTCATGAAACCCCTGTCTCCAACGCCACTTCTGCTGTGTGCACCACGAACACCTCTGCCAAGCTGCCCCCGGCCCGTACGGCTCGTGTGAGAACCATCACCGCTGCTGTGTGCTGGGAATTCCTCAAGCAACCGATTTACCAGAGTTGCTTGTTTATTAGCCAATATTAGGCTGCTTTCACATTTGCGTTTTTTTCGCTGTATTTTAGCGCTAAATAGCGCATGCGTTTTTTTTCCTATACTTTGCATGGGATGCGCTTATGTGCGCATACACATGCGTTTGTACGCGTTTTACCGCGCATGCGTTTTTTTGCGGTATGCGTTCGGGCGCACAAAATGCAACCTGTTGCAATTTTTGAGCGTCCGACTTGCCTCAAAAAAACGCATGCGCACGCAATGCGTTTTTTTACAGCAAGACACCCATTATAAGTCTATGGTGAGCATATGTGCGCATTGGCATGCTTATGTATGCGATTTTTTGCACACGTGTTTTTTTTTTACCATTAGTTTAGAAAATGGAATTTAGGGGTTTGGGTTAGTTAGGGTTAGTTAAGGGGGTTTAGGGTTAGGGTTAGGATCAGGGTATGGTTTGGTTAAGGGTTAGGGTCAGGGTTAGGATCAGGGTATGGTTGGTTAAGGGTTAGGGTTAGGGTCAGGGTTAGGGTGAGGGTTAGGATCAGGGTATGGTTTGTTTAAGGGTTAGGGTTAGGGTCAGGGTTAGGATCAGGGTTAGGGTTAGGGTCAGGGTTAGGGTTAGGGTCAGGGTTAGGGTCAGGGTTAGGGTTAGTAAAGTCATGGTTTGGGTTAGTGTGAGGGGCCACCTAATGTTGGAAAAAAACGCAAACGCGGTAAAAACGCACTAAAAACGCATACAAACGCATAAAAACGCTGCGTTTTTTTCATGCATACTCATAAAAATGATTGAAAAAAACGCAGTATCTGTATGCGTTTGTATGCATTTTTTCAATGCTTTTTTTGCGGGAAAAACGCGCTGCAAAAAAAAGCAAGTGTGAAACTAGCCTTAGGTCAAGATTCTCCTGTGGCATGATGTTCTGTAATTTGCCTTTATAGCGTGGATCCAGGATGCTGGCCAACCAGTAGTCGTCATCGTTCATCATTTTGGCAATGCGGGGGTCCCTTTTTAGGATCTGCAAGGCATAATCTGACATGTGGGCCAATGTTCCCGGTGTCAATGATGCACTGCGAGTGCTGGTTGGAGGAGCACTTTCTGGCAAATCCACATCCCTCCAGTCACGCACAAACCCTGTACCAGACCTTGCCACGCCAACATTTTCACTTGCCCCACGAGATGCATCCTCCTCCCCTAAGTAATCATCCCCATCATCCTCCTCCTCCTCCTCTTCTTCCTCCACCTCGTCCAGGAGAGGTCCCTGAGCAGACAATGGCTGAATGTCATCAAGGATTCCCTCCTCCTCTTCCTCCTCATCAACATTGGCTGCAGAAGCCTGCTCCTTAAGGTGCGTCAAAGTTTGCATGAGCAGACGCATAAGTGGGATGCTCATGCTTTGGATGGCGTCGTCTGCACTTACCAGCCGTGTGCATTCCTCAAAACACTGAAGGACTTTACAGAGGTCTTTCAGCTTCGACCACTGCACACCGGTCAACTCCATGTCTGCTCTCAAAGTGCCTGGCCGTGTATCCTCCCACAAATGCATTATGGCCTGCCTCTGCTCGCACAGCCGCTCCACCATGTGCAGGGTGGAGTTCCACCTTGTTGCAATGTCGATAATGAGGCGGTGGTTGGGAAGTTGGAGCAATCGCTGCAGCTTCTGCATATGAACGGAGTGTACAGGCGACCGGCGGATGTGCGCGCACAGTCTTCGCACCTTCTGGAGCAGGGCTGTTAACTCCGGATAATTTTTGAGGAAGCACTGCACCACCAGGTTCAAGGTGTGAGCCAAGCAAGGTATGTGGCTGAGTTTTGAAAGGGCTATGGCTGCCACAAAATTACGCCCGTTATCACTAACTACCTTGCCTGCCTCAAGATGTACACTGCCCAGCCATGACTCAGTTTGTCGCTTCAAGTACTCGGCCAGCACCTCGGCGGTGTGTCTGTCGCCCAAACACATCATCTGCAACACTGCCTGCTGACGCTTTCCACTAGCTGCTCGATAGGGGGACACCTCGTGTGCAACAGTGGCAGCTGCAGATGGAGTGCTCGTACGACTGCGCTCTGTGGGCGAGCTTTCGCTTCTGGAGGAGGAGGAGGAGGGTCGAACGCCTACAGCCAACTGTTTCCTATACCGTGGGCTAAGCAGCACTGTCCCACCACCGCTGTCCCCTGTGGACCCTGCATCCACCACATTAACCCAGTGCGCAGTGATGGACACGTAACGGCCCTTGCCATGCCGACTGGACCATGCATCAGTTGTGAGGTGCACCTTTCCACTCACTGACTGCTTGAGTGCATGGACAATGCGGTCTTTCACATGATGGTGGAGGGCTGGGATGGCTTTGCGAGAGAAGAAGTGGCGACTGGGTAGGTCATAGCGTGGTACTGCATAGGCCATGAGTTCGCGGAAAGCTGCGCTTTCCACCAACCGAGAGGGCATCATCTCAAACGAGATTAGTTTGGCAATGTGGGCGTTCAAACCCAGTGTACGCGGATGAGAGACTGAGTACTTTCTTGACCTACTCATAGTGTCTGGGAGGGTGAGCTGGACTTGAGAGCTGCATATGGTGGAAGTAGCGGTGGACAGGGCGGACTGAGAGAGGGTTGATGATGGTGATGGAGTTGGCGTTCTTTCTGATGGCCTAGAATCAGTCTTTCGTTGATATAACAGTGGGATTCCCTGACTGCTGTGGCCTTGCAACGACACCTCAACATTTGCTGCTGTGCTAACCGGTGGGCTTACAGTGGGGGAAACAATGTAGCGTTGCTGACTACCTTCGTTGTGATCAGTTGCACATGTGGCACTTGAGGTTTGGTGGTGTGTCCACACTTGCAAGTGCATGCTGGTTAAATGTCTAAGCATGCAACTGGTATTCAAATTTTTCAGATTTTTCCCTCGGCTAAAGGTCTTTGCGCACTTCTTACAGATAACCTTGGCCTGATCATGAGGATTTTGTTCAAAAAAGTGCCACACTGCACTCTTCCTACTTTGGCAGACATTTTGCGGCCTAGCACACTGTGATCTTTTGACCCTCTGGACAAGCTGTCCAGCAACTCTTTTGATGTTTGGAACCTGTCTTTGGAGTGCTCCGGGCCTGCCAGATAACAGCTGTTGCGATGTCGATGTCTGCTGTGGATGCTCCTCATCTGAGCTATTCGAAGCAGCACCCTCTTCCCCCAATGGATGCCAATCTGGGTCAACAACTGGGTCATCCATCACCTCCTCTTCTATGTCATGTGCACCTTCCTCTGTGTCACCGTGTATGGTGGTATAGTGTGCGGGAAGGGGCACCTGAGTCTCATCAGGGTCAGAATCTGGCTCTGTACACTGCGAGGACAATGTAGTGCTCTGAGTGAATGTACCAGCAGAATCATCCATCAGCGGCTGTGCATCAGTGCACTCCATGTCAGATTCATCTTGGCCTGGGTAATTCACCATTTGACTTGATAATCCAGGCATGGTATGTGAAAACAGCTCCATGGAGTAATCAGTAGTATGGCCTGCGTCATCCTTCAATCTTGGTTGGGGTGAAGGACACAGGGAAAGGTGTGGTTCATGAACATGAGCCTCCAATGACGACTCAGTGCTTTTACTTTTTACAACTGAAGAAGAGGAGGCGATAGAGCTGGAGGCTGAGTCAGCAATGTAAGACAAAACTTTTTCCTGATGCTCTGGCTTTAAAAGCGGTTTGCCAACTCCTAGAAAACTAAGCGTTCGAGGCCTTATGTAGCCAGACGATGATGCAGGCTCAACACGGTCCTATTTTGCTCTTGCCACTACCATCAGATCCACCACCAACACCATCATTACCAGCTGCCAACCCCCGCCCAATTCCACGGCCTCTTCCACCAGCCTTCCTCATTTTTGGTAGAAATGTAGACAAAATCCAACAAACTATATAGTAATGTAAAACAAGGTACAAGGTGTCTATAGGACAGGGGAGATTTTGAATTTCTGCAGACACTTGTGGACACTGGACACTTTTGGATTGTGTGAGGCCCACTGAATATCTGAGCGCTCTGTCACAGGCTCGATGGCACAGCTGTGACCAAAGTGACTAGAGGATAAGGGAGATTTTGAATTTCTGCACACACTTGTGGACACTGGACACTTTTGGATTGTGTGAGGCCCACTGAATATCTGAGCGCTCTGTCACAGGCTCGATGGCACAGCTGTGACCAAAGTGACTAGAGGATAAGGGAGATTTTGAATTTCTGCACACACTTGTGGACACTGGACACTTTTGGATTGTGTGAGGCCCACTGAATATCTGAGCGCTCTGTCACAGGCTCGATGGCACAGCTGTGACCAAAGTGACTAGAGGATAAGGGAGATTTTGAATTTCTGCACACACTTGTGGACACTGGACACTTTTGGATTGTGTGAGGCCCACTGAATATCTGAGCGCTATGTGACAGGCTCGATGGTACAGCTGTGACCAAAGTGACGAGAGGATAAGGGAAATTTTGAATTTCTGCAGACACTTGTGGACACTGGACACTTTTGGATTGTGTGAGGCCCACTGATATCTGAGCGCTATGTCACAGGCTCGATGGCACAGCTGTGACAAAAGTGACTAGAGGATAAGGGAGATTTTGAAATTCTGCAGACACTTGTGGACACTGGACACTTTTGGATTGTGTGAGGCCCACTGATATCTGAGCGCTATGTCACAGGCTCGATGGCACAGCTGTGACAAAAGTGACTAGAGGATAAGGGAGATTTTGAAATTCTGCAGACACTTGTGGACACTGGACACTTTTGGATTGTGTGAGGCCCACTGATATCTGAGCGCTATGTCACAGGCTCGATGGCACAGCTGTGACAAAAGTGACGAGAGGATAAGGGAGATTTTGAATTTCAGCAGACACTTGTGGATACTGGACACTTTTGGATTGTGTGAGGCTCAATGAATATCTGAGCGCTATGTGACAGGCTCGATGGCACAGCTGTGACAAAAGTGACGAGAGGATAAGGGAGATTTTGAATTTCTGCAGACACTTGTGGACACTGGACACTTTTGGATTGTGTGAGGCCCACTGATATCTGAGCGCTATGTCACAGGCTCGATGGCACAGCTGTGACAAAAGTGACTAGAGGATAAGTGAGATTTTGAATTTCAGCAGACACTTGTGGACACTGGACACTTTTGGATTGTGTGAGGCCCAATGAATATCTGAGTGCTATGTGACAGGCTCGATGGCACAGCTGTGACAAAAGTGACGAGAGGATAAGGGAGATTTTGAATTTCTGCAGACACTTGTGGACACTGGACACTTTTGGATTGTGTGAGGCCCACTGATATCTGAGCGCTATGTGACAGGCTCGATGGCACAGCTGTGACCAAAGTGACTAGAGGATAAGGGAGATTTTGAATTTCAGCAGACACTTGTGGACACTGGACACTTTTGGATTGTGTGAGGCCCACTGATATCTGAGCGCTATGTGACAGGCTCGATGGCACAGCTGTGACCAAAGTGACTAGAGGATAAGGGAGATTTTGAATTTCAGCAGACACTTGTGGACACTGGACACTTTTGGATTGTGTGAGGCCCAATGAATATCACAGCGCTATGTCACAGGCAGAAATTGGCTAGTGTATCACAAACTACAAGGTGTATGTAGAATTGGGCAGAATAGGAATCTCCCTAGAGTGCAGGTCTGTAAGAACGGAACATGTCCTCGTTTTATTCTCACAGAGTGACACACTGATAGCTTCACTGTGGCTGTGATAACAGCCGTTACACGGTACTGTGTGAGAAGCGTACACCACTGTATGGTGTGAAAAAATGCACGCTCAGTACCTCTGCAGGACAAAAAAAAAAATTGGGATTGCTTTTAAAAAAGCAGTTTGCGGAGCAGTGGATAAACAGCAATGCAGGAATGTCAGGAAGCCTTAGAAGGCAGCCCAACAACCAACACCACTGATACACCACTATATAGCCTCCCCTTGCACTGCACACACAGTGACTGATGTGTTTTACAGGCAAAATCGCTAGCAGCAGAAGCAGTTTTTTTTTCTTCTCAGCAGGACAAAAAAAAAATTGGGAATGCTTTTAAAAAAGCAGTTTGCGGAGCAGTGGGTAAACAGCAATGCAGGAATGTCAGGAAGCCTTAGAAGGCAGCCCAACAACCAACACCACTGATACACCACTATATAGCCTCCCCTTGCACTGCACACACAGTGACTGGTGTGTTGTACAGGCAAAATCGCTAGCAGCAGAAGCAGTTTTTTTTCTTCTCAGCAGGACAAAAAAAAAAAATTGGGATTGCTTTTAAAAAAGCAGTTTGCGGAGCAGTGGGTAAACAGCAATGCAGGAATGTCAGGAAGCCTTAGAAGGCAGCCCAACAACCAACACCACTGATACACCACTATATAGCCTCCCCTTGCACTGCACACACAGTGACTGATGTGTTTTACAGGCAAAATCGCTAGCAGCAGAAGCAGTTTTTTTTTCTTCTCAGCAGGACAAAAAAAAAATTGGGAATGCTTTTAAAAAAGCAGTTTGCGGAGCAGTGGGTAAACAGCAATGCAGGAATGTCAGGAAGCCTTAGAAGGCAGCCCAACAACCAACACCACTGATACACCACTATATAGCCTCCCCTTGCACTGCACACACAGTGACTGGTGTGTTGTACAGGCAAAATCGCTAGCAGCAGAAGCAGTTTTTTTTCTTCTCAGCAGGACAAAAAAAAAAAATTGGGATTGCTTTTAAAAAAGCAGTTTGCGGAGCAGTGGGTAAACAGCAATGCAGGAATGTCAGGAAGCCTTAGAAGGCAGCCCAACAACCAACACCACTGATACACCACTATATAGCCTCCCCTTGCACTGCACACACAGTGACTGGTGTGTTGTACAGGCAAAATCGCTAGCAGCAGAAGCAGTTTTTGGTGTCTTCTTCCCTGCCTAACGCTCTCCCTACAAAATCAGCAGCAGCAGCAGCAGCTCTCCCTATTCTGAGATCAGCATGAGTAACATGGCGGTCGGCGTGCACGCCCTTTTATACCCCCTGTGACGCCCCCCAAAGCAAGCCAATCACTTGCATGCCCTTCTGAAAGATGGTGGTGACCCGTGCCTATGTCATCACGTTGCCCACAGTGTCCGTGGATCCTGATTGGCTGAAAAAGAGCGCAAAACAAACTTTTGAAACGCGACTTTGGCGCGTAAGTCGCCGACCTCGTGGCCGACCTCATCCTAGGGTCGGGTTTCGTTTCATGAAACCCGACTTTGCCAAAAGTCGGCGACTTTTGAAATTTTTCGACCCGTTTCGCTCAACTCTAGTCATATGGAGATAAGAATGTCAGCTCAAACCGAGATTAGACCCTCACAACATAATTATTATTTTCTACTCCACTGCATGTGGAAACAATTTATTATGGTATATTATTTCTTTAACCCCTTTAACCCTGAGCCTGTTTTCACCTTCTTAAACATGCCAAATTTTACAATTCTGACCAGCGTCACTTTTATGAGGTTCTTTTTTGTGACACTTTGTACTTTATGGTAAAGGTAAATTTAGGTCAATATTTGTTGCAGTTATTTGTCAAAATGTTGGACAGAAACTACCCAAAAGTTACAATATTTTAAAAACTGCACTTCACAAAGTGCTCATAACCACATTCAATACGCTTATTATACCTTCAGGTGCTTCACAGGAATTAAAGCAATATGGATGAAAAAAAATAAAAATTTTACTTTTTTCCCTAAAAATGTTGCTTTTGTCCCAAATTTGGCATTTTTACTAGAATAATAGGAGAAAATGGACCACACAATTTGTTATGCAATTTCTCCTGAGTATGTGGATACCTCATACCTCGTGTAACGCTACTGTTTGGGAGCACGGCAGGGCTCGGAAAAGAAGGAGTACCATTTTACTTTTGGAGTGCAAAATTGGCTGGAATAGATAGAGGGTGCCATGTTGTGTTTGCAGAACCCCTGATGTGCCTAAATAGCTCAAACTCCCCACTAGTAACCCCATTTTGAGAAATTGAGAAATTCATCTAGGGTGTAGTCAGCATTTTTAAGCTTCAGGCGTTTCACTTAATTGCATAGCATTGGGCGGAGTCAATAGAAAATAACCTTTTTTTAAACTAAAATGTTGCTTTGGTTTTAAGTTTTTAATTCTCAAAAGGGATAATAGGAGAAATTGAATGATACAATTAGTTATGCAATTTCACATGAATGTGCCAATACCCTATGTGTGGTTAATTTCTACTGAGTACAACAATACCTTATATGTAGTCAAAAACTAGTTTTGAGGCACAGAGCAAAGCTCAGAAGGGTAGAAGAGCCATATTGGAGTTCCCATGTTGCTGGAATGGTTTGAGGGTGCTATTTCACATTGACCCTTAGGTGACACAAAGCATAACCCCCAATAAGCAAAGTACATCACCCAATGAATTCATTTAGGGGTGCAGTAAGCATGTTGACATCACATGTGCATCACAGGATTTTACACCATTGGGCGCTGAAGAATAATTACATTTTTACTACTAAAATGATATTTTAGACCCAAATTTGTAATTTTTATAAGGGCAAATAGGAAAAATTAAATCTTATAGTTTGTTGTGCAATTCCTCCTGAGTGCGTCAATACCCGACATGCAATCAAGAAATATTTTTCAGGCACAGTGCAAAAGCTCGGAAGGGAAGGAGCATCATATTATAGTATAGATTTTGCTGTTATGTTTTGTGGGTGCCATGTCACATTGGCAGAGCATCTAAGGTGCCAGAAGAGCAGAGCCTCCCCCATAAGTGACCCCACTGTACAAACTACACCTCTCAATTAATTCATATAAGAGTGAAGTGATCATATTAACACCACGCGTGTGTCACAGAATTTTATTCCATTGGGCAGTGATGAAAAATAATTACATTATTACCACAAAAATGTCATTTTATATCCAGATATTACATTTATACACTGGGAAATGGATAAAAATGGCATCAAAATTTGTCACACAAGTTCAAGTGAACGTGGAAATACCCCGTATATGGCTGTACAGTGCTGCATAGCCACATGGTGAGACACGGAGAGACAGAGCGCTATTTGCCTGATTTTCATAGAATAGTTTGCGGACTTCACATACAGAGCTCTTAAGTGCTAGAAGAGCAGAATACCCTTTTCAAGTGACTCCATTTTGAAAATTATACCCCTTATTCAATTTATCAATAGGTGTAGTGAGGATTTGACTCCATGGGCATTTTCCAAAAACAACCTGCATTGGATGTTGCTGAGTGAAAATTGCAAATCTGCCAGTAGTGACCATACATTTTATTGCTATGCATGTTGTAGTGCCCAATACATTATGCCCAGTTTGTGCTTCTGAAGGCATGCCCTAAAAAATGAAGAGAGCTCTCATCGCTTCAGAAATGCCAAACACGTGGATGCTAAATGTGGTTTAGGCACACTATGTCTCAGAAGGGAGGGGGGAATTTGGGTTTGGGAGCGCAAATGTGAGCAGAGCCTTTGTGTGATTTCTGGAAGGCTAAATGAACAAATCAACAGCAGGCCAATAACTTGTTCTACTTTTTTTTAAGCCGTTCCTTGTTTGATATGTAAATGATAAGACAACTTTATTCTTTGGGACGGTGCAATTACAGAGGTACCATAGTTATATAAATTTTTTATGCTTGGCTGTTATGACACACTGAAAACAATTTTTTTTCTAAACAAAGGTTTTGCATCTCCATATTTTGAAAGCTATAATTTTTCTATATTTCTGTCGACAGAGTCATGTGAGGTTTGCTTTTTGTGGGATGAGTTGACGTTTTTAATGGTATTATTTTTGGGCACATAACATTTTTTGATCACTTTCTAATCTTATTTCTTTTTTAGCTTTGACAAATGTTGACACACACATATCACATTTTCTATTAAGTACAAAGGATCCGCAGTTATCTCTGCCTTATACAATGCTTTCTTACATGCTTAGTCTTAGACTTAGTCTTTATTTCAGAATTCTATTTTTCATGAGGTTTGCACAAAGAAAAATAGAGATTACGCTTGAATTAGTTTTCTGCAAATGAATCAGTAATTATTTTTATATTGATGAGGTGGAACCATGCTGACATGTAATATGTAATAAATGCAGGATTCCTAGAGGCAGTAATTCACATCCCTTTATAGGGAAAATAATTATATAGCATAGACATTGCAGGAGATGGCAAATACAAAATATCCTGGCATCATATGAAAGATAAAGAGACAGTCTGTTTCAGAATGAATGTATTTTATTGAAAATATAATATATATATATATATATATATATAAATCTGTAGTTTTTATCAAAGAGCAAGTTGATTTGGTGCAAATCTAATTTGTTTTGAATACTTAGGAATACACTGAACATGGCGAAATCAAACAATATGTGATTTGATTCTCGCAAATTTGGCATAAAAGCACATCAGCGAGAGGATCACATGACCACAGACGCAGCTGGGGGGTTCCTAAAAAATCCCAAGGGGTAGCACAGCCATTCAGTAGGAACCCCCCTAGCCAATATAAAAAAGCAGAAGAAAGAAATGCAGCAGTCTTTTAGTGGTGAATCTGGATAAGGAGAGAATTTGTGATAGAGATCTGTGTCATAGTCAAAGAGACAGAGAAAGAATGCAATAAAACCCTACATAAACTGTCCAGACGTTATGTGACATCGCAAAAGGGAATATTAGTGTGACAAGTAGTGTTGAGCATTCCGATACTGCAAATATCGGGTATCGGCCGATATTCGCAGTATCGGAGTTCCAATACTGAGTTCCATTATTTTTACAATATCGAATACCGGAATCGGAAGTTCCCATAATGCAATGAGCCTGTCAGGCATGCTGAAATGATGTCATCATGATGCGCTATAATGGAGTGTGGGCGGTGCGTGGGCGGAGACTGTGTGTGACCCTGGGGGGTCTGTGCAGACCTGCCGGGGGTCTGTGCGGGCCTGCCGGGGGTCTGTGCGGGCTGACAGGGGTCTGTGCGGGCCTGCTGGGGTTCTGTACGGGCCTGCCGGGGGTCTGTGCGGGCCTGTCGGGGGTCTGTGCGGGCTGCCGGCGGTCTGTGCGGGCTGCCAGGGGTCTCTCGGGGGTGGTATGTGTGTGCAGGCATCGTCCGATGGGACTACAAGTCCCATCGGGCGATGCCTGCTACAATGACAGTGATTGACACATTAGCCAATGATGGGACAGTAGTAGTCCCATCATCCAGCTAATGTGTTGAATGTAAAAAAAAAAACCACAAACATACATATTGCATACTACATACATACAACATACATACAACATACATACTACCTACATACTACATACAATACATTCATACAATACATACATATAGACATACAGTACATCTAACATAGAGTACATACTCACCATCACTTGTCACTTTGATCCCCGAAGCCAGTGTCATCTGTAAAAAATATTAAAATAACAAACAACCAATATATTCTCTGATCCGCAGAAATCCACGAGTGTCCCACGACGATCTCCCCTATAGAACAGTGACATCTATAGGACCTTCAGTGACACACTGACAGGAGACAATGGCTCCTGCAGTGCATCACTGAGAGGTTACTATAGTTCTCTGGTCTCATTTTATGGCAAAAGCTGCATGGGAACTTTCTCACACAGCAATGCCAAAAGTGAGACTAGGGACTATTTTTTTACAGTGGCGGAGGAACACAGTGCGGAAGGATACCTTCCTCCCGTCATTGTATTCCTGGAGCCCCTAGAGAGCAGTCTCATCAGCTGATGCTGCTGTTCTCCATGGGAGATCATTGTGGGACACTCGTGGATTTCTGCGGATCAGGGAGTATATTGGTTGTTTGTTATTTTAATATTTTTTACAGATAACACTGGCTTTGGGGATCAAAGTGACAAGTGATGGTGAGTATGTACTCTATGTTATATGTACTGTATGTCTATATGCATGTATTGTATGAATGTATTGTTTGCAGTATGTATGTAGTATGTATGTAGTATGAATGTAGTATGTATGTATGTCGTATGCATGTAGTATGTTGTATGTAGTATGTATGTGTGTAGTATGTATGTTTGTGTTTGTTTTTTTACATTCAACACATTAGCCGGATGATGGGACTACTACTGTCCCATCATTGGCTAATGTGTCAATCACTGTCACTGTAGCAGGCATAGCCCAATGAGACTTGTAGTCCCATTGGAGGATGCCTGCACACTGACACAAAGACCCCCGAGAGGCCCACACAGACCCCCGACAGCCCGCACAGACCCCCGGCAGGCCCGCACAGACCCCCGGCAGCCCGCACAGACCCCCGGCCGCCCGCACAGACCCCTGGCAGGCCCGCGCAGACATCCGGCAGCCCGCACAGACCCCCAGCAGGCCCGCACAGACCCCCAGCAGGCCCGCACAGACCCCCGGCAGCCCGCACAGACCCCCGGCAGGCCCGTACAGACCCCCGAGAGGCCCATACAGACCCCGCACACACGCACAGTCTCCGCCCACGCACCGCCCACACTCTTCCCCCCTCCTGAACTGGATGTGCAATGAAAGAAAGGGTTTATTTTCATTCCAATATTTGTGTCCCATTGACATGCATTGGTTTCCGGTATCGGAATCGGCGATACCTGATATTTTTGGGGTATCGGTCCGATCCAATCCGATCCGATATTTCCCGATATCAGAAGGTATCGCTCAACACTAGTGACAACAAGAGTATAATAACATATTTCATTGATATGGAGATAGATAGGAGAGTAGATCAAGTCAGCGAGGCAGGGCCAAGGAAGGCCACATACCTGGTAGTTACTGCTGCTTGGTGATCAGTATAGTCATAGTGCTGCTGTTGCAATTCAATCACATCTCATTTTATGCACTTAAGCAAAAGCAAACCTTCAGTATTTCTGCAGGCAAAAAAAAACATTTAACATGCCACACCAATATTGAGCCAAATTGCCACTTTTATTTTATTGAATTTTATTGAGCATTTCTTGTTTCGTTTTTGGAAAGGAGGAATTGTATTAAAAATACAAAACAAGGCAAGAAATAGATATTAAACTATGTGAATAATTCACAATGTATGATACAATCACTTAGCTGTGTTAATGGTGATAGCAATAGTGGCAATGGCAGCTATGGTGGGAGGGGTCCTGGCAGTGATAGCCAAGATTGTAGCAGAATTCAGAGTAAGGCCGGGATCACACACACAGTGAGATACGGCCGAGTCTCGCAGGTTAAAACCAAGCTCTGGCGCTGGCACTCTGGAGCGGATCATGCAGCCGCACAGCAATACATGGAGCTGCACGCTCCGCTCCGGAGTGCCGGTGCCAGAGCTTGGTTTTAACCTGCGAGACTCAGCCAAATCTCGCTGTAGTGTGACTCCGGCCTAAGGGCAAATATATAGGTGGGAATCATGACGGGGAGAAGGAGATTGCACAGTCCCACATCAATTCAACTGTCAGGGATAATAATGCTGACTATAATGATGATTGTATGGACACAACTTGAAAATCATATATATCCCATAAAAAAAGAAAGATTTTTTATTGATAATATTAAATGAACCAAAAAAAGTTCACACCACAACAATGCAAACACAAAAACACATAAAACGTGCCAGAAAAAACAAAAATCTTCACACAATAAAAATTTTGGGGGGGATAAACTAGAAGTCCCAGGTATGTTGCCTTAGCTCACACCTTCCTGACTGCAGAGGTTGGCACCCTTGGGGGGAACGAATTGACTTCTAGGGTGCCAACCTCCACCAACCATTTTTTTTGTTATTTTAATAGTATCAATAAAAAATCTTTTTTAGGGGATATATATGATTTTTGTGTTAGATACCCTACTTATATCTTGTATTTATAAGATTATGGACACAACTTGGCAACGAAGTCAGGGAAAAAGTGAGGAGGGTGGCAGCTGATGATAAAGAATTTAAGGAGGAATGTGGCACACCATTAGAAAAATGAAAAAAAGTATATTTGGCAAACATGAGTAAGGGTGCGTTTTTGTACCTGAAACGCCTAAGGTTTTGTACATGTTTTTAACCATGGCATGTTTGCTGCATAAACTTTTTTCATTTTTCTAATGGTGTGCCACATTCCTCCTTGTCTTTTGCTGTGCTTTCCAGCCTTGTTGTGCACCCACCTGCTTTGTAGATTCGGCTCTAACCTACTGTTTTTTTCATTTGGATCCCATGGATTCCTCTCTCCTGCACTCCCTGATAAATAATTTAGTAATCACTCATACACCTGGTTTAAATATTACAAAGGAAAGTCAGCTTCTAGTTTGGTCAGAAGGAGGGTGGTGGTGGTACCAACGATAAAGATAAGAGACAACTAGATTAATCAAAATGTCTAAATTTTCCAGGTACCTTATCAGCTTCTACTGTGGTCAGCTCATAATCAGGAGTAGCTGCAGCTGCAGCTACTATTTGTGAAGTTGGCTAAAAAATACTTGAAATTTCTGGTAGTTGTGAATATGTGAAGGCATCTTAGGTTTGTGAATTCTATTTCATGTTGCCAGAAGACTAATCTATTGCAGTATTCAGGCTCTGCAGACAGAAAATAAGCCATGGACATCCCAGCACAAATCAGAGCCATGGGTCTCTATCAGTACATCAAGCGGCATCACCAAATTGACCAACAGTTTGAGCAATGATGTCCTCCTCATCATATTTGTCTTTATCATAGCCAGGCCACATCCACAACTCTTGTTCATCACCATTGTCATCATCACTACTTGTCATACTCTTCCTTCACTCCACTCTCAATTATCCATATGTGTGGCCAGAAAACATGTCCAAGTTCATCACAGTCTCTGAAATATTATATGCATTCTACTTCTTTTGCGAAATGATTAGCTGTGATCATCACTGAGACATGTGCCCTCATCTACTGTGTAAAATCAGAGATTACAGACTGTCAGTCATTACATACCTCACCCTCTCATTTAAAATAATTTCTTGAGGCAGATTCTCAGGGAGTTGAGTATCTGGCCCATAGTTCTTAACAGTCCAGTTACATATGAAAAATAATTGGATTTCTCAGGAATAAAACATAGGATTACAGGTATCAAGGTATCATTTTATTTAACTTTTTAACTTTCTATGACCTACATGCTCATGTAGAAATCTTAGGAGGGTTGATCCTATTGACAGATACCCTTTAAGAGTATACATTTTTTTTTATATATATATATATATATATATATATATATATTTATACATACTGTATATACATATGTCTGTGCAAATTGTGTCTAATCAGTCAAACAATCAATTGTCAGATCAGGTACTGATATTGGACTGAGGTATGGATTTATGGTGCAGTCATGGCACTTTGCATGCTATTTGAGTACCTCAGTCCAATCCAAACCCTTCAAACCATGTAACCATGTACAGTAACTCAAACCATGTAACCATGTACAGTACATATAGATTTTACTTTGTCACAGGGGTATAGTTATATTGGAACAGAAAATGACTTTCCCCAAGTTATCGCCACAAGGTTTGAGGCACATAATTGTCTAAAATGTCTTTGTATGTAGTAGCATTAAAATTAACCTTTGCTAGAAATAAAATCCCTTGCTCAAACCATGAAAAACAGCCTTAAACTACATAGCATTCCATCAGGGATGAGGTGTCCATGTGTGAGGGAGGTACAGGACAGTAGTCGTGGCTGATAGCATTTGCATTAGTGCGACCTGCGATTCCATCATATACACATACTGGCCATAACTCTGCATACCTGTGGCTTCTTCACTAGCACTATCAGGGTCCTCTGTCCCTTTCTGGAGGATTCCTTGCTGATGGTATGCCCAGCCTCTGGGGTATGGGGTCAAGACACTGACCATTCATCAGGGGCGAGGGATCGGACAACAGCTCCAGCAGCGGTGGGCTGAGGCATGGGCCATCCATCCGGGGTCAAGGGCCGTGATGCACTCACCCTCTCCTGCTTGCTGTTGCTGATCGTGCTTGCCCTGGGCCCGCTGTATTCTTCCGCGGTTGCGGCTGTGCACTGCGCACTGTTGACTGAAGTTCCGGTTTGGCCTTCACTTCCAGCATGGGCTCCTCCGAGGCAGTCGCTGTTTCCGGTCTGCTGACCTCCAGCTCCCGATGACTTTGAAGCTCCACAGCAAGAGGTTCTAGCCCCCGCTGATGTTTTGGTTCCCGCCGGCAGCGCTCCTCCACAGGTACTGGGAACCTGTAGGTCTGGACCTCTTCTGCGACTCCTCTGTCGTCTAGGTCGGGTCTTTTCTTCCTCTGTCGGTCGCCATCTCCTTTCAATGTGGCCTAGGCTGCCGCAGCTACACATGAGATTTTATTCTGGGCCCCAACCATTCCAAGGTGGGGTCGCTTCAAGCCATTCCATCCATTTCGCTGCATTGGGTCTCTTGCTTTTCATCCACGCCAACCATAGGCGGAACGAGGGGCACTGCTGGTCAGATTTTCGTGCCATCTCTGTGCTGTCACTTCCACGAAGGATGTCATCATGTTGGCTGTTGTAATTTTTGGCGCCAAACTCTTCCATTTTCATGGCCGCCATCTTTGCCAAAACAATATTGTCAGTCACAATTAAAACATCAGTTTCTCCATTCTTCATGGTTTCTCCACATTGCACGGTGTCGGCAATCACAATGACCTCTCTTGTCACATCCAGGTCATCTCTCACAGCTTTCCCATGCTGCATGGTCTCAGCATCCTGCACCAAGTGTGAGGGAGGTACAGGGCGGTAGTCGTGGCTGATAGCATTTGCATTAGTGTGCCCTGCCCTCCCGTCACATACACATACTGGCCATACCTGTGGCTTCCTCACCAGCACTGTCAGGGTCCTCTGTCTGTTTCTGGAGGCTTCCTCGGCCCAGTTTAGTACAAAATGAGCCACAGTCCAATTTAACTTTCAAACAGGTAACTTTACTGATTCTGGTACACAGCATATTTGTATTCTTTCCAGTAGCAACATCAGGTTTCACAATGTGCAACTCTTCCTCTGTCCCTGTCCTTCTCTCTCTTTCACTAAGCTTGCTTCTGGGATGGAGCATACCTTTCAATCCCTCAGCATCCTCCCTGTTCAGCCTTACTCCGTTTGGGGACTCCCTAAGCTGTTTTGCCCTGATTCTGAGGGCATCAGCCCATGCAATAAGCTGCCACATGATGAGTGACCTGCCCATACTGCATAGTCTTTGCTAGCCCCTGCAGTCCCACTAATACTGCACCACTAGCACTGTTGCTGTTGCTCCTTCTGGTGAAGTCCTGGCCACGATCACTACATGGCTGGGCATTAAACTCCGGTAACAATGTGTGACACGGTGTTGCCCAGGGCTAGTTAGCCCAAGTGAGCAGCATGGGTGCCCTGGCCCCAACTGAGATCTACATGGAAGTCCTTCCTGCCTTATCCACCGAGCCCCTTTTACCTTAACTATTTGCCATGCTGTTGTGAATTCCCTTGCTCGAAGTTCTGAGCCGAAGATCCCTCTGCTGCCTCTGGTGGTTACTGAGAGAAATGTAGCTGGCCAGGTGGATGGAAGTTCTCCACCTGATGACAATAATTGGGAACCTGGGATTACTAGCTGGGAGCATATAATTGAGCTGATTGCTCTTGGAGGTTGCTAGTGATTTCCTCTGTGTGCATTTGGAGTTCTTTTGTCCCCTGCCTGATCTGCATGGTTCAGTTAAGTGATTCTTTTGCTAATCCTTTGCATCTAATCTGGTTGTGTCTTTTTTTTGCTTTCTGTTTTGCTGCTAGTGTTCAGCGTGCTTCCTGCTTGGGGTCAGCACTGGGCCCTGCTTCATATGTTGCAGCTTGTTCAGTTCCCTGTGATGTTAGTATCTTTTTGCTTTGCTGCCAGTTTATACCAGAGTGCTGATCTAGCGGGGGTGAGGTTGTGTGACCTCAGGATTTTTGTATATCAGAAGTGTTGGACTTTTTCATGGTTTTGTGCATGATTAGACAGGACAGGACAGAAAAGATACTGTCTGCAGACAGCTTGGGTCCCACCATTTGCTCTGTCTGTTCTCTGCCTGTGTTTGTGTCTCATCTTGTCTCACCAACAATATATGTTTGGAGGCTGTCTATTCCTTGGGGGATCTGCTCCGGGGCAGTTTAGATTTCATCTTTCGGTCTTTAGGCTTAGTTAGTCCTCCGGCTGTGACGAAGCATCTAGGGCATTGTAGGAATGCTCCACGGCTGCTAGTTGTGTGGATAGGATCAGGGGTCTGCAATCCACTTAGTTACCAACCTCTCTGGTCTCCTGGTGGCTTAGCCTGTTCCTGCCATCGTCCTCGGTGACCCATTCAGAACAGAATCACCAGCTAAACCACGCACTCTAGGGTACTCAAAAGAAGGAAAGAATTGTACAAAAAAAAAAGGTGTCAGAATTTTTTATATATTTTTTCCTCTTATTCTCTGGGACCATAAGAGGATTTTTTCTTTAATGGAGAATAAGCAATTTTCCGATCATGTTGAGCAGCTCACTGCTGAAGTGCGGGGAATTTCTGCCTATCTCGCTCAATCATCTGCTGTAGAAACAAAGATCCCTACTCCTGATGTGTTTTCGGGGGATCGGTCCAAATTTTTGAATTTCAAGAATAGCTGTAAACAATTTCTTTGAAGCCTAACTCATCGGGGAGCTCAGTGCAGCAGGTTAAAATTGTCATCTCCCTGCTGGGCGGCGATCCCCAGGATTGGGCTTTTTCTCTGACACCTGGAGATCCTATTCTGGCTAATGTGGATGTGTTTTTTCAGGCCCTGGGGTTGTTGTATGATGAAACTAATGCTATTGAAAAAGCTGAGAAAACCTTAATAGCATTGAACCAGGGTCAGTATGCTGCGGAGTTATATTGCCAGAAGTTCCAAAAGTGGGCAGTCCTTACTAAATGGAATGATGATGCCCTAGCACCTCTCTTTCGGAAAGGTCTGGCAGAAACTGTAAAAGATGTTATGGTGGGATTTCCTGTCCTCTCTGGTCTTAACGACTCCATGTCATTAGCCATTCAAATTGATCGACGTTTATGTGAGCGTAAAGGTACGCGAGAGGTGGTGCTGCCTTTTGAACAAACTTCTGAACCCATGCAATGTGATAGTGTTTTGTCTAGGGCGCAATGTCAAGAGTTCAGAAGGCGTAATAAGTTATGCTTTTTTTGTGGGGACGCCACTCATGTTATTTCTGTCTGCCCTAAATGAGAAAAAAGTTTTGCTCACACATTTGCTGTGGGCAGTGTACAGCCTAAGTTCCTGTTGGCAGTTGCCTTGATCTGCTCCTTGTCTACTTTTTCTGCTAAGGCCTTTGTTGATTCAGGAGCAGCTTTGAATCTGATGGATCTTGACTTTGCCAAGCGTTGTGGTTTCCCCATGGTGCCCCTGAGAACCCCTATTCCTTTGAGGGGTATTGATGCTACCCCTTTGGTGGAGAATAAACCCCGGTTTTGGACCAAGGTGGTAATGCGGGTCGCCCCGGACCATCAAGAGAATTGTAAATTTTTGGTGTTGCACAATTTACATGATACTGGGCTTTCCTTGGTTACAAACCCATAATCCTATTTTAGATTGGAAATCTCTGTCTCTGGTGAGTTGGGGTTGTCAGTGTTTTTTTGGTGACACTCCTGTTTTCTCCACCTCTCCCCAGTCTCAAGACGTTCCTGACTATTTGGCTAATATTTCTGATGTGTTTAGTGAGAGTAAGTCCACGTCTTTGCCTCCTCATTGGAGTTATGGCTGTGCAATTGAGTTAATGCCCGGTTGTAAATTGCCCAAGGGTCGGCTTTTCAATTTATCTGTACCTGAACATGATGCTATGCGATCTTATATCAAAGAATCATTGGAGAAGGGTTTTATCAGACCATCCTCTTTGCCTTTGGGTGCTGGTTTTTTCTTTGTGGCCAGAAAAGATGGCTCATTAAGGCCATGTATTGACTATCATTCCCTTAACAAAATCACTGTTAAATATCAGTACCTGTTACTAGAGTTGAGCGACTTTTGGCTTTTTAGGGTCGAGTTTCGTTTCGTGAAACCCGACTTTTCCAAAAGTCGGGTCGAGCAAGATTGGCCGATTATAGGGAAAAGTCGGGGTCGTCCCGAAACACGAAACCCAATGTAAGTCAATGGGGAATAAAAGTCGGCAGTGAGAGGAGGACAGGAAACACACCTACAGTGCCCATTTGAATGCCAAAAGCATCAATTCTTCTTACTTAAGCTTGTCAACCTTAATTAACTTCATAATACATGTTACGCACTGAAAAATGGGGGTTATTTAGCTAAAGTTGTGGGGGGGTAGGGCTGGTTCCAGGTTTTCATGTGCCCTGGGCGAAAGAGCGCCCCTTTAACACATACCACAACTCATCATGCTCCGATACAGCAGAGAAATAGCGGTATAGTACGATGAAAAATACTTCACTTTTTACATCTCATGACGAGGCCCATCTATTTCTCCATACAGAATCATTGGTCCCATATAATGTTTGAAACAGTATATGATGAGCTCCACATAATGCTACAGTATATGTTGGTCCCCATGGATGAAGCTCCACTGTCTTATGGGCCCAAATAATGCTCCAAACATAATGGGCCCCATTTCTAATGCTCTAGTGTATAATGGGCCCTCTAAATGCTGCTCCAGTGTCTGATGTCCACCTTTGGAATGTTCCAGTGTATGGTGGGCCCCATCTATCATTCTCCAGAGTATAGTGCTCCCCAAAAATTGCTGTCCCAACATTGAAAACAATCAAATAAGTCTCCTCGCTAGGGAATCCCTGTACTAGTCTGGACTCCTCGCCGTCCCCATCTTCCATCTCACTGCACAGTATTTCAACCTTGCAAGTGCTGTGATCCTGAGCAAGCAGGGGGGCCCACTCGTTGGCGACGGCACTGGCACAGGGCCCCTGATAGTACGGTGGTGTGTCTGATGGCGGGTGGGCCGAACCTGCACTTTCATCTGCAGCTTCCTCTTTGTCACCGTGTAAGATGGAACTGTATATGGGAAGGGTAACATGAGTTTCATCAGGGTCAGATTCAGGCCGTGTAGCGTGCGAGGGGAATGTAGTGGTCTGGGTCAATGTACCAGCAGATTCATCGAGCAGTGGCTGGGCATCAGTGCACTCCATGTCAGATTCATCTTGGCCTGGGTAATTCACCATTTCACTTGATAATCCAGGCATGGTATGTGAAAACAGCTCCATGGAGTAATCAGTAGTATGGCCTGCGTAATCCTTCAATCTCGGTTGGGGTGAAGGACACAAGAAAGGTGTGGTTCATGAACATGAGCCTCCAATGACGACTCAGTGCTTTTACTTTTTACAACTGAAGAAGAGGAGGCGATAGAGCTGGAGGCTGAGTCAGCAATGTAAGACAAAACTTTTTCCTGATGCTCTGGCTTTAAAAGCGGTTTGCCAACTCCTAGAAAACTAAGCCTTCGAAGCCTTATGGAGCCAGACGATGACGCAGGCTCAACACCTCCTGCATTCGGTCCTATTTTGCTCTTGCCACTACCATCAGATCCACCACCAACACCATCATTACCAGCTGCCAACCCCCGCCCAATTCCACGGCCTCTTCCACCAGCCTTCCTCATTTTTTGTAGAAATGTAGATAAAATCCAACAAACTATATAGTAATGTAAAACAAGGTACAAGGTGTCTATAGGACAGGGGAGATTTTGAATTTCTGCACACACTTGTGGACACTGGACACTTATGGATTGTGTGAGGCCCACTGAATATCAGAGCGCTATGTCACAGGCTCGATGGCATAGGTGTGAAAAAAGTGACTACAGGATCACAGAGATTTTGAATTTCTGCACACACTTGTGGACACTGGACACTTATGGATTGTGTGAGGCCCACTGAATATCACAGCGCTATGTCACAGGCTCGATGGCACAGGTGTGAAAAAAGTGACTACAGGATAAGGGAGATTTTGAATTTCTGCACACACTTGTGGACACTGGACACTTATGGATTGTGTGAGGCCCACTGAATATCAGAGCGCTATGTCACAGGCTCGATGGCACAGGTGTGAAAAAAGTGACTACAGGATAAGGGAGATTTTGAATTTCTGCACACTCTAGTGGACACTGGACACTTTTGGATTGTGTGAGGCCCACTGAATATCAGAGCGCTATGTCACAGGCTCGATGGCACAGGTGTGAAAAAAGTGACTACAGGATCACAGAGATTTTGAATTTCTGCACACTCTTGTGGACACTGGACACTTATGGATTGTGTGAGACCCACTGAATATCACAGCGCTATGTCACAGGCTCGGTGGCACAGGTGTGAAAAAAGTGACTACAGGATAAGGGAGATTTTGAATTTCTGCACACACTAGTGGACACTGGACACTTTTGGATTGTGTGAGGCCCACTGAATATCAGAGCGCTATGTCACAGGCTCGATGGCACAGGTGTGAAAAAAAAGTGACTACAGGATCACAGAGATTTTGAATTTCTGCACACTCTTGTGGACACTGGACACTTATGGATTGTGTGAGACCCACTGAATATCACAGCGCTATGTCACAGGCTCGGTGGCACAGGTGTGAAAAAAGTGACTACAGGATAAGGGAGATTTTGAATTTCTGCACACTCTAGTGGACACTGGACACTTTTGGATTGTGTGAGGCCCACTGAATATCAGAGCGCTATGTCACAGGCTCGATGGCACAGGTGTGAAAAAAGTGACTACAGGATCACAGAGATTTTGAATTTCTGCACACACTTGTGGACACTGGACACTTATGGATTGTGTGAGGCCCACTGAATATCAGAGCGCTATGTCACAGGCTCGATGGCACAGGTGTGAAAAAAGTGACTACAGGATAAGGGAGATTTTGAATTTCTGCACACACTAGTGAACACTGGACACTTTTGGATTGTGTAAGGCCCTCTGAATATCAGAGCGCTATGTCACAGGCTCGATGGCACAGGTGTGAAAAAATTGACTACAGGATCACAGAGATTTTGAATTTCTGCACACACTTGTGGACACTGGACACTTATGGATTGTGTGAGGCCCACTGAATATCACAGCGCTATGTCACAGGCTCGATGGCACAGGTGTGAAAAAAGTGACTACAGGATAAGGGAGATTTTGAATTTCTGCACACACTAGTGGACAATGGACACTTTTGGATTGTGTGAGGCCCACTGAATATCAGAGCGCTATGTCACAGGCAGAAATTGGCTAGTGTATCACAAACTACAAGGTGTATGTAGAATTGGGCAGAATAGGAATCTCCCTAGAGTGTAGGTCTGTAAGAATGGAACAAGTCCTCCACTTATCCTTCCACAGTGACACACAGATAGCATCACTGTGGCCGTGACAACAGCCGTTACACGGTACTGAGAGGAGCGTGCACGTACACGGCTGTCCGGTGTACGTAAAATTGTCAAGCTCCGTGTTTTTTAAGTATACGGACTGACACGCTGTCTCTCTATAGTTTTGAATGTGATCAAACAGCAAATATATTTAACTGTTTGAAAGCTAGACAAAACTAGTAGGTGCAGGTCTGTAAGAACGGAACATGTCCTCGACTTATTCTCACAGAGTGACACACAGATAGCTTCACTGTGGCTGTGATAACAGCCGTTACACGGTACTGTGTGAGGAGCGTACACCGCTGTATGGTGTGAAAAAATGCACGCTCTGTACCTCAGCAGGACAAAAAAAAAATTGGGATTGCTTTTAAAAAAGCAGTTTGCAGAGCAGTGGGTAAACAGCAATGCAGCTGTCAGGAAGCCTTAGAAGGCAGCCTAACAACCAACACCGCTGATCCACCACAATATAGCCTCCCCTTGCACTGCACACACAGTGACTGGTGTGTTGTACAGGCAAAATCGCTAGCAGCAGAAGCAGTTTTTTTTTCTTCTTCCCTGCCTAACGCTCTCCCTACAGAATCAGCAGCAGCAACCTCTCCCTATGCTAAGATCGGCAGAAGTAAGATGGCGGTCGGCATGCACGCCCTTTTATAACCCCTGTGACGCCCACCAAAGCAAGCCAATCACTTGCATGCCCTTCTGAAAGATGGTGGTGACCCCTGCCTATGTCATCACGTTGCCCACAGTGTCCGTGGATCCTGATTGGCTGAAAAAGAGCGCAAAACAAACTTTTGAAACGCGACTTTGGCGCGTAAGTCGCCGACCTCGTGGCCGACCTCATCCTAGGGTCGGGTTTCATGTCATGAAACCCGACTTTGCCAAAAGTTGGCGACTTTTGAAATTTTTCGACCCGTTTCGCTCAACTCTACCTGTTACCCCTGATTTCTGATTTATTTTCCAGAGTTAAAAGTGCTTGTTGGTTTACCAAACTTGACCTCAGGGGGGCGCATAATCTTATTTGCATCAAGCACGGGGATGAATGGAAGATGGCCTTTAATACTCCGGATGATCATTTTGAGTACCTGGTGATGCCTTTTGGGCTCACTAATGCCCCTTCCGTCTTCCAATCTTTTATTAACGATATTTTCCGGGACCTTGTGGATAAGTTTTTGATCATTTATCTTGATGATATTTTGATTTTTTTCCAGTGATTGGGATTCTCATGTGGAACATGTCCGGACTGTGTTCCGGATTTTGAGAGAAAATACTCTGTATGTTAAGGGATCGAAATGTCTTTTTGGTGTACAGAGGATTTTGTTTTTGGGATTCATTTTGTCCCCGTCTGCTATTGAAATGGACCCGGCCAAGGTAAAAGCCATTTATGATTGGGTTCAGCCCACTTCTCTGAAGGCTCTTCAGAAGTTTTTGGGTTTTGCTAATTTCTACCGTAAATTTATAAGTAATTTTTCTGGTATTGTTAAACCTCTGACGGATTTGACCAAAAAGGGCGCTGATGAGGTGAATTGGTCTCCAGAGGCAGTCGTGGCATTTCAGGAGCTTAAGCAGAGATTCACCTCTGCTCCGGTTCTACGGCAATCTGATGTTTCACTCCCATTTCAGGTGGAAATAGATGCTTCTGAGATTGGTGCAGGAGCCGTTTTGTCTCAAAGAGATCCGGTAACCTCTAAGATGAATCCCTGTGCCTTCTTTTGTCTGAAATTTTCTCCATCTGAACGTAACTATGACGTGGGGAATCGGGAATTATTGGCCATGATGTGGGAATTTGAAGAGTGAAGACATTCGTTGGAGAGAGCTAGACATCAAGCTGTGGTCCTCACCGATCACAAGAATTTGATTTATCTTGAATCAGCCAAGCGCTTGAATCCTAGACAGGATAGGTGGGCCTTGTTTTTCACGCATTTTAATTTTGTGGTCTCCTTTCGGGCACTAAGAATGTTAAGGCGGACGCCCTTTCTAGGAGTTTTTTGCGGATTCTGTTGACGTGACCGAGCCTACGACCATTCTAAATGAGGGTGTAGTTCTTTCCACCATCTCTCCTGATTGAGATGTGCCCTGGAGGAATAACCCTGAGCAATGCCCTATGGGAAAATTGTATGTCCCTGACCAGTGGAGGATAAGAGTAATGTCTGAAATTCATTGCTCCACGTTGGCTGGTCATCCTGGTATCTTTGGTACCAGAGATTTGGTGAGTCGGTCTTTTTGGTGGCCTGCCTTATCTCGTGATGTCAGGAATTTGTGCAGTCCTGTGGGATTTGTTCTCGGTCTAAGCTCTGTTCTCATGCTAGTGGTTTGTTGATGCCCCTGCCGGAGCCAAGGAGGCCATGGACCCATATCTCAATGGATTTTATCTCTGATATCCCTGTCTCTCAGAGAATGACTGTTATTTGGGTGATCTGTGATAGATTTTCTAAGTTGGTCCATCTTGTACTACTCACAAAGTTGCCATCTTCTTCTGAGTTGGTGCCCTTGTTTTTACAAGTGGTTTGTTTGCACGGGATTCCTGAGAACATTGTGTCGGGGGGTCCAGTTTGCTTACAGATTTTGGAGGGCTTTTTGTTCCAAACTGGGAATTTAGTTGTCTTTCTCCTCTGCATTTCATCCTAAGACCAATGGGCAGACTTAGAGAACAAACCAGACGTTGGAGTCCTATTTGAGATGTTTCATATTTGCTGATCAGGATGATTGGGTTTCATTTTTGCCCTTGGCCGAATTTGCTCTAAACAATAGGGCTAACTCTGCCACTTTGATGTCTCCTTTCTTTTGTAACTTTGGGTTTCATCCTCGATCTTCTTCGGGGCAGGTAGAAGCTTCTGCCTTCCCAGGTGTGGATTCTGTGTTAGAGAGAATGCAGCAGATTTGGGACCAAGCAGTGGATAAGTTGTCCCACTCTCAGGAAAAGGCCCAACGGTTTTCCAACCAGCATAGGACCATTGGTCCCTGGTTTAAAGTGGGTGATATGGTTTGGTTGTCCTCAAAAAATATTCCCATGAAGGTTGCATCTCCAAAATTCAAGCCAAGGTTTATTGGACCTTATAAGATTTTGGAAATCCTTAACCCCATTTTTCTTTCCGTTTGGCTCTTCCAGTTACATTTAAGATTCTTATCATCTTTCATAAATCTTTGTTGAAAAGGTTGGTGGAGCCAGTCGTTCCCATGGCAGCGCCCCCTGACCCTGTACTGGTTAAGGTTAATTTGGATTATGAGGTAGAGATGATATTGGATTCTCATCTGGCTAGATGGAGACTTCAGTACTTGGTCAAGTGGAAGGATTATGGCCAGGAGGATAATTCTTGGGTCTCTGCTTCTGACATCCATGCCAAGAGATTGATTCGTGCCTTTCACCGGGTCCATACTGATCAGCCTGGTGGCGTGGATGAGGATTCGGTGACCCCGCCTCAAGGGGGGTACTGTTGTGAATTCCCTTGCTCGAAGTTCTGAGCCAAAGCTCCCTCTGGTGGTTACTGAGAGTAGTGAAACTGGCCAGGTGGATGGAAGTTCTCCACCTGATGACAATAATTGGGAACCTGGGATGACTGGCTGGGAGCATATAATTGAGCTAGCTGCTCTTGGAGGTTGCTGGTGATTTCCTCTGTGTGCATTTGGAGTTCTTTTGTCCCCTTCCTGAGCTGCTTGGTTCAGTTAAGTGATTCTTTTGCTAATCCTTTGCATCTAATCTGGTTGCATCTTTTTTTGCTTTCTGTTTTGCTGCTAGGGTTCAGCGTGCTCCCTGCTGGGGTCAGCACTGGGCCCTGCTTCATATGTTGCAGCTTGTTCAGTCCCCTGTTAGTATCTTTTTGCGTTGCTGCCAGTTTACACCAGAGTGCTGATCTAGTGGGGGTGAGGTTGTGTGACCTTGGGTTTTTTGCATATCAGAAGTGTTGGACTTTTCAGGGTTTTGTGCATGATTGCAGACAGTATCTTTTCTGACCTGTCCTGTCTAGACAGCTTGGGCCCCACCATTTGCTCTGTCTGTTCTCTGTCTGTGTTTGTGTCTCATCTTGTCTCACCGACAATATGTTTGGGGGCTGTCTATTCCTTTGGGGATCTGCTCCGGGGCAGTTTAGATTTCATCTTTCTGTCTTTAGGCTTAGTTAGTCCTCCGGCTGTGACGAAGCATCTAGGGCATCATAGGAATGCTCCACGGCTACTGCTAGTTGTGTGGATAGGATCAGGGGTCTGCAATCCGCTTAGTTACCAACCTCTCTGGTCTTCTGGTGGCTTAGCCTGTTCCTGCCATCCTCCTCGGTGACCCATTCAGAACTCCATGCTCCATGCTAATTCCCCTTATCCCACTATAATATATACACTATGTGGACCAAACTGCCCCACCTAGTGGCCAAACATGAACATTTTGCTTTCCCTATATAAAATATGATACACACAGTATAAACATCAATAAATGTATATCAACAGGTATTCAAATAGCAATATACAACAATATGAAATAACGGGACGTACTTGAAGTGGTAGGAGCATATCATAACCCCTTACACATGCATACCTGAACAGGGATGAGGAGGCCATGTAGGCCAGGATAGGGATCAGAAGCCATGCAGGCCGAGATAGGGATGAGGGGGCCATGCAGACCAAGATAGGGATGAGGAGCCATGCAGACCATGATCGGGATGACGGGGCCAGGATGGGAATGACGGGACAATGCATACCCGGCTTATACTTGAGTCAATAAGTATTCCCAGTTTTTTTGTGGTAAAATTAGGTGCCTTGGTGTCATGATTCATTTTTGGTTTCGTGGCAGTCCTGGTTCTGCTATAATTTAAGTGTGTCTTTTTTCCTTTTTGAGCCAGCAAGGATTGTCAGTTTCCTTGCTGGCAGTTGTTTTGTTGCTGGGCAGCTGATCTGGGTGGTGACCACTCCCACTATCCTTTAAATAGTTCTATGACTCATCAGCTGACTGTTGGAACTAGAGTTTTCTATGAAGATCAGCCTAGGAGTTTGGAGCTTTCTGGTTCCAGCAGTTTATCTACTGCTTATGTGGAGTTTGGTTTCCTGATTATGTGTCCTCTGCTGTGTGGAGCTTGGCAGTGGTGGCAGGAGCTAAGTTTCTTGTTCCCCTTTCCTTGTCTGTCTCGTGCTTGTCTCTACCCCCTGTGTTTACACTATCTGCAGTATTGAGGTGACAGCTAGGGACTAGGCACATTACGGCAGCGGTGGAAGGACCCACATAGAGCGTTAGAGGAGCTTAGGGATAGGATCAGGATGTGGTTAGGAGGTGCCCAATCCCTCGCTTCCAACTGTTAGGGCTTTCCTCTCCCTTTTCCCATCCCAGTGTTTGTGGTGTCACCTGCTGGACTTACCTGTGTTGGTCGTGACCTTTGGCTTATACTTGGGTCAATTTATACTCAAATATATATGGTATATATATGGTAATCCAAATTTTGAGGATTCTATTTGAGTAAATCCAGCAAAATGGTGGCCAGGATGGATCCTCAGGGCCAGGAAATGGTTAAAAAACAATGTAACTACATGGAGTGACTACATGGAGCCTAGTCATCAGTCCTGCCTGAGAGAAAACCATAGGTAGAAGAAATAACACTGTTTTTTCTAAGTAAATCAAAGCTCCCCCTGGATTAAGCCAATCTTCTTAAATTGTGAAATAAGTTTACCTCTATTCTGTATACTTTTTTTATGTATTTTTTTTTCTTAAGTTCTGATCTTGTTCTACATCTATTTTGAGCTTTTGGGAGTAGAGAATCTTCATGAAAAAATGTGTCATTCTTTGCTACGGTTAACTTTTTTCTCATTGCAGTAGTAATAACATTGGTAAGGGATACTGTACATCTTTTATTCACACCATGAACAGTCAATAATGGAGAGATGGGAGAAGACTTTTTTTTCATCCTTGTTTAGTAACAGGATAGTTTGGATGTCAGGACCTACAGTATATTTAAGCCCCTTTACTTACAAGGGTTTGAACATCAGTGGGTTATCACAGACAACACAGAGCTTTCTATAGTGAAAAGAAACTGGTGTGCTCTTATTGTGCTTTAGAGACTATTTGTATTCTGTTCTGAAAGAGTAATCAATATACTGCATTATTTCCCTGCTAGATGAATGAAGAAAGATACAAAGATAAACTGTCCCGATGCAGCTTTTGTAGTGGCTAACAAGTGCCACCTTGATAGTATAACCATTAACGTCTCTTTTTTACCCAGTGAGCTTTAGCTAGAAAATTGCAGACTTTTACATCTTTCACATCATGAAAACAAAACAGAAGTAAATCTACTTCAATACTTGGGAATAATGGACACTATACTCTGTATCATCTTGCACTGTCTCACACTTAATTGTGATTTTCACCTTTTAGTGTGTTCCTATCTAACATCCACTCATGCCAAAGCATGGCAAGAAAAGAGAAAACCCCACAGCAAATGCAGATTGCTGAATAAAAAGACAATAAAGAAAAAAATAATGATGACAGAAGTATGTACATTGCAGAATGAAAAATAAATAATACTTTGCTTGTGTTTCACTTTTCTACAATTTCTAGCATCATTTTTGGTAGTGCTAGTTTTCAATAGTGAGTTTAAATTGTATATTTCCATCATACTAAATACTATTTTCATGGTTCTTCAACCTTTTTTGAACAATTGGACTTGGGATAATTTCATAAGTCCCGTTTTCATTCACTTGTTATTTGTGATTTTGTAACATATGACACATGAAAATAGTAAAGTATATGGCTATTTTCATGTCATTTTTGTAGAGAAAAAAAGTCAGAGATATGCCGTATTTTGTGGGTTTTAAGATGAACTGGACCAAAAAACTCCAAATTTTGGGGAAGAAAATAGAAAACCATTTTTTGCATCTTTTATGGTAACTTACCGATGAGACTGGGCAGCTGCGATAGTGTGGGACCCATGAGACAGGGTTGCTGCTGCAGATCCCCGCACTTCCCATCGCTTTCAATAAGATGGAAATCGGGAAAATGGCTGGAGGCAGAGCATGTGCAGATTAAATCTCGAAAGTCAAAATCTCAATCTGTACATGCACCACCTCCATTTGTCAAAGTACACTGCAATGAAAATGATGGGAAGTGCGGAGACTCCACTGACATCTTATGAAAGCCAGGGGCCTGCCGCAGCCTTGACCCTCCTAACACCCCCTCCTCCTGGGCTGGGGCCTGCGGCATTGGCCCAATCTTGCCACCACCATCAGCTTCTGCAGCAGCAACCCTAGTTCTTGGGACCTCACTCTTCCGCAGCTGCCCCAACTCCTTCTAGTAAGCTACATTGAGATTATAAGATGCACCCCTATTTTCTGCCAAAATTTTGGGAAAAGTGCGTCTCATAATCCGAAAAATAGGGTACATGGTTGGTTTGCAAATCAACCTCACACATTTCGATGAATGGGTCTATGATATGAACGGACCGCACACAGATGCCATCCATGTTGAATTGTGCTGTTCATTTCAAATAGTACATATAGGGGTCATTAGACTGGTAACACATGAGATTTCATTTCCACCCTTGGGTCAAGTGTAAATACTAAATTGGAGAACTCAAGTATTCTTTTTCCTTTTACATTTCAGAACTATTTGGTGTTTTATCGCATTCAGGCTAAAAGAAATGAGGGTGTGACATTTCAGGACAAGTAACTGTCAGAATACTTATCCAGAGCTATTTTCAATTAATGTATAAAAGTCTCAAAATTTCAAAATTTATGTAAGTACACAATGTTATTCATAATTTTTTGTTACATGAAATTCAAACAGTATTAGACTGCCCTAGATGTAAAACTCTTATTTTTTTGCATGAGATTTGATCTTGTTGTGCCATAAATGACTTTTGGTCTAGTATAATAGAAACATGCAGTGCAAAATTAGAAATTTTGGTACCACTGGCTGGACTACTTATTGTGTCTTTTAGTGAACACTCATGTGTTCTAAGGGTAGGATTGAAATGTTAGAGAAGTTCCTTTACTTCCCAAATTTGATAATAGCCAGTCAATTTATCTCTTGTGAGGGTCCTTTTTTTAAGTCCTTACTTTCATGTACTGAAAAAATGTTTGTACCTCCTTGGGCACATTTATATTGAACATCTTACTCCAAGACAAGTCAAAGTACAATACAAATTCTGTTCAATGTGCTAATGTTACATCTCATAAATCTATTTTTGCAAATTTGTCATTCTGTGCTCTTTGTTTGTATCTCATAAATCTTGCCTGGTAACCAACGAATTTTACACCTTTTTCACAACCATTATAGTTAAAATTGTCAATGGCATAATAGCCTGTAATTCCATACCAATGGCATCAAAGCCTTATATAAAATACCTTGAAACGGTATTGATACACCATGTAATTTTCCACATTTTTTTATGCAACACCCACAAACTTAAATGTGTTTTATTGGGATTTTATAATATTCCAAAAAAAAATAGAGACAATTTGTGTACTGTAAAAGATATGATACACAGTTTTCTATGTCATAAAAATATTAATCTGAAAATTGTGATGTGCATTTGAATTCAGACCCCAGAATTATGATAACCCCAATAAAATTCTGAGTGCCCATTTGCCTCCAGAAGTCACATAATTAGTAAATTGAGTCCTCCTATATGTCATTGATTCTCAGTATAACTACAGCTATTCTGTGAAGACCTCAAAAGTTTGCTTGAAAACATTAGGGATCAAACAGCATCATGAAGACCAAGGAACACAACAGAAAGGCCAGGAATATAGTTGTGGAGAAGAGTAAAGCAGAGTTAGTTTATAAAAATGTAGCCCAAGCTCAGAACATTTCAGTGACCACTGTTCAATCCAGCATCAAAAAAACGGAAAGAGTATGGGACAACTAATCTGGGAAGCAGCAAAGAGGCCCATGGTCACTCTGGAGAAACTGCAGAGATCTACAGCTCAGGTGGGAGAATCTATCCACAGGACAATTAGCTGGATACTCCACAAATCTGACCATTATGTAAAAGTGGCAAGAAGAAAGCCATTTTCAAAGCAAGCCAGTAAAAATACATTTGCAGTTGAAAAAGCTTTTAGTTAACACTGCTGGCATGTGGAATAGAGCCCTCTGATGAGATGAGATTAAATTAGAACTTTTTGGCTAAATGCAAAAGGCTATGTGTGATCAGAAAACTAACAACATATCAACCTGAAAATACCATCTCTACCGTTAAACATGGTGGTGGCAGAAACATGCTGTTGGGATGCTTATAACAAGCAGGGACAGGGAAGCTAGTTAGATTTCACAGGAAGATGAATGGATCTAAATACATGGCAATCTTGGAGTAAAACCTGTTAGAGGCTGCAAAAGGCTTGAGACTGGGTAGTAGGTTCACCTTCCAGCAGGACAATGACCCTAAACATGCTGCAAGAACTACAATAGAATGGTTTAGATCAAAGCATATTCAAGTGATTAAATGGCCTATTCAATGTCTAGACTTGAAAATTGCTGTTCACAGATGCTCACCATCCAATCTCATTGAGCAAGATCTAGTTTACAAAGAAGAATGGGCTAAAATTTCAGCCTCTAGATGTGCAAAATTGATAAAGAGTCAATACCCCAAAAGACTTGCAGCAGTAATTGCAGTGAAAGCTGGTCCTACTTAGTATTGCATAAATACAAATTGTAGGGCCAGTATCGCTGCATGCTGCCCCTCTTCTCCGGCAGAGATGCCAGCTTACTTACCACCGCAGCTACTGTCCCGCATTTTCTCCTTCCTTCGTGACCACTGATGCCCGGGGTGTGCATACAGCATAAAAAACACCCAGGAACTGTAGTTAGGGCACGCGCGAGTGCTCCCTCTTTCTTAAAATGTCCGCACATTGTCTTAACGTTACTCCAGCCAACACAACTACTATTTAAGGCACCTCCTCCAACAGGGAGATGCCTGAGCAATGTGATTAGTTAGCTCATTGCACGCTTGCTAGTTATAAGGTCCCCAGTATCGCAAGCCATTCTTCTAGTTTAGTACTTGTCTGTTCATACCTGCTTGCCTATCTGCATTCCAGTCCACACCTGCCAGTGTTCATCTGTATATTAGCCGGTCCTGTCTGCACCTGCCAGTGTTCATCTGCATATCAGTTGGTCCAGTCTGCACCTAATGGTGTTCATTTTTATATCTTTTCTTTTCAATGTTCTTTTTATTGAGCTTTGAATGTCCAATGAAATTCGGCTATGTTCAACGAATATTGCAAAAACAATATTCGCCGCTGAACATAATCCGCACTGAATATTAAAAAATTAATTCAACTCTACTAATCAGGCCAATTCATTAGACAAATGCATATCACATTTAGAGATGAACAAATATTTCAATATTCATTTCGGATTACGATCGCCGAATTTGCAACATTTGGCGATTTATTAGTTTTGAGTATTCGCCAAACATAACTGAACACCATTCAAATCAATGGGAGGTAAAAACAAATGCATACAGAACACCTTGAAACTGGCACAAAAGCTGCCAAAACACATCAAATGAGGGACAGACACCAGGAAGATGGCCTGAATTCACCCACAGTACAAATTGTAGCATGGCACGGCAGCCATCTGCCATGCATCAGGTATCGGGTTAAGAGTCAGCATTTACAGCTTTGAAATGAACTTCAAATTAGGATGATGTGGGTGAGGGATCAGTGTAGGCCTGCTATGCTGGGAGCCTTGATGCCACAAGAAACAGCTCAACCTGCTTGCATGCTCAGCCACACTGAGGTGGCACAAATATCAGTTTTGTAGACTACTTTTGTCAGAAAAATCTAAGGATAGTAACAAGGGTAGTTGACTCAAAGAGGGTGGAGGCCTGATGATCTCGGACGTCTTCTGCTACAGGCAATACGCATGTAGTAGACACAGCCAGCAGTGTACAGATTTACAAAAATTAGTGGCTGACACCAACAAAAGTGGCATCAATTTCACAAAAGTAGAAATAGTATAGTAGGGATCGACATCTCTTCCACTGCAGCCAACCCATCATATGGACACCCAACCAGGAATATTCACATTTCCAAAAACTAGGGCCTGACACCACTGAAGTTGCATCAATTTCACCAGAGTAGAAATAGCAAAATGGAGAACAATATTTCTTTCACTACAGTCAACCTAGCAGATGGACACCCAACCTGGAGTGTTTACATTTCCAAAAATTAGTGGCAGACACCGCCAAAGTGGCATCAATTTCACCACAGTAGAAATAGTATAATAGGGAACGGCATCTCTTCCACTACAGCAAACCCATCACATGAACACCCAAAAAGAAGTGTTCACATTTCCAAGAATTAAGGCATGACACTACTGAAGTGGCATCAATTTCATTAGAGTAGAAATAGTATAATGGAGAACAATATCTCTTCCACTATAGCCAACCCAGCAGATGGAAAGACATAATCTAAACTCTCCACATTTCCAAAAATTATTGGCAGATACCATCAAAGTGGCATCAATTTCAACACAGTAGAAATAGCATAATAGGGATTGACATCTCTTCCACTACAGCCAACCCATCACATGGACACCCAACCAGTAGTATCCAAATTTCCTAGAATTAGGGCCTGACACCACTGAAGTGGCATCAATTTCACCAGAGTAGAAATAGCAAAATGGAGAACAATATTTCTTTCACTACAGTCAACCTAGCAGATGGACACCCAACCAAGAGTGTTCCCATTTCCAAAAATTAGTGGCAGACACCGCCAAAGTGGCATCAATTTCACCACAGTAGAAATAGTATATTAGGGATCGGCATCTCTTCCACTACAGCAAACCCATCACATGGACACCCAACAAGAAGTGTTCACATTTCCAAGAATTAGGGCATGGCACTACTGAAGTGGCATCAATTTCAATAGAGTAGAAATAGTATCATGGAGAACGATATCTCTTCCACTATAGCCAACCCAGCAGATGGAAAGACATAATCTAAACTCTCCACATTTCCAAAAATTATTGGCAGATACCATCAACGTGGCATCAATTTTACCACAGTAGAAATAGTATAATAGGGATTGACACCTCTTCCACTACAGCCAACCTATCACATGGACACCCAACCAGTAGTATCCAAATTTCCTAGAATTAGGGCCTAGCACCACTGAAGTGGCTTCAATTAAACTAGAGTAGAAATAGTATAATGGAGAATAATATCTCTTTCACTACAGCCAACTCAGCAGATGGAGAGACCCAATCTGGACTCTCCACATTTCCAAAAATAATTGGCAGACACCACCAAAGTGTAGGAATAGTATAATAGGGACCAACACATCTTCCACTACAGTCAACCCAGCAGATGGACACCCAACCAGGAGTGTTCACATTTCCAAAAATTAATGGCAGACACAACGTGACATCAATTACACCACAGTAGATATAGTATAATAGGGATCAACATCTGTTCCACTATAGACAACCCAGCAGATGGACAACCAACCAGGAGTCTTCAAACTTAAAAAATTGGGGGCCTGACACCACCAAAGTGGCATGAATTTCGCAAGAGTACAAATAGTATAATAATGACCGACAAGTCTTCAATGACAGCCAACCCAGCAGATGGAGACAGACTATGACTGTTCACATTTCCACAAATTTGTGTTAACATCTGCAGCAGCGGCAACAGCAGGAACAGAAGCCACACTAAAGATATCACAGAGCGTAATTATGTGAAATTAATGCAGCACACAAAAAATGCAATATCGCCTTGTCTGTACAGTCTGCAATAGCGGTGCAGAAGTCCTTGGAGATTCATGACTTGTTCAACTTGATGAAAGTTAGGCAGTCAACACTCTCAGGGGATAGCCAGTTGCGCTTATCCATCAGGACACCACAAGCAGCGCTGAAGACATGTTCTGAGAAAACATTGGCTTCTGGGCATGATAAAACCTCCAAGGTGTTAGATGCGAGCTCAGGACACTCATTCATTTTTGAAGATCAAAATGTGAACGGGTCTAAGCCATCCCTGATGGTATTTATATTCAGTTCTATATACTCCTGCAAGATCCTCTCCATTCATTTACCACATGACAAACTAAGCCTCTGTTGTGCTGGTGCACGAGCTGGTCTAAAAAAAGTGTCAAAGGACTCACAGAAATTGCTTCTTACACTTAAACTGCTGCTGCTGCTGCTGCTGCTAAAGTTTTGGCATGAAATGATGTGCTGTAAATTGGAAGTCTAGAGCTATGATTCCCACTGTGTTCCTCACTGCTGTCTTGGGGAAACCTCTCTTAATGTTGTGAAAAAGCGTGTTTCAATACTCCAGAATTTGCTGGTCCCTTTCCAGGGCAGGAAGCATCTGGCAAAATTTGGTCTTATAACATGGAACTAACAGAGTGGCAACCCAGTAGTCAGCACTATTGTGAATCATAACTATATGGGGATCATGTTGTAGATATCAACCTGTTAACTGGCATGTATCAATGCAAGTCGATGACCTGAAGGATGCGAACGGTGGAAGTGAGCATAGAGCTTCCATGCTTTCTGCAGCAGCTCACACAGGACAGGATATTGGTGGAGAAAACATTGTATCACCAGGCTGAGGATGTGAGCCATTCAAGGCAGATGTGTAAGCTTGCCTCGGCATAGGACCGCCACAAGGCTTGCACCATTAATGGACACATCCTTCCCTGGATGCAGGTTTAGTGGAGACAGTCATTGCTCAAAACCGGCCTGGAGAGCTGTCCACACCTCTTCAGCTGTATGACTGCGACCTCCAAGGTATATTTTAACACTACCTGATTGTGGTGAGCCCTGGCTGCGCAGTACGGAGGTGGTGGGGAATCACTCTGCACTGTTGGAACACATGTCTCATTACGGTAGAGGATGAGGGCGCAGGTGGGGGCCCCAGAGGAGGTAGAGGAGGAGCAGAAGCAGTGGAGGAAGTGTGAAATATAGAGGTTTGTCCTGCAAGCCTTGGGGATTCCAAGACTTGGGGAGCAGCACCTTCCCCGCCTGTCCCCACAGCCACCAGAGTCACCCAGTCCCCAGGTATGGAGATGCCCTTTGCCATGCTTATTCATCCAAGTGTCTGTGGCAAAATGCACCTTGGCAGTCATAGATTTAGTCAAGGAATGGGTGATGCTGTCTGCGACATGCTGGTGTAGTGCAGGCACAGCTTTCTTAGAAAAGTAATGGGCAACTGGAATTGGGGGACTGCGACGACCATGAGCTTTCAAAAACCATCTGTATCTACCAGGCAGAAAGGCAGCATTTCTGCGGCCAATTTATTGGAGATGGTTAAGCTCAACCTCTTAGCTTTGTTATATGTAGGAAGAAACAATATTTTATTTTATGTGACCATAACTGTGGGATTGTGGGCTTGCTGCAGTGCTGAGAGAGGGTGGAGTACAGTGAACCGGATAAACTGCTGGACCATGAGGAACATTCAGGCAAAGATGTTACAGTAGATTGCGAAAGTTGTAGTGTGCTCGTTCTCTCAGATCAGTCAAAAACAGCAGACATATCCGCTTCCATTACAGCTGACAGGTTCTCACCCAGCCTAACTGAAGTGGGTAAAGAACCCGAAGTTCTGTGGTCAGAGACCTGAGTCACAATACTTGGCACAGTAGTAGAGAAGGAGAAAGAAGCAGCAGATGCGATTGATGGAGCGCCTGATGGTTGTTGAGGTACGCTAGTCCGCATTTTAATGCAGTGGGATTCCCACAGTAACGCATGTTGATTGCACACGTGAAGGTTCATACATATAGTGGGGAAATTATTGCACTTTTTTGACTCTGTAAAGCTTTTGAGGACATTTCTGATGCCCGTGGCATACAATATGTGAACAGCTTTTCAGACTCATCCACCTATGGTTCCCTACACTCAGTTGGGCGGTTAGAGAGTTGTGACATGCGGGTGCCACTTCTGTGGACTGTACTGGGTGTGATGTTGAGGTGGAGGAAGAGGAGTAGAGACCACTTGAAGCTGCGCTTGCCATCCACTGGAGCACATCCTGTTCCTGGGCATCATCAACAAGGCATACCTCTGTGCATCTGCCATAGAAAGGTAGTGGAGTAGCCCATCCAGTAACAGAATTTGTCAGTTGTCTTTGTATAGGACGTGATGTTGTTGGTTCACTAATGCTTTCACAAACATTACCACCTATCCCACATACACCTTAAACACCAAGCCTAATCCCCCTTCCACCACGACCTCGCTTTTTACCAGTCATGCTGCTTAGATAGTGTTGTAGGGTCACAGTATTAGCAACCAAAAATTAGATATTTTGCTCTGCACCAGCTCTGCAAACAGCTGGATTTCAGCAGCACTAAATGACAAGGTTAAACATGTGGTGCTGAATCGTATTAGTCACAAATTAAAGAATTATTTCAGTGTGGATGAGGCCTGTATAGGAAAGAAAAATGCTCCAATCAATTTCAAAATGAGATCTCGCCTACTGTGTGATGTTAGTGACAGAAGATATGTCTTTGGGTCTGTGGATGAGGCCAGTATATAAAATAGACTAGATGCTACAAACAATTTCAAAGTGAGATCTCCCCACTGCATGATTTTAGTAACACAAGAAATATTTTTTGTCCTGTGGAAGAGACCTGATTAACCTAGACTACAGTGGGGAAAAAAGTGTTTAGTCAGCCACCAAATGTGCATGTTCTCCCACATAAAAAGATGCGATAGGCCTGTAATTGACATCATAGGTAGACCACAACTAGGAGAGTCAAAATAAGAAAACAAATCCAGAAAATCACCTTGTCTGATTTGGCAAGATTTCTTTTGCAAATTATGGTGGAAAATAAGTATTTGGTCATTAACAAAAGTTAATCTTAATATTTTGTTATATATCCTTTGTTGGCAATGACAGAGGTCAAATGTTTTATGTAAGTCTTCACAAGGTTGGCACACACTGTTGGTGGTATGTTGGACCATTCCTCTATGCAGGTCTCCTCTAGGACAGTGATGTTTTGGGGTTGATATATGCAGACTGACTAGGCCTCTCCAGGACCTTAATATACTTCTTATGAAGCCACTCCTTCGTTGTGGTCTGCTTGGGGTCATTATCATGCTGAAAAACCCATCCACGTTTCATCTTCGATGCCCTTGCTGATGAATGGAGGTTTGTACTCAAAATCTCATGATACATGGCCCCATTCATGCTTTCATGTACACAGATCAGTTGTCCTTGTCCCTTTGCAGAGAAACAGCCCAAAAGCATGATGTTGCCACCCCCATGCTTCACAGTAGGTATGGTGTTCTTTTGATGCAACTCAGCGTTCTGTCTCCTCCAAACATGACGAGCTTTGCTTCTAACAAACAGTTCTACTTTGGTTTCATCAGACCATATGACATTCTCCCAATACTCTTCTTGATATTCCAAATGCTCTCTAGCAAACTTAAGATGGGCGCGGACTTTTACTGGCTTAAGCATGGGAACACGTCTGGCATGGCAGGATCTGAGTCCATGGAGACATAGTGTGTTAATGATGGTAGCCTTTGTTATGGTGGTCACAGCTCTATGCAGGTCATTCACTAGGTTCCCTCATGTTGTTCTGGCATTTTTGCTCACCGTTCTTGTGATCATTTTGACCCCACCGATTGAGATTTAGCATGGAGCCCCAGATCGAGGGAGATTATCAGTGGTCTTGTATGTCTTCCATTTTCTTATTATTGCTCCCACAGTTGATTTCAACAAACCAAACTGGTTGCCTATTGCAGATTCATTCTTCCCAGCCTTGTGCAGGGCTACAATTTTGTTTCTGGTGTTCTTCGACAGCTCTTTGATCTTCACCATAGTGGAATTTGGAGTGTGACTGTTTGAGGTTGTGGACAGGTGTTTTTTATGTTGATAACAAGGTCAAACAGGTGCCATTACTACAGGTAATGAGTGGAGTACAGAGGAGCCTCTTAAAGAAAACGTTACAAGTCTGTGAGAGCCAGAAATCTTGCTTGTTTTTAGGTGACCAAATACTTATTTTCCACCATAATTTGAAAAATAAATCTTGCCAGATCAGACAAGGTGATTTTCTGGATTTGTTTTCTCTTTTTGACTCTCATAATTGTGGTCTACCTATAATGTCAATTAAAAGCCTCTCTCATATTTTTAAGTGGGAGAACTTGCACAATTGGTGGCTGACTAAATACTTTTTGTCGCCACTGTAGATGGTACAAACAATTTAAAATTCGAATTAAGCCTGCTGTATCACATGTGTAAACCCCCCCAATTTTTTTTATGTTCAACACCTCTGCACCCACAATTTTACTGCCACAAAATTACAACATGAAATATGGTGGGCTGTATCACATTTAGCTAAATATCTTTTTTTATTAGCCTGAGGTCTTAATTTCAACCTCAAAAAATTACAACGGGGGAAATGGTGGGCTGTATCATGGTGTTTAGCAGCAGAATTTTTTTTAATGTGCGTGAGGTCTGCAGACAGCTTAATTTCACCGCCACAAAATTACAACGTGGGATGTGGCAGGCTGTATCACGTTTAGCAACAGAATTTTTTTTTATTGCATGAGCTAAGCAAACAGTGGAATTTCACCACCACTAAATAGCAAGGTGGGATATGGCATGGTGAATCACGCTAGCAACTGCCCCACAATTTTTTTTTTTCATGCAGAACAGCTCAAATCACAGAACAATGTAACCACACCACTAAATGACTAGGTGGGATATGGCATGTTGCTTCACATTTAGCAAGTGAAAAAATAAGATTTAGAACTGACTACTTGTGCATGGAGCATAATAGAAGCATTGCATAACACACTTATATAATATGTGCCCTGCCGTTTATGTCTGTAGACCTCAGTAATGGCACAAAAAATGCTGAAAGGTAGATTTCACAGGCACTCAAGACACTACGTAGCTGAACTATCTAACTTACAAACAACTGCCTAACTAACTAGCTAAAATCTAGCAGCTAACAGTCCCAGCATCCGGAACAGACTCTATGTACTGTTACAGCGCTAAAACAAGATACCCACTCTTATATGTGATTTCAGCAGCCAAAGACACAAGCCTTTGTGTCAGTACATTGTGGATGTTTCCTATGCCCTGATTGGCTAGTAGCAATGTGCACACATAAAGTTAGAAGAAAAAAATAAAGTTTACAAGCTTGACACTCCTCTGAGCTCTGCAATCTCCCTACCCTGACCAAACACATGCCCCACACTGATCATACACACCACCATTATTGTTGACAAAGTCCTCAAAATACTTTAGTGGCAACGCAAATATTTTCCCACACTTTTATCAAATGTTTCTGATTTTTTTCCGATTTTATAAAATATTGCTCGAGTTTACGATCACAAATCCGAATGTGCTATCGGATCGTTTTCCGAACAAATTCACACATCACTAATCACAATTTTCAGCCAAATATTTAGAATACCATGTATTATTTCCTTTAAACTTTACATATGCTTGATACTTAGCGTTGGTATATCACATAAAATACCAGTAAAATACATTTAGACTTTTGGGGTAACATAAAAAAAATGGACATGTTCACGAGGTATGAATACTTTTTCAAGGTACTGTATGTAATCAGTCTTGTTTTCCTACATATTTCATAAACTTTAGATTAAAAGCTGATCATATCCCACTTATCTTTTGCTTAAGTTTTTAATTCTATTAGAAAACAAAGGTAGAACTTGGTTGCAATGTTCACATTATACCATTAATTGAACACAATAAAAGTATCAATGTAGATACAGAGGTGTATGATAAAACAATAAAATGAAGAAATGCTGCTAGTCTTTGAATATTAATTATTTCATGTATTGCAAAGTAGTAAATTTGTGAAGGAGATAAACAAGAGAATGAAATAGAATATATTACCCCAGAGTCAAACACCTTCTTCCTAAGGAAGACAAAAAAAACACACTTGAATATTAAATTAAATTTCTATACTTAATACTGAAAACCAATATACATAAGCATTTAAACTACTTGTTCAAATTAGGTGAACTTGTGTATTTAAATTACAACTAACATGACTCAATAATATACTATATCCTTAACAAATTTTCACTATTTTTTTTCAGGAGCACACTGGTTTGCGGCGGGCAGTGTACACTTTAACAATGACAGTTTACTCTGCTGGCACCATTATAGTCTACAGCCACATTAGAGCCTAAGTCTGAATCCCGTTTTGTGGGAGATTCAGACATAAAATGCAATGTGAAAACACCCTTAGCAAAAATCCTTCTGGGAAAGCATCTTGTGGACAGATGAGACCAATATAGAGCTTTTAGGTAAAGCACATCATGCTACTGTTTACAGAAAATGAAATGAGGCCTATATGGAAAAGAACACAGTACCTACAGTTAAATATGGTGGAAGTTCAAAGATGTTTTAGGATTGTGCTGCTGCCTTTGGCACTGGGTGCCTTGACTGTGTGCAAGGAATAATGAAATCTAAAGATTACCAAAGGGTTTTGGGTTGCAATGTAGTGCCCAGTGTCAGAAAGCTGGGTTTGTGTCCTAGGTCATGAATTTTTCAGCAGGACAATGACCCCAAACTTAGTTTAAAAAGCATCCAGAAATTAATGGAAACATAGTGCTGGAGAGTTCTGATGTGGCCTGCAATGAGTCTGGATCTAAACCCCATTGAACACCAGTGGAGAGATCTTAAAATAGCTGTTGGTAGAAGGCACCCTTCAAATATGACCTGCAGCAATTTGCAAAAGAAGAGTGGTCCAAAATTCCAGTAGAGAAGTGTAAGAACCTTGCTGATGGTTATAGGAAGTGATTGATTGCAGTTATTTATTGATCCCAGCAAAGAACACGCATGAACGGCAAACAAGGACACACAAATCACCACATTAACAGATGGAGCTATTTATCTGAAGTATTGCGGTATATGCTTCAGTCAAAAAACGGATGTGCTTGCATGAAAAAACATGAATACTTGAATGTGAAATGGAAAAAGAAAAAATAAGCAGCACTCACCAATATAGCTTAAAAACTGTGTGTCTTTATTTCACATGAATTCCATCAACAGATATGTGGACATGCAGGATGTATTGGAATGCTAGGGGAGGGAGGTGCCAGAAAACAGCCGTTTTGCGATTACTCGCTTCTATGGGTCCAGGTGTTATTTATTGAAAAGGTGTGCAACCAAATATCATGTTGATGGTGCCAACAAGTATGTCCATCCCGTTTTTGGGGTTTTGTGTGAAATTATGTCCAATTTTTTTATGCCTTTTTTTATGTTGTTCCAATACACACAAAGGAAATAAGCAAATGTGTGAGGAGTTGGCCACTTATTAAAGGCTATAGGACGAATGGACATAGAGTGGAGGCCTCAGCTCTACTGTTGCAGACTTTTTCAAGCCCAGAGCACCAATTGTGTTGATATTACTGTATTTTATTACAGATTTGCTTGTGGTGGCTTGCTTGCTCTTCAGTTTAGCCTCAGGAATCAATGATTCCATTCAGTGACAATAAACAGAGGAAGACATACAGGCTAGATCTTAAGCATATATAAAGCCAAACCCAAGAGTAGTAATCTAGGAACTCTATCATTCCATTGTTCTTATAGACATTAGTCCCATTGTGGGGATGGGGATAGTAGACCCAGGGGAGCCTTCACTACAGGGGGTCTCACATGCAGTCCCAGGTGATAGACTTATGGAATATTCTTAATTCTTTGAGCTAAAAGCAAATGTTTAAGTAGGAGGGAGTTGTTGGAGTGACATCTATCGAGGATGACATCCTGGAGGATATGTATGAATGGCTTATGTAGTTTGGAGATTGGTTTCTTACTGGGCTGAACACAATTGATACAGTTAAGGGATTTGTCGTCTGGATTTCAGGAACTTTTTCAACTGGGACTGTTGCTGCTGGATACATGGGCGTTGTTTGTGTTACCTGGCGTGGACTGTGACTACAGACTATACTGATGGGAGATGCAAAAATGTGGGCCAACCAAAAGTTGGGAGACAGTGAGAATCATCTGGTACAGGTGCAATGGGACTACCGACCCCAGAGAGATGATCTTGTGGACTAGGGACACTGTATTTTAGCTATATACCCAGAGGTTTTGTAAAACCATGGATGTAAGGAAGGAAGAAATACAGTTTTTTCAGACTATAAGATGCTCATAGGTTTTAGAGGAGGAAATTAGTAAAAAAAAATTGAAGCAAAAATGTGGTCAATTCTGTACTTAATATCCTCTATCCTGGTGTATATGGTCCCCTCATCCCCATCCTGGTATACATGGCCTCTCTCATCCCCATCCTGCTATGTATGGCCCCCTCATTCCTATCCTGGCATGCATGGCCTCCCATCCTGGTATGTATAGCCAGTCTCATCCCCATCCTCATGTGCATAGCCGCTTCATCCCTATCCAGGTATGCAAGGCCTTCTCAATCCCATCCTGGTATGCATGGCCCCCCTCATCCCTAGCCTGGTAGGTATGGTTGCCTCATCCTTACCCTGGTAGGCATGTCCCCCTTATCCCTAGCCTGGAAAGCATGGCCTCCTCATCCCTATCCTGGTAGGAATGGACCCCTCATCCCTATCCTAGTATGATTGGCCCACATCCCCATCCTAGTATGCATGGCCCCATCCTTATCCATGTATGATTGGTCCCCATCCCCATCCTTGTATGCACGGCAACATCAGAAAAACTTAAAAAAAGTTACACTTACCTTTCTGCACTATTTCGCAGTGTCTTGTTCTGGTGACAGCAGCTACTTTATGCTTGCAAGCAGCACATGGCAGGGACATCATGCGCTGATTACAAGTTGAAGGACAGCTGCCGGAATACCCACTGCTCTCCACACCAGGATTATGTGCGTGAAGGCAAGTGAGTATTCATTGCTCTTTAGTAGAGTGTAAGGAAGAAAGAAATAGTTTTTTCAGACTATAAGATGCTCATAGGTTTTAGAGAAAATTAGTAAAAAAAATTGAAGCAAAAAATGTGGTCAATTCTGTACTTAATATCCCCTATCCTGGTATATGTGGTCCCCTCATCCCCATCCTGGTATGCATGGCCCCCTCATCCCCATTCTGGTGTGCAAGGGCCCACTCAACCTTTTCCTGGAATGTATGGCAAGTCCCATCCCCATCCTGATCTTAATTTCCTCTAATATCAGGCAGGGCCATAATTGTAAAAAAAAAAGTCCCACATTTAGGCAAGTCAGTGTGGGGCAGCATGTGTGAGAATGTTCTTTGACTGGATGTAATAAAGATCATGACCTTTTCTAATAAAAATATGATCCTACTGCTCATTAAAGGGAATCTGTCAGCTGATTTTTGCTATGTAATCTGACAACAACATGTTGTAGGAGCTGAGACTCTGATTCCAGCGATGTATCACTCAGTTTGCTGGGAAGATATAAATCTTTGTACAGTGTTAGCCAATAGATAGAAAAATATTTAGAATTCAGAGTCCTCAGTGATGTGAGTCTTCAGATTTTGTAATAGTCTATGCCTTATGAAGAGTCCTGAGTATTCTCAAAAGCTTGCAATTTATCATCTTTTCATTTAGTCAATAAATGGTATCAGCTACTGAGGACTCTCAATTCTCAATATTTTACAGTTTGCAGGGTACAGTTTGCTCTGCTGCAGATTTAGCAGAGCTGAGATCTTGATCTGTATGTAACTCCACCCACACTACAGCTTTCTGTATACATGATATAGTGACAAAGATCTGCTAATCAGTGTGGGGAGGTGGTTGGACTAGGGTGCACAAGGCCAATTCTCCTCTAGTGACAATGTGAGCAGGTTGTGGGATACAGTGACAGACAGGATGCAGAGCAAGTGTTAACAGTTTTATTTAACAGGGGAATACTCCACACAGGGAGGTAAAGGGTTAAACAATGGATTAAACCGTATAAAGGCTACAGTGAGGTGAAGAACAACGGTTCAGATAACAGTAGTTCGGTTGTATTTGTGTCAGGAGTTCCTCAAACTGTAACTCCTGCGGCGAACTCAATTTCACTGGCAACAGTTGTCGGGGTGTCTTTTTCAGGAAGGTCCTGTGGGCAACAATGCCTCGTCTTCTGGCGGCAGCAGTTGGTCTCCGGTACTTTCCGCTGAGTCTAGTCCATATACTGATGTGGCTGGAGGAGCATGGGCCACGGCACTGTCTGAGCCTGACAAGGCCCCTGCACGACTCTCCTCACAGTCTCTGTCGGCGGTAGGGGTGCTTCAGCGCGACCTATGCGATACGGATACTCTGGGACTGGAGCACTCACTGGTCCCTGCTGCAATGACTGGCAAGGGTACGGGCCACAGTCCTGTACAAGCCCAACATGGCTCAGCAAATATAAACTGGAAAAGTCAGGGAGCAAGTGTCTGGGCAAATATTCGCTGGCAAAGTCAGGACGCAAGTGTCAGTCCCATATGCGATCCCTCTTATATCGCACGTGTGCAATACTCACGGACATTGAGCATACAGCGCCTTTCTCTCTGGTAGTCACTAGTACACTGCACCTTCTCTCTGTAGTCACTGGGCACACACTGCACGTTCCTCTCCCTCTCTGCTCCCCGCTACTGGCAACAGGGATGCTGCATGGACACTGGCCTGCGAAATGCTGGTGCTCCCAGGATGGAGCACTCCTCTCTCTGGCTGCTGCAGCACACCTGGCCCTTCTCTCTGCTGTGGCACAGCCAGCTCAGCTCTGCTCTGTGTGCTCAGCTCTGCTCTGTTCTGCAGCGGTACCTCTACAGGCATCGGAGGCTCTCTCTACATGGCTTGTCGCAATATTGATAATCTGTGGTGGGGAAGGGGAAGCTGAGTGCGCCTCTCACAGCTCTGTGCGCTGCACTCCGTTGGCGCCAAACTGACCTGCCACACACACATCTGCCTTTTATCTTCCTGCTGCTGCGCTCGCTTTTCTCCTGTCTCTCCCCACCTCCCCAGGTCGAGAGGTTGGTCTGGCTCACTAATGCTTCCCACCCGGAACAGGGGATGCAACCTCAGCAGTTCCGGCCTCGGCCCCGGCAAGCAGGTAACTGCAGTGTGGTCATCCCCCTTACAATAATACAGTATGTTGAGAAAAACACTGATTGTATTGAAATAACAAAACGCAGCCTAATAAGTGATACATCGTTGTAACCAGTGGATCTCCTCCCACATTGTGGTGTTCTCAGATTACATAGCATGAACCTGGTGGCAGATTCCCTTTTAAAACAATCTAGTTTGTCTGCAGGAAACTTAAAATCCATATTGTGTCATTATGACTTTGCAGCAGTTTGTAAATGTGATATACACCTTGAGCAATCTACAATTTGAAGAACATATTTCATATTCAGTTTATATCACGAAACAATCACTGACCTCAGGGAGACCAGTCAAAGAAAATGCTGCGGCAGCTGGCAAAGGCGCTCAATCACAGTGAAATCCTAGGTGCATTGCTCCCTGGAAAATACGAATATGCAAATAAAGTCCGTAGAGCCTCATTTAAGAGTATCAAACACGGGACTAGCCAGATCTTCCTCCAGGTAAACTCGTAAAGAGCTGGATATTGACTTAAAGGGCCACTTAATATGGTGGTAATGGTGGTTTCCGAAAGGAGCCACTCCTTGGCTGGGTCCTTCCCTGGAGGAAGATCTGGCTAGTCCCATGTTTGAGACTCTTAAATGAGGCTCCACAGACTTTATTTGCATATTCGTATTTCTCAGGGATCAATGCACCTAGGATTTCACTGTGATTGAGCGCCTATGGTTTAGGCAGCATTAATCGGGTGTTAGGTTACCTTTAGGTGCTCATTATAAAGTGGCTAAGGAGTGTTATGTCATTCATAGTGAGCTTATACTTCCAAAATACATACCAAAATCCTAAAAATATTCTTCTACTGCTACTCCAAGCATTCAATCAATTCAGCACTACCTTTTTCCTACACTTTTTGCTACCATAATGTCATCATCCTCTGATGTATAATCTTGGGTAATTCATACCAACAGTTAGTGGTGTGGAATTATGTTTATTTTCCTTCATGGCCTAGTTCAGGATATTATACAAGCTGCGAGTACTTGGAGGGATGATAAGGAGAAACTTCTCTTCAAGCATCTTTTACATTATGCTCCTGGGTACAGTAACATGGTTTATTTGTATTTTTTGCGCTGTAAGATATAATGATCTTCCTACTATTCGACCATCTAAACAAACAGCAAAATCCAAAAAGTCGACTCCCTCCTTTTATGCTAACCGCTACCTGTAACCACAGAAACTATTGCAGGAAAGGTTTCTAGACTTTTTCTAACTTTATCCATCTTTCAGCCTTCAGTACTTTTAAGTGGTTTCACAGCTCTGAAAATGGAGCAAAATCTCAGCTGACAGCAATTATATATTTCCTTACAAATGGCTGTTTGATCTGCACACAACAGTTAGGATGATTGAGTAAGTGTATGACATCCTGAGATGTTGTTTAGTTTAGTAACATTAAGGTAAAAGGAAAAGAAGAAAGTCGTTTTCACAAGTAAGATTCTAATTTGGCCACTGGATTCTAAAGGATCAGATTGCAAGAGAGTCTCAGAAAAAGAACATAATAATGATGGTCAATCAGGACAAGTGAAAGAAATGGATTTTCTGGGACAGAGAATTCATTTTGGATCATGGACAGTGGGTGAAAGAGTATATTTGGATACTGTGTACAGTATGTGACTAAAGACTAAATTGCATATTTTAACTAATATTACAGGAATGTATTATGTTTCAATCATAACATTAAACCTATTATTATAACTATTCAAATATTGTGGAGGTCTCCTGAAGCTGTGACACATCATAGAATAAACTCCACAGACCTTTGAAGGTTTCCTGTGGTATCTGACACATGGTTCATATCTGGGTAATTTGGAGGTGAAGGATAGACTAAATGATGTATACAGACTATACCCTGCCATCTACCACCATCGCGCTCTAATCAGCATGTCCAATTGTCTATTCTCCCTACAGGTACATTACCCAACTTTTCCACACTGAATTTTCCCTACTTCTGCTCCTTGAAACCACTCTGTATGTTTTTCAACTACCCCCTGCTAAACCCCAATGTTATTTATGACCCCTTGTTTACTCTGCTTTGATCATCCTGCATCTGGTTCACACTTAGTTATCTGCTCAAGAGTTGCAGAGACCACTCCCATCAGCTCCACACCTGAATGCATTTTCTAGCAAATATATTGCAAACCATACATCTGCAAGACATCAGTCTGCAGCGTGCACCATACTAGTGCATCATAGAAGTGCAAGCTATGAATTAATCCAGAATTGAACCAGAATAGAACTGAAGGTAACTGGATACAGTCATAGTAAACAATGTTTATGTTTGTCTTCACTCTCACCCCTATAGTCCTCCAATTCCTACAAACCCCCTAATCCATACACCTAATAAGGAACTTGTCATCTCTCCCTCCATCCTCCCCATCCATCTCACCTCCTTCACAGAACTGTTCCTCAATATACAATCCTCTGTCTTCAAACACAGATGACCCCCTCATGCTCTTTCCTGCTCCCACCTGCTATCACTGCCTCTGCTCCTCCTCACTGCCAGCAATATCTCTCCAAATACTGGTTCGCTTCACCACATCCCCACAGTTATTTCTACCACCCATCCACGCTCTATCACACATTTCCGTAATGTCTCTAACCTTACACCAATTCACCCAGCCTCCACTTCCACAGTCCCACTAACAGGAGCTCTATGGAACGCTCGCTCTGTCTGCAACAAACTTTCCTACATCCATGATCTTTTTATCACTAACAAATTTTCCTTCTTTGCCATCACTGAAACCTGGCTCACCCCCTCTGACACAGCCTCTCCTGCTGCACTTTCGTATGGTGGATTCCACCTTTCCTACACACCCCGCCCCAGCAGCAAGCATGGAGGAGGAGTTGGTTTTCTCCTGTCAGGTAACTGCTGGTTCACTCAAATCACACTGCCACCCTCTGTTGCCCTCTCTTCCTTTGAGGTGCACTCTGTGTGCATCTACTCCTCCCAGGGCCAGCCACAACCTTCTTCTTCCACCACTTCACCAACTGGCTACTTCATTTCCTCTCCGCTGACATCCCCTCTATCATCATGGGCGACTTCAACATCCCCTTTGACACTTCCCTCTCAGCTGCCACTAAACTTCTATCTCTCACTTTCTCCTTCGGCCTCACTCAATGGTCTTCTGCAGTTACTCACAAAGATGGCCACACATTGGCCTCACCTTCACTCGCCTCTGATGCCTATCTAACTTCTCTAACTCGCAGCTCCCTTTTTCTGAACAAAACCTACTTACATTCTCTTCCCTCCCCTCTCCTTGTCCACAATCTCCACTCCACCAACTTGATCATCCTCACAGAAATCTTAAACACCTTGATTTACACTCACTCTCTGAATCCCTTCTCCCTCTTACAGACATAAATTCCTTACACAATGCGAACACTGCTGACGCTTTATATAATACCACAATAGCTGTAGCTCTGGAATCGGTCGCCCTTCTCACACATACCAAAGCTTGAAAAATCAACAGACAACCCTGGCACACCCGCCTGACCAAAGAATGAGGCAGGCTTCTAGGGTTGCTGAGCAGATATGGAAAATATCCCACTCCAATGAGCACTTCATCGCATTCAAACAGTCCCTCGCTACTTTCAAGGTCACACTTGCTGCAGCAAAATGAACCTACTTCTCATCTCTCACATCCTCCGTCTCACAACCCTAAACACTTTCAATCCTCTCCTTTGTCCCCCAGCACCTTCTCCCTCTCCACTCATCTCAGCTGAAGACTTTGACTCATTCTTCAAGCAGAAGATTGATAACATCAGAAAAAGCATTTGGTCTACAACCTCCAGAAACCTTCCTCCTAAGTGTACCGTTACACTTAGCGATGCACCAGCGATCCCGACAACGATATGGATCGCTAGTGCATTGCTAAGTGGTCGCTAGTGAGTTGCCACACAGGCAGATCTCACCAGCGACATAGCAGGGGTCGGGGGTCGCTACTTACCTGTCAGACGCGGCGATCCTGACGTCCTCTTGCCCGCGTCCACGTGTCGCTCGTCGGTGCCACAGGAAGCCCAGCAGGAAGCGCCCGACGAGAAATGGGCCAGGACTTTCTCGCGCGATCAGCGATAATCAGCGGGGGAGCCAGTCGGAGGTAAGTATCACATGTAGCGATATGGCTAGCGATATCGCTATGTGTAATGGGGGCTCCTCCAAAACCAACTTCTCCACCATTATAGACGATCGACTCTCTACTCTACTCTCAAAATCATATATCACCACCTGTTCACTTGACCTAATTTCAACCTCACCACAGTCTTCATCCCTACCCTAACCAATCTCTTCAACCTAACACTAACAACTGGTGTTTTCCCCTCATGCTTCAAACATACCTCAATCACACCCATCTGAAAAAGCCCTCTCTTGACCCATCCTCATCCTCTGCATCTCGCTATCGCCCCATATCACTTCTCTCCTATGCCTTAAAACTACTGGAACAACATGTCCATCTTGAACTGTCCTTCCACCTCTCTTCCTGCTCCCTCTTCGACAGCTTACAATCTGGCATCCAACAGCATCACTCCACTGAAACTGCCCTAAATAAAGTCACCAATGACCTATTAACCGCCAAAGACAAGTAACACTACTCTGTCCTCCTCTTCCTGGACCTGTCCTCTGCCTTTGACACAGTGGACCATTGCCTATTACTACATACCCTCTCATCTCTTGTCATCACAGATTTGGCCCTATCTTGGATGTCATCATACCTAACAGACCAGACATTCAGCATCTCCCACTAGCACACCACCTCATCACTTTGCCCCCTATCTGTCAGAGTCCTGCAAGGTTCAGTCCTAGGGCCCCTGCTCTTCTCCATTTACACCTTTGGCCTGGGACAGCTAATAGACTCTCACAGCTTTCAGTATCACCTCTATGCTGATGACACACAGATCTACATCTCTGGACCAGATATCACCTTCCTACTAACCAGAATCTCACAATGTCTGTGCGCTATTTCATCCTTCTCCACTAGATTTCTAAAACTTAATATGAACAAAACAGAATTCATCATATTTTCCCAATCTCACTTGACCCCCCAATGTACCTATCCATTAAAGTAAATGGCTGCTCACTCTCCCCAGTCCCACAAGCTCGCTGCCTCGGGGTAATCCTTTACCCTGATTTCTCCTTCAAACCACATATCCAAGCCCTTTCCACTTCTTGCCAGCTTCAACTCAAAAATATTTCCTGGATCTGCACATTCCTCAACCAACAATCTGCAAAAAGCATGCCCTCATCCTCTCGCACCTTGACTTCTGCAACCTCCTGCTCTGTGACCTCCCCTCTAACACTCTTGCACCCCTCCAATCTATTCTAAACTACTGTTTCTGACTAATTTTCCTGTCTCTCCACTATTCTCTGGCTTCTCCCCCTGACAATTCCTGCAATGGCTCCCCATTACTCAGAGGCTCCAGTTCAAAACCCTAACCAAGAGATACAAAGCCATCCACAACCTGTGTCCTCCATACATCTGTGACCTAGTCTCCTGGTACTTACCTGCATGCAACCTCCGATCCTCACAAGATCTCCTTCTCCACTCCCCTATTATCTCCTCATCCAACAATCACATACAAGATATCACCCATGCATCCCCCTACTTTGGAACTCTCTACCACAACATATCAGACTCTTCCCTACCATGGAAACATTCAAAAGGAACCTGAAGACCCATCTCTTTCGACAAGCCTACATCCTGCAGTAACCATTGATCTACCAAACCAGTGCACGACCAGCTCTACCCTCACCTATTGTATCCTCATCTATCCCTTGTAGATTGTGAGCCCTCAAGGGAAGGGTCCTCTCTCCTCCTGTACTAGTCATGACTTGTATTGTTTAAGATTACTGTACTTGTTTTTATTATGTATACCCCTTCTCACATGTAAAGCGCCATGAAATAAATGGCGCTATAATTATAAATAATAATAATAATAATAATAATAATAATAATAATAATAACAAATAGCCATACCCATGCAATATCTAGCTGTTGGCTGAACAGTTCTCTAAGCTCTCCCATAGATGTGTACTTTTGATTTAGCCATGTGTTTTCAATGGGAAGAGCAAAGAAAGCAGTTGCCAGAGAACTGTGTAGCTTATCTCCTGGAGTTCAAGTAGGTCAGGTGTTTAAATTCAAAGTGTCTGACCCTTATTTCTCCAAATCATCACAGTCAGAAGGCCCAAGATTCACAGTCAGATTGTCGTTTAGTCATTGTTTCCCAAACCATTCCTTAATCGTTGCAGTGTTAGAGGCAGCCATCGTCTTGATGGGGGCCACTATTGGACTATTTGTACAGGGAACCAGCAGTTCAAATTAAATCAGAACTATATTGCTGCAAGAGCAATGGAAAATCACACGCTATATTAATAGAACTGAGTGGTTGATTTATAGAGCTTTAGATTTCTTATTATTCCGAATAATTCCTGCCTGTTAGTGTAGCACGTCTATGACACTAGTGTATAATGCCTATCTAGGAACCTTTATTAGGCCCTTGGCATCCATGATAATCCATTGTCATCCCGAGCCAAAGGGCTAACCAAGGGAATCTCCTGCCTGGGCTACCAACACGATCATACAGGACATAGATAGATAGATAGATAGATAGATAGATAGATTACTTATGTATTCGAATTTTATTAGATATATTTTCTGAGAAAAATGTATTACCAATACAACATCAAGTCTTTAATGGGAACCTTTGAGCTGATTCATGCCAACGATCACCATGAATCACACATTAGCTATGTTATTGCTCGGGCATTTAAAAAAAAGATAGCTTAATAAGCCTACCTGAGAATATGCATCTCCGATGAGTAGTCCAAGGCAGATCACTGACAGCTAATCTCTGACCCATTAGCTATGACTTATGACTGACAGGCCTTTCCCTATACATATACATAGGTAGAGACTTGATAGTCATGGGGAGTAGGGTGAGGAGATGCTGTCGGGGAACATTTAGTCATCCAAGAGGCAGTGCCCTCATCTTTTCAAAGTATGTTTTCTCTGAAATTCTGCAGCATTACATAGTAAAATATACATGACTACAATATTACCTGCGGTTTGGGCAGCAAGAATCAGCTGATGGGTTCCCTTTAAGCTGTTGATGTTGTTCATAACAGAAAAGATAAAAGAAGCAGCGAGTCCTGCAATCTATCAGCCTGTTTTGAATTATTATGACATTTCATACTGAATAATCAATGACGAATTCTGACAAGTAGCTTTACAGTAACGGCTGACATGCTGACAACCAACAAATGCTTTCCTGGTATATGATTTACATGTCTAAGATATGCATTGTGCTTTATATTGTCCTTAAGATTGGACTATTTGTTATATATTCAAAAAGCAAAATTAATTCTTCATATTGAAAGACACAAATCTTGAAAATATGTGAGACAACATTGACAATTCACATACACAAGCTTATTACTGAGCAAACTATTAGGATTCCTCTGAGGTTTTGCTGTCAAGGATATGTAAGGTATGGAATTCATTAGCCAAATATGTGCAGAAAATATTCATTGAGGTCAATGGTGATTATGTGGAGGTCTAAAGAACACATTTCACTTTAACTCAATTCAGAGAATTCTTGCTGGCAGCCATTATTGTCTCACTAGTGGGTCCAGCAATACAATAATGCTGTTAACTGGAGAAGAGAAAATCTTTTGCAATTATAATTCGCCAGTTTCGCTGAAATTTTCCAAAGTATTCAACTGATGGCCATGAATGAAAAGTTCTACAAAGATTTCAACTGCCTGAAAAGTTATGAAAAGTCCCTCTGAGGTGTCCTAGGAGGATCTCTAACACCATTTAAGCTTTTCATACAAATAGAACCTTAATGTTAAAGTGACCTCAATATAAATGGCTATGGGTTAATGGGTAACAACCGGTAGTAATTAACATCTTATATAAAAGCACCATCCACTGTCATACATTCTATCCTTTGAAAATAAAAAAAATAAAAATAATCTTTTCGAGACAGCAGATACCTGCCATGCCATATGCACTGTATATTGAAGAAGCCATGGCATTTTTGACAAGGAGTAGTCCAAGAATATTTTCTTTTGGGAATAGAAACTGGCTATTTATTGGAATAAGCAATGGAAAAGGAGCAGGATCCAGACAGTACGGTCAATGAAAACACAATGTCCTGGGCCAAAACCGCAGAGAGCTCATTAAGATGGTCCATGACAATTTTTAAAACATTTTATTTTATTTTGCAGTAGCACTAAGGTTCACAAAAATTAGTGAAATAAACTTTGCGTGTCAGTTTCAGTGGGTGGAAACAAAATGACGTTGGATGGACTAGTTCAGTCATGACAATAAACATTTTTGGCCAGTAATAATATTTTTGTTATAAAATTTCAACCTATCTATGGTTGTCTATGTCTAGTGACAGTAGTGACATTGGCAGGCAACAGTGGAGGGACAGTAGAGAATACAACATGATGGACAGGCAGTAAATGTACAGTTGAGTAGGGTCAACTTGGGTAGCACTGACGGCAGTAATAGAGTATTGATAAAACATGATGGACAAGCAAGAGATGCCAGACTATGTAGGGGCATTGGCAGAAAAAATATAAAGCCTAATGTATATGTAGATAGATCCTACTGTGGATTTGATCATTGGCATCAGTTGCAGATTAAATTTTCACTGATCAGTGCCTTAATCATTTTGAAAAATGTACGATTTTCGTTACTTGAAGTGGACAATTTTTGTGCTGAAAACATTTTCTCTGAATATACAATGGAAATGGTACGATGATGGTAAACTAAGCCAGTTATTGTTGCTGGTCCAATCTGGTGAGCCAAAAGTCCATGGAGTAAGGGCCCAAGGTATCTGCTGGAGAAGGGACACAGTCCAGTTATGACTGAGCTTGCTTTTTCAGGTGATGCATCTCTGCTTGCTGATGGCCACCAGGTAGCACCAGCAGCTGATAAAACATTTGGTTCATCATGTCATATACACTGTATTCATTGCTGCTACTTTGGCAACTTGTATCGTAGCTTTTAGGGAGCACTGTGACTCTTCAGAGTGAAGAAGGCTTTCCTGAACACACATATGGTCAGCAGGCATCTCCTTGACTAAAGTTTCACTGTGTAAGGAGCAATACGTATCCAGATAATAAACTCATTTTGATTCCCTTTTCGAAGCCAGGAAAAAATTAGCTATTATAGCAATGTTCTAAAAGTATGGCTATCCAGTAATCATCTTTTTTGCTTGATGCTGTCAACCCATAAGCAGTTGAGAAAGTATAGTCTCCTACATAATCTCCATGACAGAGGCCCATTTTGCTTCACTTTTTGCCCCATTCCCAAGCTGCAGTGGTTAGCCATCATAGCCATCAAAAAGCAAATATAACAAGGTATAATTTTTAATTTGTTAAATCTATGGTCTGATTTCATCAAAAATCAGAAAAAAACTGGGAGGTCAATGCATAAACTATAATAATATTATTTTCCTCAAAATATTAATGACCCATACTTCAATATCTCTAGCCACACAAACCATTCACACATTGGATATTATCCACACACATCAAGGAAACATGCACATGGTGCACACAAAATACTCACATATTAGGCACACACCACACACACACATTACTTGCACATTTGACAAGTCACTTACATTAAACATATTCTATAAATGTGTTCATTACTAGTGTTGAGCGATACCAGGCAATACTGAAAAATATCGTATCGGAATGGATCGGCCGATCTAAAAAAAGTATCGGGTATCGCCGATTCCGATACCGGAAGTCCCATTCAAGTCTATGGAACTTCCGGTATCGGAATAAGAAAAACCCTTTTTTGTCCTTGTACAGCCTCTCAGGGGGTGTGTATGGACCTTCCAGGGGTCTGTGCCGGCCTGCCGGGGGTCTGTGCCGACTGCCCGGGGGTCTGTGCGGACTGGCCGGGGGTCTGTACCGGCCTGCCGGGGGGCTGTGCCGGCTGCCGGGGGTCTGTGCCGACTGCCCGGGGCCTGTGCGGACTGCCGGGGGTCTGTACCGGCCTGCCAGGGGGCTGTGCTGACTGCCCGGGGGGCTGTGCCGACTGTCCGGGGGGCTATGCAGGCTGCGGGGGTCTGTGCAGGCATCGTCCGATGGGACTACAAGTCCCATCAGGCTATGCGTGCTACCATGACGGTGATTGACACTTTAGCCAATGATGGGACAGTAGTAGTCCCATCATCCGGCTAATGTGTTGAATGTAAAAAAAAAACAAAAAAAAACATACTACATACATACTACATACATACTACATATATACTACATACATACTACATATATACATACTACATACATACTACATACATACAACATACAGTACATACTACATACATACTACATATATACATACTACATACATACTACATATATACATACTACATACATACTACATACATACAACATTCATACTACATACATACTACATATATACATACTACATACATACTACATACATAGTATTCCTGAAACTGCTGGAGAGCGGAATAGGAGGAAAGACCTATGATGTTATCAAAAGCTCCTACACCGAGAACCTCTGCAGTGTGAGTGTGAACGGCAGAAGAACGGCTTATTTCCAGCAGAGCCGGGGAGTCAGACAAGGCTGCAGCCTAAGCCCAACGCTCTTCAACATTTACATCAACGAGCTGACTACCGCTCTGGAATCTTCCACAGCACCAGGTCTCACCCTCCTTGACGAGCAGGTGAAATTCCTGCTGTATGCAGATGACTTGCTGCTTCTGTCACCAACCGAGAAAAGCCTCCAAGACAACCTGAAAATCTTAGAGAAATTCAGCTCCACCTGGGCTCTACCGGTCAACCTAAAGAAAACCAACATCATGGTGTTCCAGAAGAGAAAGAGAAAATCAGACCAGCACCCTTCATTTATCCTCAACAACTGCTCCATTACAGGAACGGACAAATATACCTCCCTGGGCCTAGAGATTCACCGATCAGGGAGTTTCAAACAAGTCATAGAGACCCTGAAAGACAAGGCATGCAAAACCTTCTATGCCATCCGAAGGAAACTCTACCATCTAAAGCCACCAGTGAGGGTCTGGTTAAAAATCTTCGACTCTATCATCGCCCCAATCCTCCTGTATGGCAGCGAAGTCTGGGGTCCTCACACCTACCCAGACTGGTCAATGTGGGATTCAAGCCCAACAGAAATATTCCACTTGGAATTCTGCAAGCACCTACTCCAAGTCCATCAGAGCACCTCCAACAGTGCTTGCTGGGCCGAGCTGGGCAGATTCCCTCTACACCTAATGGTTCTAAAGAGGGCACTGTCATTCTGGGCTCACCTACGTAGGAGCAATCCAAGCTCCCATCACCATAAGGCCCTGACACATGTAGGGGAAACAGAAAAACCAGGACCCTTGGAAAAGCTCACCCAAACCCAACCTGACCAGAACACCAATCACAACAACCTGACAAAAGCCGGAATCAGGAAGATGGTAGACGAAGGCCAGAAGAGGTACGTAAGTGACTGGAAGAACAACATCATCAGCTCACAGAAACTGACCATGTACCAGAGTCTACAGAGAGACTACAGACTGGCTCCATACCTGGAGAAACTCCCGGACCCCAAAGACCACAAGATCCTGAGCCGGTATAGACTCAGTGCCCACAGTCTGGCCATCGAATCCGGCCGACACAGGCAGAGCTACAAGCCCAGGGAGGAAAGACTGTGCCAACACTGTGACCAGGAGGCCCTGGAGAATGAGACCCACTTCCTGCTACACTGCTCCAAGTACTCAGCAGTGAGTGACACTCACTTCAGGAGACTCTCACATCTCTTCCCGGATTTCACCACCATGAAGGAGGAAGAGAAAACATATATCCTGCTGGGGGAAGAAGAGAGAGCAGTGGAGATAGCAGCGCAATATGTGAGTGAATGTCATAGACTGCGAGAAAGATCACTATGACATGCCATGCAATTCTATGGCCCCCACCTTGGATATGCCCCAACCCCCCATCCACCTTCACTATGCCATGGACTTCTATAACCTCATCCTGGATCTGCCCCCATGCCCCCATCCACCTTCCCTATGCCATGGACTTTTATAGCCCCATCCTGAATCTGCCCCATCCACCTTTCCTACAGCCCCTACCCGACATCCCTACAGTCCCTATCCCTATTCCCTTCTGTACACTTGCTTTGGCAAAACTAATGTGTATTTAGTCCTGCCAATAAAGCCTCTTTGAATCTTGATTCTTGAATCTTGAATCATACTACATACATACTACATATATACATACTACATACATACTACATATATACATACTACATACATACTACATATATACATACTACATACATAATACATACATACTACATATATACATACTACATACATACTACATTCATACAACAATACAACATACATATATACTACATACATACAACATGCTACAGACATACAACATACATACAATACATTCATACAATACATACATATAGACATACAGTACATACAACATAGAGTACATACTCACCATTACTTGTCACTTTGATCCCCGAAGCCAGTGTCATCTAAGGAAAAATATGAAAATAACAAACCACCAAATACTCCCTGATCCACAGAAATCCATGAGTGAGTGTCCCACGCCGACCTTCCATGGAGAACAGCAGCATCAGCTGATGCGACCGCTCTCTGCGGGGCTCAGGAATCCAGTGTCGGAAGGTAGGTATCCTTCCGCACTGTATTCCTCCGCCACTGTAAAAAAATAGTCCCTGGTCTCACTTTATGGCAAATGCTGCGTGGGAACTTTTTCACACAGCAATGCCAAAAGTGAGACTAGGGACTATTTTTTTACAGTGGCGGAGGAATACAGTGCGGATGGATACCTACCCACCGACACTGGATTCCTTGAGCCCCTGGAGAGCGGTAGCATCAGCGGATGCTGCTGCTCTCCATGGGAGATCGGCATGGGACACGCGTGGATTTCTGCGGATCAGGGAGTATATGGCTTGTTTGTTATTTTCATATTTTTCCTAAGATGACACTGGCTTCGGGAAACAATGTGACAAGTATTGGTGAGTATGTACTCTGTGTTATATGTACTGTATGTCTATGTATGTATTGTATGAATGTATGAATGTATTGTATGTAGCATGTATTGTATGAATGTATGTATGTTGTATGTATGCAGTATGTAGTATGTATGTTGTATGTCTGTAGCATGTTGTATGTATGTAGTATGTATGTAGCATGTATGTAGTATATATGCATGTTGTATGAATGTAGTATATATGTAGCATGTAGCATGTATGTATGTTGTATGTAGTATATATGTATGTTGCATGAATGTAGTATATATGTAGTATGTATGGAGTATGTATGTAGTATGAATATAGCATGTATGTAGTATGTATATATGTAGCATGTATGTAGCATGTATGTAGTATGTATGTAGTATATATGTATGTTGAATGTATGTAGTATGTATGTAGTATGTACAGTATGTAGTATGTATATAGTATGTATGTAGTATGTATATATGTAGCATGTATGTAGCATGTATGTATGTAGCATGTATGTAGTATGTATGTAGTATATATGTGTGTTGTATGTATGTAGTATGTATGTAATATGTATATAGTATGTATGTAGTATGTATATATGTAGCATGTATGTAGCATGTATGTAGTATGTATGTAGTATATATGTATGTTGTATGTATGTAGTATGTATGCAGTATGTATATAGTATGTATGTAGTATGTATATATGTAGCATGTATGCAGCATGTATGTAGTATGTAGCATGTATGTAGTATATATGTATGTTGTATGTATGTAGTATGTATGTAATATGCATATAGTATGTATGTAGTATGTATATATGTAGCATGTATGTAGCATGTATGTAGTATGTATGTAGTATATATGTATGTTGTATGTATGTAGTATGTATATAGTATGTATGTAGTATGTATATATGTAGCATGTATGTAGCATGTATGTAGTATGTATGTAGCATGTATGTAGTATATATATATGTTGTATGTATGTTGTATGTATGTAGTATGTATGTAATATGTATATAGTATGTATGTAGTATGTATATATGTAGCATGTATGTAGTATGTATGTAGTATATATGTATGTTGTATGTATGTAGTATGTATGTAGTATGTATATAGTATGTATGTAGTATGTATATGTGTGGCATGTATGTAGCATGTATGTAGTATGTATGTAGCATGTATGTAGTATATATGTATGTTGTATGTATGTTGTATGTATGTAGTATGTATGTAGTATGAATGTAGTATATATGCAGAATGTATATATGTAGTATGTATGTAGCATGTATGTAGTATGCATGTAGTATGTATGTAGTATATATGTATGTTGTATGAATGTAGTTTATATGTAGTATGTATGTAGTATGTATATATGTAGTATGTATGTAGCATGTATGTATTATGCATGTAGTATGTATGTAGTATATATGTATGTTGTATGAATGTAGTATATATGTAGTATGTATGTATTATGTATAAATGTAGCATGTATGTAGTATGTATGTAGTATGTATGTATGCTGTATGAATGTAGTATATATGTAGTATGTATATAGCATGTATGTAGTATGTATATATGTAGTATGTATGTAGCATGTATGTAGTATGCATGTAGTATGTAAGTAGTATATATGTATGTTGTATGAATGTAGTATATATGTAGTATGTATGTAGTATGTATAAATGTAGCATGTATGTAGTATGCATGTAGTATGTATGTAGTATATATGTATGTTGTATGAATGTAGTATATATGTAGTATGTATGTAGTATGTATAAATATAGTATGTATGTAGTATGTATGTAGTATGTATGTATGCTGTATGAATGTAGTATATATGTAGTATGTATATAGCATGTATGTAGTATGTATATATGTAGTATGTATGTAGCATGTATGTAGTATGTATGTAGTATGTATGTAGTATGTATGTATGTAGTATGAATGTAGTATATACAGTGGGGCAAAAAAGTATTTAGTCAGTCAGCAATAGTGCAAGTTCCACCACTTAAAAAGATGAGAGGCGTCTGTAATTTACATCATAGGTAGACCTCAACTATGGGAGACAAACTGAGAAAAAAAAATCCAGAAAATCACATTGTCTGTTTTTTTTTCATTTTATTTGCATATTATGGTGGAAAATAAGTATTTGGTCAGAAACAAGCAATCAAGATTTCTGGCTCTCACAGACCTGTAACTTCTTCTTTAAGAGTCTCCTCTTTCCTCCACTCATTACCTGTAGTAATGGCACCTGTTTAAACTTGTTATCAGTATAAAAAGACACCTGTGCACACCCTCAAACAGTCTGACTCCAAACTCCACTATGGTGAAGACCAAAGAGCTGTCAAAGGACACCAGAAACAAAATTGTAGCCCTGCACCAGGCTGGGAAGACTGAATCTGCAATAGCCAACCAGATTGGAGTGAAGAAATCAACTGTGGGAGCAATAATTAGAAAATGGAAGACATACAAGACCACTGATAATCTCCCTCGATCTGGTGCTCCATGCAAAATCCCACCCCGTGGGGTCAGAATGATCACAAGAACGGTGAGCAAAAATCCCAGAACCACGCGGGGGGACCTAGTGAATGAACTGCAGAGAGCTGGGACCAATGTAACAAGGCCTACCATAAGTAACACACTACGCCACCATGGACTCAGATCCTGCAGTGCCAGACGTGTCCCACTGCTTAAGCCTGTACATGTCCGGGCCCGTCTGAAGTTTGCTAGAGAGCATTTGGATGATCCAGAGGAGTTTTGGGAGAATGTCCTATGGTCTGATGAAACCAAACTGGAACTGTTTGGTAGAAACACAACGTGTCGTGTTTGGAGGAAAAAGAATACTGAGTTGCATCCATCAAACACCATACCTACTGTAAAGCATGGTGGTGGAAACATCATGCTTTGGGGCTGTTTCTCTGCAAAGGGGCCAGGACGACTGATCCGGGTACATGAAAGAATGAATGGGGCCATGTATCGTGAGATTTTGAGTGCAAACCTCCTTCCATCAGCAAGGGCATTGCAGATGAAACGTGGCTGTGTCTTTCAACATGACAATGATCCAAAGCACACCGCCAGGGCAACAAAGGAGTGGCTTCGTAAGAAGCATTTCAAGGTCCTGGAGTGGCCTAGCCAGTCTCCAGATCTCAACCCTATAGAAAACCTTTGGAGGGAGTTGAAAGTCCGTGTTGCCAAGCGAAAAGCCAAAAACATCACTGCTCTAGAGGAGATCTGCATGGAGGAATGGGCCAACATACCAACAACAGTGTGTGGCAACCTTGTGAAGACTTACAGAAAACGTTTGACCTCTGTCATTGCCAACAAAGGATATATCACAAAGTATTGAGATAAAATTTTGTTTCTGACCAAATACTTATTTTCCACCATAATATGCAAATAAAATGAAAAAAAAACAGACAATGTGATTTTCTGGATTTTTTTTTCTCAGTTTGTCTCCCATAGTTGAGGTCTACCTATGATGTAAATTACAGACGCCTCTCATCTTTTTAAGTGGTGGAACTTGCACTATTGCTGACTGACTAAATACTTTTTTGCCCCACTGTATGTAGTATGTATGTAGTATGTATATATGTAGCATGTATGTAGCATGTATGTAGTATGTATGTAGTATGTATGTATGTAGTATGTATGTAGTATGTATATGTGTAGCATGTATGTAGTATGTATGTAGTATATATGTATGTTGTATGTATGTAGTATATATGTAGTATGTATGTAGTATGTATATATGTAGTATGTATGTAGCATGTATGTAGCATGTATGTAGTATGTATGTAGTATGTATGTATGTTGTATGAATGTAGTATATATGTAGTATGTATATAGTATGTATGTAGTATGTATAAATGTAGTATGTATGTAGTATGTATGTAGTATGTATGTATGCTGTATAAATGTAGTATATATGTAGTATGTATATAGTATGTATGTAGTATGTATATATGTAGTATGTATGTAGCATGTATGTAGCATGTATGTAGTATGTATGTAGTATGTATGTATGTAGTATGAATGTAGTATATATGTAGTATGTATGTAGTATGTATGTAGTATGTATATATGTAGCATGTATGTAGCATGTATGTAGTATGTATGTAGTATGTTTTTTTTTTACATTCAACACATTAGCCGGATGATGGGAAACTACTGTCCCATCATTGGCTAATGTGTCAATCACTGTCAGTGTAGCAGGCATCACCCGATGGGACTTGTAGTTCCATCGGACGATGCCTGCACATACACAAGACCCCCGGCAGGCCCGCACAGACCACCGGAAGCCGGTACAAGCCCCCCGGCAGCCGGCACAGGCCCCCGGCAGTCGGCACAGACCCACGACAGTTGGCACAGACCCCCCGCAGTCGGCACAGACCGTGCATGATGATGACGTCATTTCAGCTGCCAATAACAGCCATGGCAATAGTTAACATGCCTAACAGGATGTGCCCACACTTCTGAGGATTCCCATTGGCTGAATCAAATTGAGCGGGCTGATAGCTTTATGGGAACTTCCGATTCCGGTATCCGATAAGAAAAAAGTATCGGAAGTCAGTATCGGAATTCTGATACAGCTAATATCGGCCGATACCCGATACTTGCGGTATCGGAAAGCTCAACACTATTCATTACATAAATGGCAAATACACAATTTTGACTTTAGATACATTCTACACATCTGCTGTTTTCTCATACATGAGATCCATGCTGTTTAACCCCTTTACCCCCAAGGGTGGTTTGCACGTTCATGACCGGGTCAAATTTTACAATTCTTCCATGGATCCCACTAATTCTGACAATGTTTTCTCGTGACATATTGTACTTCATGATAATGGTAAAATTTCATTCAAATAACTTGCATTTATTTGTAAAAAAAACCTGAAATTTGGCAAAAATTTTGCAATTTTCCATCTTTGAATTTTTATGCCCTTAAATCACAGAGATATGGCACACAAAAAACGTAATAAGTAACATTTACCATAAGTTTACTTTACATCAGCACAAATTTGGAACCAAAATTTTTTTTTGTTAGGAAGTTATAAGGGTTAAAATTTGACCAGCGATTTCTCATTTTTGCAACACCGTTTTATTTTTAAAGACCACATCACATTTGAAGTCACTTTGAGGGGTCTATATGATAGAAAATACCTAAAAGTGACACCATTCTAAAAACTGCACCCATCAAGGTGCTCAAAACCACATTCAAGAAGTTTATTAACCCTTCAGGTGCTCCACAGGAATTTTTTGAATGTTTAAAAAAAATGAACATTTAACTTTTTTACGCAAAAAAATTATTTCAGGTCCAATTTTTTTTATTTTACCAAGGGTAACAGGAGAAATTGGACTGCAAAAGTTATTGTGCAATTTGTCCTGAGTACGCTGATACCTGACATGTGGGGGGGGACCACTGTTTCGGCGCATGGCAGAGCTCAGAAGGGAAGGAGTGCTGTTTGACTTTTTCAATACAAAATTGGCTGGAATTCAGATAGGACGCCATGTCACGTTTGGAGAGCCCCTGATGTGCCTAAACAGTAGAAACTCCTCACAAGCGACCCTATTTTGGAAACTAGACCCCCAAGGAACTTATAAAGATATGTGGTGAGAACTTTGAACCCCCAAGGGCTTCACAGAAGTTTATAACGTACAGTCGTACAATTAAAAAATCATATTTTTTCCACAAAAATGAACTTTTCACCCCCAATTTTTAAAAAGGACCCTAAAAGTTGTTGTGCAATTTGTCCTGAGTACGCTGATACCCCATATGTGGGTGTAAACGACTATTTGGGCGCATGACAGAGCTCGGAAGGGAAGCAGCGCCATTTGACTTTTTTGGCTGGAATTGAGATCGGACACCTTATCGCGTTTGGAAAGTCCCTGATGTGCCAAAACAGTGGAATCCTCCCACAAATGACACCATTTTGGAAACTAGACCCCCCCAAGGAACTTATCTAGATGTGTGGTGAGAACTTTGAACCTCCCAGGGCTTCACAGAAGTTTATAACGTACAGTCGTAAAATTAAAAAATCACATTTTTTTCACAAAAATGATCTTTTCACCCCCAATTTTTATTTTCCCAAGGGTAACAGGACACTAAAAATTATTGTGCAATTTGTCCTGAGTATGCTGATACCCCACATGTGGCAGTAAACCACTATTTGGGCACATGGCAGAGCTCGGAAGGGAAGCAGCGCCATTTGACTTTTTGGCTGGAATTGGGATTGGAAACCATGCCGCGTTTGGAAAGCCCCTGATGTGCCTAAACAGTGGAACCTCCCACAAGTGACACGATTTTGGAAACTAGACCCCCTAAGGAACTTATCTAGATGTATGGTGAACACTTTGAACCCCCCAGTGCTTCACAGAAGTTTATAACACCCGGGCGTGAATATAAAAAAATCATATTTTTTCCTCAAACATGATCTTTTAGTCCGCAATTTTTTTATTTTCCCAAGGGTAACAGGAGAAATTGGACCCCAATAGTTGTTGTCCAATTTGTCCTGAGTATGCTGATACCCCATATATGAGAGAAAACTACTGTATGGGCACACGTCGAGGCTCAGAAGGGAAGTAGTGACATTTTGGAATGCAGACTTTGATTGAATGGTCTGCGGGTGTCATGTTGCATTTGGAGAGCCCCTGAAGTACCTAAACAGTGGAAACCCCCCACAAGTGACCCCATTTTGGAAAATAGACCCCATAAGGAACTTATCTAGATGTGTGGTGAGCACTTTGAACCCCCCAGTGCTTCACAAAAGTTTATAACGCCCGGGCTTGAAAATAAAACAAAATCATATTTTTTCCACTAACATGAGCTTTTAGTCCCCAATTTTTTTATTTTCCCAAGGGTAACAGGAGAAATTGGACCCCAAAAGTTGTTCTGCAATTTGTCCTGAGTAGGCTGATATCCCATATGTGGAGGTAAAACACTGTTTGGGCACATGGCAGAGCTTGGAAGTGAAGGAGCACCATTTGACTTTTTCAATGCAGAATTGGCTGGAATTGAAATCAGACGCCATGTTGCGTTTGGAGAGCACCTGATGTGCCCAAACAGTGGAAACCCCCCAATTCTAACTCCAACCCTAACCCCAACACACCCCTAACCCTAATCTCAGCCCTAACCCTAGCCCTGACCCTAACCCTAGCCCTAACCCTAGCCCTAACCCTAATGGGAAAATGGAAATAAATACTTTTTTTATTTTATTATTTTTCCCTAACTAAGGGGGTGATAAAGGGGGGTTTGATTTAGTATTTATGGTGGGTTTTTATATTTGGCAGCTGTCGCACGCTAAAAGACACTTTTTATTGTAAAAATAGTTTTTGCATCACCATATTTTGAGAGCTATAATTTTTCCATATTTTGACCCACAGAGTCATGTGAGGTCTTATTTTTTGCAGGACGAGTTGACGTTTTTAATGGTACCATTTTCGGGCATGTCACATTTTTTTATCGCTTTTTATTCCGATTTATGTATCGCAGGATGAACAAAAACCAGCATTTCATGAAATTCTTTTGGGGGGTGCGTTTACACTGTTCCACATGTGGTAAAATTGATAACGCAGTTTTATTCTTTGGGTCAGTACAATTACAGTGATACCTCATTTATGTCTTTTTTTTATGTTTTGGCGCTTTTATACAATAAAACCAATGTTATATAAAAAATAATTATTTTTGCATCGCTTTATTCTGTGAGCTATAACTTTTTTATTTTTTTGCTGATGACGCTGTGTGGTGGCTCGTTTTTTACGGGACAAGATGACGTTTTCAGCAGTAACATGGTTATTTATATACGTCTTTTTGATCGCACGTTATTGCACTTTTTGTTCAGCGGTATGATGATAAAGCATTGATTTTTGCTTTGTTTTTCTTTTTTGAAGGGGTTCACTAAAGGGGTTAACTAGTGGGACAGTTTTATAGGGTGGGTCGTTACGGATGCGGCGATACTAAATATGTGCACTTTTATTGTTTTTTTTATTTATTTATTTTGGGATTTTTTTTAAATTATTTTTACAAGTGTTATTTTTTAACTTTATTATATTGTCCCGGGGGGGGGACATCACTGTCTTGTGTCAGATCACTGATCTGGCACTTAGAACAGCGCTGTCTCAGACCAGCAATATGACAGGCGCTGCTGCAGGCTTCCTCATGCCTGCTTTCAGCAGGCAGTGGGGAAGCCACCTCCCAGCAGGACCCCGAAGGCAACTGCGCCATATTGGACCCGGGGACCTACAGGAAGGAGGACTCTTGGAGCGACGCAGCACATTGCGTCGCTCCAGGGGTCGCAGGGAAGCACGGAGGGAGCCCCCTCCCTGCGCGCTTCTCTCCTATGCCCCCAGTACTCTGCGATCATGTTTGATCGCAGTGTGCCAGGGGTTAATTTGCCGGGGGTGGTCCGTGACCACCTCTGACACATAGTGCTGGGTGTCAGCTGTGATAATCAGCTGACACCTGGCTGTGATCAGCAGCGCTCCCCCCAGGGGTGCCGCTGATCGCTATGATGTAATATTCCGTCCTTGAGACTTAGGTCCCAGGTCACATGGATGGAATATTACGTCCAATGTAGGAAAGGGGTTAATAGACATCACTTAGGCTAGTTTCACACTAGCGTATGGAGCTGCGGAGGGCTGCGGATTTCCTCTGTGAAGCTCCACCCACTGCCACGCCTCCTCTGTTCAGCTCTACCTCCATCGGCATGTGGCCTGCGTACCCTATCTTTAGCATTGGGTATGCAGGCCGTGCCGATGTATGCGGATGCGTCTGCATGCGTCGTTTTGAAGGGGCGGCGAACTGCGCCAAATGCAACAAGTTGCATTTTTTTGCTGTCGCCGCACAGTCAAAGAGACTTATGCGGAGGCATGCGCATACATCGGCACGACCTGTGTACCCAATGCTAAAGATAGGGTATGCAGACCGCATGCCCATGGATGCAGAGCTAAACAGAGGAGGCGCAGCAGTGGGCGGAGCTTCACAGATGAAGTCCGCAGCCCTCCGCAGCTCCTCCATACGCTAGGGTGAAACTAGCCTTACTCAATCATATATGATGTGATAATATGATCCACAATTACAGCATATTTTGCCATTCAGGCCCTTGGTTGCCAGTATTATAGGGACAGTTACTGCAAAGTGGAGTCAGTGAGATGTGTGCAACTCATATAGCAAGTAAACATGAGAATATTTACTGAATATCAGCAAAGTGTTATTTTAACTGTTTAATAAAACATGCTGTGAAAGTTTGTCTATTAATTAACTTGTCACACATCTTAACTTCAAAGATATCATTTAATGTTTTGCATTTTCATGCATGAATGCGTAAATTAATTTAACGTTGTGCGATCAGGCAGAAAGGATGTATTCAGTTACTAAATGGTCTGGACAAGTGAATAGTCATTCAAATAGAAATGTCTTTGATAAGAGACAGTAAGACTGGATTACAGAAAATATTGTAAAACAGATTTAAAAATAAACAATTATCTATGAAGATGATACTATTTGATATTATATGGAGAAGAATAATGAGAATAATGAATCAATATTAAATCAATGAATTGCTGCTTAATATGCTCTCATACTGTAGGTTATTTTCCAAAGGGACCCTTACAAAACAGGCAGTTGTTTAATATTAAAGTAAGTTCATCTGAAAATGATAGCAGCATTTGTTTAATATATAAGAGACATGTGCAGCAAATATCTGATGTATGAGTGCCATGTGTGCAACTAGTATATAATGTGTGGGCGACAAGTGTGCGACTAGTATCTCATACGGCTACTATCTGATGTATGAGTGCCATATGTGTAACTAGTATATGATGTGTGAGCGACAAGTGTGCAACTAGTATCTGATATGGCTACTATCTGATTTGTGTGTGCCATGTGTGAAACTAGTATAGGATTTGCAAGTGATGTGTGTGCAACTAGGATTCAATATGGCTACTATCTGATTTGTGTGTGCCATGTGTGAAACTAGTATAGGATTTGTGAGTGATGTGTGTGCAACTAGGATTCAAAATGGCTACTATCTGATTTGTGTGTGCGATGTATGAAACTAGTATAGGATTTGCGAGTGATGTGTGCAGCTATATTCTGATGTGTGTGCAGCTAGTTTCTGATGTGTGACTTGTGTGCAACTAGTATATGATGTGTTAGTGACATGTGCAACTAGTATCTGATGTGAGTGACATGTGTGCAGCTACTATCTGATGTGTGAGTGATGTGTGCAGCTAGATCTTGAAGTGTGAGTGACATGTGTGCAGCTAGTATCTGATGTGAGTGACATGTGTGCAGCTAGATCCTGAAGTGTGAGTGACATGTATGCAGCTAGTATCTGATGTGAGTGACATGTGTGCAGCTAGTATCTGATGTGAGTGACATGTGTGCAGCTAGTATCTGATGTGAGTGACATGTGTGCAGCTAGTATCTGATGTGTGAATGCCATGTGTGCAGATAGTATCTGATGTGAGTGACATGTGTGCAGCTAGTATCTGATGTGAGTGACATGTGTGCAGCTAGTATCTGATGTGTGAATGCCTGGTGTGCAGCTAGTATCTGATGTGAGTGAATGGGTGCAGCTAGTATCTGATGTGAGTGACATGTGTGCAGCTAGTATCTGATGTGTGAATGCCATGTGTGCAGCTAGTATCTGATGTGAGTGACATGTGTGCAGCTAGTATCTGATGTGAATGACATGTGTGCAGCTAGTATCTGATGTGTGAATGCCATGTGTACAGCTAGTATCTGATGTGTGAATGCCATGTGTTCAGCTAGTATCTGATGTGAGTGTCATGTGTGAGAGACATGTGCAGCTAGTTCTGGAAGTGTGAGTGACGTGTGCAGCTAGTTTCTGATGTGTGTGACATGTGCAGCTAGTATCTAATGTGTGAGTAATGAATGTAGCTAGTATCTGATGTGTGTGACATGTGCAGCTAGTATATGATGGGTGAGTGACGTGTGCAGCTAGTATCTAAAGTGTGTGAGATGTTCAGCTAGTCTGTGATGTGTGAGTGACGTGTGCAGCTAATATCTAATGTGTGTGACATGTGCAGCTAGTATCTGATGTGTGAGTGACGTGTGCAGCTAGTATCTGATTTGAGTGACATGTGTGCAGCTATTATCTGATGTGTGAGTGATGTGTGCAGCTAGATCCTGAAGTGTGAGTGACATGCGTGCAGCTAGTATCTGATGTGTGAATGCCATGTGTGCAGCTGGTATCTGATGTGTGAATGCCATGCGTGCAGCTAGTATCTGATGTGAGTGACATGTGTGCAGCTAGTATCTGATGTGTGAGTGACATGTGCAGCTAGATCCTGAAGTGTGAGTGACATGTGTGCAGCTAGTATCTGATGTGTGAATGCCATGTGTGCAGCCAGTATCTGATGTGTGAGTGACATGTGTGCAGCTAGTATATGATGTGTGAGTGACATGTGCAGCTAGTTCTGTAAGTGTGAGTGACATGTGTGCAGCTAGTTCTGGAAGTGTGAGAGACATGTGCAGGTAGTATATGATGTGTGAGTGACGTGTGCAGCTAATATCTAATGTATGTGACATGTGCAGCTAGAATCTGATATGTGAGTGATGTGTGTGCAGCTATTATCTGATGTGTGAGTGACGTGTGCAGCTAGATCCTGAAGTGTGAGTGACATGTGTGCAGCTAGTATCTGATGTGTGAATGCCATGTGTGCAGCTAGTATCTGATGTGTGAGTGACATGTGTGCAGCTAGTATATGATGTGTGAGAGACATGTGCAGCTAGTATATGATGTGTGAGAGACATGTGCAGCTAGTTCTGTAAGTGTGAGTGACAAGTGTGCAGCTAGTTCTGGAAGTGTGAGAGACATGTGCAGCTAGTATATGATGTGTGAGTGACGTGTGCAGCTAATATCTAATGTGTGTGACATGTGCAGCTAGTATCTGATGTGTGAGTGACGTGTGCAGCTAGTATCTGATGTGTGAGTGACGTGTGCAGCTAGATCCTGAAGTGTGAGTGACATGTATGCAGCTAGTATCCGATGTGTGAATGCCATGTGTGCAGCTAGTATCTGATGTGTGAGAGACATGTGCAGCTAGTTCTGGAAGTGTGAGTGACATGTGCAGCTAGTTCTGTAAGTGTGAGTGACATGTGTGCAGCTAGTTCTGGAAGTGTGAGTGACGTGTGCAGCTAGTTCTGGAAGTGTGAGTGACATGTGCAGCTAGTTCTGTAAGTGTGAGAGACATGTGCAGCTAGTTCTGGAAGTGTGAGTGACGTGTGCAGCTAGTTCTGGAAGTGTGAGTGACGTGTGCAGCTAGTATCTGACGTGTAAGTAATGAATGTAGCTATTATCTAATGTGTGTGACATGTGCAGCTAGTTCTGTAAGTGTGAGAGACATGTGCAGCTAGTTCTGTAACTGTGAGTGACATGTGTGCAGCTAGTTCTGGAAGTGTGAGAGACATGTGCAGCTAGTTCTGTAAGTGTGAGTGACATGTGTGCAGCTAGTTCTGGAAGTGTGAGAGACATGTGCTGCTAGTTCTGGAAGTGTGAGTGACGTGTGCAGCTAGTATCTGATGTGTGAGTAATGAATATAGCTAGTATCTGATGTGTGTGACATGTGCAGCTAGTATATGATGTGTGAGTAACGTGTGCAGCTAGTATCTAATGTGTGTGACATGTGCAGCTAGTATATGATGTGTGAGTGATGTGTGCAGCTAGTATCTGATGTGTGAGTAATGAATATAGCTAGTATCTGATGTGTGTGACATGTGCAGCTAGTATATGATGTGTGAGTAACGTGTGCAGCTAGTATCTAATGTATGTGACATGTGCAGCTAGTATATGATGTGTGAGTGACGTGTGCAGCTAGTATCTGATGTGTGAGTGACGTGTGCAGCTAGTATCTGATGTGTGAGTGACGTGTGCAGCTAGTATCTGATGTGTGAGTGACATGTGCAGCTAGTATCTGATGTGTGAGTAACGTGTAGCTAGTATCTGATTTGTGAGTGACGGGTGTAGCTAGTATCTGATGTGTGAGTGATAGGTGTGGAGTTGGTATTTAATGTGTCATTGACATATGTGTAGCTAGTATCTGATGTGTGAGTGACATGTGTGCAGCTGGCATCTGATGTATGAGTGACATGTGGTCCAGGTGTTTGGCACTGGCTGCAGCAATGACATAATGTCAGCAGAGCAATATCTGATTAGCTGAAGCTCACGGTTTGGCAACCATGCTGTCAACATAACATCAGTGCAGTAGCCAATGCCAGACACTGGAAGCAGAAGTTGAGACTCATCGGTAGACCCGGGGATGGTGAAAGCAACACAGTTTGTAATGGTTAAACAAACTGCAGACGGGAAAGAACATTGTCTGACAGGGAAGAACCCTGCACAGGAAGTGTGTTCACCTCTGGAACTTCCAATCAGCAGAGCAGCAGCAGCAGGATAGTTTACTCTATAAGTGTTGTGCTTCCTCACAACTCAGATGAGCCAATACCGACCCTAAAAACCACCTGCATCTGGATAACATCCTACTTGTGCATTCTCTTCATTTTTAGTTTTTCTCCACCAATGCAACTATCCTTATACAAAGATCTGTGAGTCTGTGACCAATGAAGACCATTTTATTTTGCCCATTGTGGATTGAGCTGTACAGTTACGTTTGGCTTTATTGTCAAGCAGAAATATTCAAATAGTAAAAGATAATGATTTGATCATGTGGGCTGCATCTGTTCTGGAACTAAAAATCTATGTCAAATACCTGAATATTATTTCTCACACCTATATCTGTAGAAAATGGACAACTAGAATACAATTGATGGGCGTGGTGAACACCCTCATTTTGTTTAGTTTTTATAAAGAAAATCTATTGTTTTTTTTTACTATGTGTTTTATATCATAGTGAGAGCCCTGTATAAATAACTTTTAGGAGTATATAAAACACTAATACTCAAGTGCGGATTTGATTAGTCATTCTGTTACTTTAAAGATTAATTAATGCACCTCAATTAGCTAAACTGTTTTCTTGAGAGAAAAAATAGAGATTATTCCCAAATTAATTTGACCATATTTTCTGGAATCCAATTTCACCTGATCAAAAACACTACTGTTTGAATGCCTATTCACTTGTCCAGACCATTCAGTAATTGACTGCATCCTCTCAGCCGGATCTCACACCGTTAAATTAATTTACACTTTCATGCATGTGAATACAAAACATTAAATGATATCTATGAAGTGAAGACGTCTGACAAGTTAATTAAAAAATAAACATTCACGGCATAATTTTTTTATATATAGATATAAAAAAAAACAGCCAAAATACCAGAATCTTCACAGATGATATGAGCAAATCATTTTAACCTAATATGTTTTTATCGATCATATACGCAATTAAATAAGAACGCTCAGCGAAGTGCAAAACGAAAAATCGCTGTAGTTCTGTAGTTTTTACAAGGCTTCCAGATATAGATTTTAACAGCTTGTATAGTAATTTAGAAAATTGACTGCTTCTGCTGTCTTATGCCATAATTGTGGAAGAAAAGATGCATATTTGTTCCACTGACCAGAAAATGTACTGAACGTTGGGTCAGGAGAGCTGCACATAGCTCCTGTTTACCCTCTGAAATGGCTAGGTAGACATTAGATGACAAGTTAGTCCTTAAAGGTACTGTCACACTTAGCGATGTACCAGCGATCCCGACCAGCGATATGACACGGTCAGGATCGCTGGTACATCGCTAAGTGGTCGCTAGTGAGCTGCCACACAGGCAGATCTCACCAGAGACATCGCTGGGGACGGGGGTCGCTACTTACCTGTCACACTAGGCGATCCTGCGTCCTCCCGCCCGGCTCCACGCTCGTCACTCGTCTCTCCACAGGAAGCCCAGCAGGAAGCTGACGACGAGAAACAGTCCTGGACGTTCTCGCGCGATCAGCGATAACCAGCGGGGGAGCAGGTTGTAGGTAAGTATCAGACACAGAGATATCGCTAGCAATATCGCTATAACGTCACAAGTTATAGCGATATTGCTAGCGATATCGCTTAGTCTGACAAGCCCTTTAATGTCTATAGACTGCCAACAAATCTCTATGTCAACCACAGGATGATTAGTTTCCCTCACACTGCCGTTTTCCTTACCCAATTTAGCTGATAACTGGAAGGACTTCAAAGTCTTATTGAGACGGTTATTTAAATGGGACACAGCTTGCAGAGTTCAGGTTGAAAGTGTATCTGTTCCATGACAAATGCACTTTAGATCTGGTTCAGATGAGAGTATGCAAAATCATCCATTTGTCATCCAGAGAAAAGGCAATTTTTCCTTCATGCTGTCATCCATATGTCCATATTTTACATTCACATGGCATGCATTTTAATATAAACAATAGGGAGGAGCAAATAGCTTGGGATAAGAGCTTACCCGAATAGCTATCGCGCTTACCGAATAGCTGCATCGGGAACCTGGATACCTGGAGAACTCCCGATAATCAGCTGTTCGGAACTGCAGCTGCATGTGTCGCTGTTGTGTGACAGTCACAACACACGCATGGAGAGCCTGTTTGTTGGGACTGTCACACAGCCGCGATACATGCGGCTGCGGTGCCGAACAGCTGATTATCAGGAGCGCTCTAGGTATCCTTGCTACCGATCAAACTATTCGGTAAGTGCTATAGCCATTCGGATAAGCTCTTATCCAAAGCTTTTCGATCATCCCTAATCAATAATTTAATGAACAATGCCAAATTAATCTCTTTATGCTAACTACAATGGATTTGTAAAAGCTGATGGTAACCTGTATGTGATCCATTTTTGCATACCTATTTAAAATATTTATGTCCAATTTGGAATATGGATCAAAATAGTGCATACTGTAATTTTTTTGGACACATTGACTATCTTTCTCTTGGTAAAAATTTTGATGCGCACAGCCACATTGACCAACATTGGTCAGTGCGCTATTGGTTTATTATACATTTTGGATACAGACAATGCATTGATCTATTATATGTTCATCTGAATAACTGAAGAGGATATAGAGGTTTGTCAGCTCTCCAGACCTGTCTGGCTTATCATATGGAGACTTCAACATCCCCATTAACAGCCCCACTTCCACAGCTGCATCCCAGCTTCTATCACTAACCACTTCTCTTGGCCTCTCACAGCTCTCAACCTCTGAGACACACAAAAACGGTGACACCCTTGACCTGGTCTTTGTCCGGCTCTGCTCAATCTCCTACCTAAATAACTCACCACTTCCCCTCTCTGACCACAACATTCTCTCCTTCACATTCACAAATCCTCACCCACCCCAGCACACTCCTACCTATCACACATTCAGAAATCTACAAGCCAATCACCCTCAAACATTTTCAGACTCCCTACAATCTTTCCTGTCCCCAATCTCCTCTTTTTCCTGTCCCAATCTGGCTGTTCATCACTACAATGACACTCTTAGAAGCACCCTTGACCAGTTAGCACCCCTCACCTTCAGAACCTCCAAACATAAAACAGCCCTGGCTCATATCGCAAACTCGACTTCTCCAGCGATGCTCTAGGAGTGCTGAACGCCGATGGAGAAAAACCTGCACACCAGCAGACTTCATCCACTTCAAATTTATGTTAAGAACCTATATCTCTGCCCTTCACCTAGCCAAACAGACCTACTTAACCACCCTGATCTCCTCACTAGCCAACAACCCCAAGAAACTTTTTGACACCTTTCACTCACTCCTCAGGCCAAAAGCACAAGCTCTTATCATAGACATTTGTGCGGATGACCTGGCCTCCCACTTTATAGAGAAAATAGATAATATCCATTACGAAATCCGCTCCCAACGACCAAGTACTGTGACTTCCATCCCTCCCTGCATTTCCCCTGGCTCACTTTCCACATTTGATCCCATCACAGAAGAAGAAATCTTCAGACCCCTCTATTCTTCTCGCCCGACTACATGCACTACCAACCCCATTCCCTCACATCTCCTCCAGTCTCTCTCTCCAGTCGTCACAACTCAGCTAACTACAATCTTTAATCTCTCCCTCTCCTCGTGCATTTTCCCATCCTCCTTCAAACACTCTATCGTTACTCCATTACTAAAGAAATCCGCTCTTGACCCATCCTGCACAAACAACTACAGACCAGTCTCCAATCTCCCCTTCATCTCTAAACTTTTGGAGCACCTAGTCTACTCCTGCCTTACCCGTTACCTCTCCACTCACTCACTCCTAGACCCTTCATAGTCTGGCTTCTGCCCACTACATTCAACTGAAACTGCACTCATCAAAGTTACCAATAACCTTCTGACAGCAAAATGTAACGGTGAACACTCTCTGCTCATTCTTCTCGACCTTTCTGCAGCTTTTGACACTGTTGACCACTGTCACCTTCTCTCTAGGCTCCAGTCACTAGGCATTAAGGACACCGCTCTCACCTGGTTCTCTTCCTATCCTTTTAACCGGTCCTTCAGTGTTTTGTTCACTGGCTCCACATCATCTCCTTTTCCTCTCGCTGTCGGGGTCCCTCTGGGCTTAGTCCTGGGCCCCCTTCTCTTCTCTCTCTACACGGCCCCAATTGGACAGACCATCAGCAGATTTGGCTTTCAATACCATCTTTATGCTGATGACACACAACTATACACGTCATTCACCGATCTTACCCCTGTGGTACTACAGAACGCCAGTAACTGTCTGTCCTCAGTCTCCAACATCATGTCCGCTCTCTATCTGAAACTTAACCTCTCAAAAACTGAACTTCTTCTGCTCCGCCGTCTACTAACCTCCCTAAATCTGACATTTCCCTCTCTGTGGGTGGCACCATAATAACACCCCGGCAGCAGGCGCACTGTCTGGGTCTTATGCTTGATACCAACCTCTCCTCCACATCCCATATACAATCTCTTGCCCGCTCTTGCCGCTTACACCTAAAGAACATCTCCAGAATCCACCCTTTTCTCACCATGGAAACAAGAAAAACCTTCACTGTCGCATTGATCCACCCCCGCATGGAATACTGCAACGCTCTATTAATTGGCCTCCCCGTTACTCAACTTTCCCCTCTACAGTGCATACTTAATGCAGCAGCCAGAGTCATCCATTTGGCTAATCGGTACTCGGACGTGTCCGCTTTTTGCCAATCGTTACACTGGCTGCCCATTCATTATAGGATTCAATTCAAAGTACTTGTTCTCACCCATAAAGCTCTCCACAGTGCGGCACCCCCTTACATCTCCTCCCTCATTTGTGTCTATCGGCCTAACCGACCGCTGCGCTCTGCAAACGACTTTCGACTAACCTCTTCACTAATCCGCACTTCCCACTCCCGACTTCAAGACATCTCCCATGCTGCGACAATCCTCTGGAATGCTATACCCCAAGAAATTAGGACTATCCACAATTTGCACAGTTTTAGGCGCTCCCTCAAAACACATCTGTTCAGAGCGTCCTATCACATTCACTAATCAAAATCACTTTCTGTGTAAGTGAGCGTGTGTAGCCAATTCACTATATCTATCCCCCACTCCCTCAAGATGGCTGGACCATCATTGTAAATACATCCTTGTAAAAAAAAAACCTGTACTTTGTGTCTCCCCCCACCACATTGTAGATTGTAAGCTCTCACAAGCAGGGTCGTCTTATTTTGCTTTAATTATTGTATTGTTAACGTTGTTACTTATGACTTGTGTTTTGAAACTGTTAAACTGTAAAGGGCTGCGGAATATGCTGGCGCTATATAAAGATTATTATTATATACATGTTTTTTCCATTGAAAAAACAAATCATTTTTTCTTAATGGGAACCTGTCATGTGAAATAATGTTATTAACTTGCTCAGCATCCGCACTTTGAGCCATGCTGAATGGATGAAATGAACTGTATTTCTCCTGGCATTGTTCGGTTTTCAGTAATAAGGGTGGCGCCAGTGCATGTTCAATCACTGCTCTGTGTATAGAGGGCAGCAGCTGTAATCGTGCCCCTGGCCCAGACTAATAGTGGCTCAGCACAAGCATCGGCTGTCAGTCAGTGCCTGGGCCGTGGTTACAGTTTCCACTCTTTATGCACAAAATGGGGACTAAATTCGCGCCAGAGTCACCCCATGACAAAAATCTGAACACTGAATGAAGGAATAAAGTTCATTTCCTCCTGGCAGCGGGTCTCAAAGTGTGGGTGCAGAGCAGGTTTACAACATTATTAACCTGCAGATTAACCCTGTATCTGCAGGTTAATAGCATTTTTTCACGTGAGAGGTTCACTTTATAAGCAAATTGGTATTATCACTGGAGGTGTGTCTGTGAAGAATCTGACATCCAATCAGTTTTCACAGTATCAGTCCGATAAGTGACATGCCCATTTAACTGCTTTCAGCATCCAGTTGTCAATTTATTCATACATCAAAAAGAAGCATAACAGAAAAAAGTAGGTTCCAGAATTGTTGACTTCTGGAGAATTAAATTATTTATCAATAGATATGTCAGGGTAGATTGAATTTAAAACACATTGGTGGGGACATGTCTTTATTTATATAAAGATTTAAATAAACTGGAGAAGTGGGCAGCAACTAACAGAATGGTTTTTAATAGGGAGAAATGCAAAGTACTACATCTGGGCAATAAAAATGAAAAAAGCATATATAGAATGGGAGGAATAGGGCTAAGTGACAGCACATGTGAAAAAGACTTGGGTATACTAATAGATAACAGACTGAATATGAGTCAACAGTGTGATGCAGCAGCAAAAAAGGCAAATGCAATTCTAGGATGTATTAACAGAAGCATACAGTCTAGATCACGTGAAGTCATTATTTCCCTCTACTCCTCTTTGGTCAGACCTCATCTGGAATATTGTGTCCAGTTTTGGGCACCACATTTTAAAAAAGACATCAACAAACTGGAGCAAGTTCAGAAAAGAGCGACCAGAATGGTGACCGGTCTGCAAACCCTGTCTTATGAGGAAAGGTTGCAGGATTTGGGAATGTTTAGTTTGCAAAAGAGAAGACTGAGAGGAGACTTAATAGCTGTCTACAAATATCTAAAGGGCTGTCACATTGTAGAAGGATCAACTTTATTCTCATTTGCACAAGGAAAGACTAGAAGCAATGGGATGAAACTGAATTGGAGGAGACACAGATTAGATATTAGAAAAAACTTTTTGACAGTTAGAGTGATCAATGAGTGGAACAGGCTGCCACGAGAAGTGGTGAGTTCTCCTTCAATGGAAGTCTTCAAACAGAGGCTGGACAGACATCTGACTGGGATGATTTAGCGAATCCTGCTTTGAGCAGGGGGTTGGACCAGATGGCCCAGGAGGTCCCTTCCAACTCTACGATTCTATGATTCTATTCTATGATATGAGCACGAGGAACTACAAATGAAACAGACCAATGTATCATGCCATTTAACTAAATCCTTCAGCATCTCCCTTGACAGTGACCATGTACAATGCACCAAAGACATCTATCCTCTACATATCTTTCTGTAGTTACAGTAGAAGAACAGACTGTGCAACATAATGTATATGAGAGGTGAGTAGTGCAGGACAACACATCTGCTATCTGCTGTAACACCTTTAGTTTTATTCACAGAGCATTTACCCAATGCAAATGTGACCATATGTTGATAAATTACAAGAAGGCGAATAATTATCTTAGAAAAAATTTCCACTTTCAGAAATATTGTAATGTTTCACCAAGCTAAGACTTGCCTACTTTGGACATATCACACCAAGAGAGCAATCACTGGAGAAAGACATCATGGTCAGAAGAATAGAAGGAACAAGACAAATAGGAGTCTAGCAACCCAATAGCTTGATATAAACAAGGTTATGGCAGAGAAGACCCTGGTGGACCTATTTAGGCTTGCACAAGATCGATCTTCCTATAAAGCATTCGTCCATCAAGTAACAATGACTCAAGATTGAGCTGAAGGCTGATAATAATAATAATTAAAATAATAATCATATGTTTGGTTTTTTGTTTTTTAATATTCAAAAAATTATAAAAAGTCAAATTAATTCTCACCTCTTAGGCTGGTTTCACACTTGCGGTTTTTTTCGCGGTATTTTAGCGCTAAATAGCGCATGCGTTTTTTTTTCCTATACTTTGCATGGGATGCGCTTATGTGCGCATACACATGCGTTTGTACGCGTTTTTCCGCGCATGCGTTTTTTTGCGGTATGCGCTCGGGCGCACAAAATGCATCCTGTTGCATTTTTTGGGCGTCCGACTTGCCTCAAAAAAACGCATGCGCGCGCAATGCGTTTTTTTACAGCAAGACACCCATTATAAGTCTATGGGTGCGCATATGTGCGCATTGGCATGCTTATGTATGCGTTTTTTTGCACAGGCATTTGCAGCCTGACTTTTTTATGTCTCGGGGTATGAAGTGGGGTCTTCCTGGGTCTCCTACCATACAGTCCCTTTTCATTCAGACGCCAACGGATACTACGGGTTGATACTGTTGTACCCTCGGACTGCAGGGCAGCTTGAACTTGTTTGGATGTTAGTCGTGGTTCTTTATCCAACATCCGCACAATCTTGCGTTGAAATCTCTTGTCAATTTTTCTTTTCCGTCCACATCTAGGGAGGTTAGCCACAGTGCCATGGGCTTTAAACTTCTTGATGACACTGCGCACGGTAGACACAGGAACATTCAGGTCTTTGGAGATGGACTTGTAGCCTTGAGATTGCTCATGCCTCCTCACAATTTGGTTTCTCAAGCCCTCAGACAGTTCTTTGGTCTTCTTTCTTTTCTCCATGCTCAATGTGGTACACACAAGGACACAGGACAGAGGTTGAGTCAACTTTAATCTATGTCAACTGGCTGCAAGTGTGATTTACTTATTGCCAACACCTGTTAGGTGCCACAGGTAAGTTACAGGTGCTGTTAATTACACAAATTAGAGAAGCATCACATGATTTTTCAACCGTGCCAATACTTTTGTCCGCCCTCTTTTTTATGTTTGGTGTGGAATTATATCCAATTTGGCTTTAGGTCAATTCTTTTTGTGTTTTTTCATTTAAGACAAATTAAATGAAGATAATAATAACAAAGAATTTGTGTTTGCAATCATTTTCAGGAAGAAACTGAGTATTATCTGACAAAATTGCAGGGGTGTCAATACTTTTGGCCACAACTGTAGGATAAAACAACGTGGTCATCAGGGTCAAGGTTTTCAAGATTTAGAGTAAATGAAGCTAGTTCTCCTACCTTAGATTAAAAAAAGAAGGTAGAACTTAGATATCAATTTTCTGATATGAGATGGAAGAATTAACTTGCCAGGCCATTTCAAATCATCAAACGTTCTACTACCCTTACATGCTTCAATACAGAAGACATGAAGCAATTGGCAGGTCACAGTGCTGAAGTGTTTTTATAGTTGTTCTCTGAATTGGAAAATATATATATTGGAAACAGAATATTATGAGAATACTAATATTTATATGTTCTGTATACAAATGATAATGTGTTTGAGATTGTGCAGCATTCATCAGTTTCCTCATTATAAAAAGAGCAAGACACAAATACAAAGACAATTATCTCCAGAACATGAAGGCATGCACAATGAATTGCAGAGGTGAAAAATGCTTAGTAATGCATTACAAGTTTCCTTGGACCTTAAAAAGCTGTAATTGCAGTAAATATTAGTTATACTTATCTATCATATCCTTTGAATCCAAATGTACTTTCAGTACATGAGAGAATTAAGAACTTTTAAATAAGTTGCTCTTATATCATTGTCCACTGCTGGACACCTCCATCTAAACAGCTAAATATCACACACAAAATAAATAAACAACATGCATATCTCCTGGTGCGGGATGACTTTTGTGATGTCAGAACGGTGTCTCTTGGCAGATATGACTCATGTTTATGTATTTTATTCATCATTGGTTTGACATGGCTTTATTTATAAATAAAGGTCAACTGTATTTGTGATTAGGGATGAGTGGAGCCATGGAAGTTCAGGTGCTGGTACCAAACTTTAGTCCAAATGGGGGCATGAACCTTGGAGGACAAAAAATCTCTATCTCTCTGTCTTTCTCTCTTCCTGGACTTTCCCCGGAACTCTAAAACAGACTTCTCCCAGAGATTATTATCGGACACTAACTGTTCAGTACAAGCCCCAAATATTTAAGTTCAGGCTCGCTCATCTTTATTTGTGATGCATATACAATGGGTACAGAAAGTATTCAGACCCCTTTAAATTCTTCACTCTTTGTTTCATTGCAGCCATTTGGTAAACTCAAAAAAGTTCATTTTTTCTCTTTAATGTATACTCTACACCCCATCATCAGTGAAAAAAACAGAAATGTAGAAGTTTTAGCCAATTATTTAAAAAAGAAAAACTGTATTATCTGACAGAATACTGAAAGGCTCCAGACAATCAGTAGAAAACATTGAGTCCTAAAATTCAAAGTACTAACTACTTAAATATGGTTACAGGCCAAGTATACCCCTTCGTGGAATCCATAGTGGCCTCTTTTAACAAGATAAGACTGCCCCACGGCAAACATTTTTTCCAGAATGGTTTGAGGAACTTGACAAAAATTTAAATGTCTTTTGAGTTACCTAAATCTCAATCTGACAGGAGATCTGAGGTAAAGCAAGTTCAATCCATGGAGCCCCCAACTTACAAGTTGCAGAGCTTGAAGGATATGCTGCTAATGTCTTCATGACATACAACACAGGACACTATCAAAAGTGATATGGAATCCATGTCTTTATTGTCTTGATCCAGGACGGGGTTTCGCTTTGGCCCGTCCTGGTCTGATTGGGGGTTAATTGTTCCGCCTCTCCCTGGCAGAGGGCGGCTATTTAATGCTCACTAGACCTAGGTCCGGTGTCAGTTATACTCCTGCCCTCGGCTGAGTTAGTTCACCTTGTGCGTACGTGTGCCTTGTGCTGTATGCCTGCGCTGTCAGGATCCTGATATTATAACTGACCCATACCATTTTTTTTTCTCTGCTTCCATTCTCCTGTGTATGTGATGGATCCTATGCACGCTCTTTCTGAGCAGGTTAAACACCTGACCCAGATGTCTCAGAAACTCCTTGGAGAACAATGAGTCCTGGCTCAGTCTCAGCAGCTGATCGCTGACACTGTGCAGGGGGTTTTTTCATCGGTGGCTCGGGATATTACATTAGTTTCCCCTGAGTCTCCAGTGAAGTTACCAGATACCTTTTCTGGAAATAAAAAAGAGTTCAGAGTTTTCAAGGAGGGCTGTAAGCTTTTATTTTTCCTTAAGACCACACTCTTCTGGCGATGAAAGTCAGAGAATGGGGGTCATTATGTCTCTGTTAAGGGGAGCCCCCCAAGCTTGGGCTTTCTCCCTTCCAACCACGGCCCCTGAGCGTGTGATGGTAGATGCATTTTTTAAGGCCCTGGGGCATATTTATGATGAGCCTGATCGTATGCATATGGCTGAGGACATGGTGATGAGTGTGTACCAGGGAAAGCACTCAGCCGAGTGGTTTTGTACAGAATTCAGACGCTGGGCTGCAGAGGTCTGTTGGAATGATGCCGCCCTCCGGGGTTTGTTCCGTAGAGGCCTGTCTGAATATCTGAAAGATGCCTTGGCTCTCCCCCCTCCGCCTGATTCCCTGGAGGATGCTATGACACAGGCTGTCTGAATGGATCGCCGGCTACGGGTGAGGGGAGTGATGCAAAGTGAAAGACCGTTATTCTCCCAAGGAAGGGGACCCAGTCCTATTTTGGAGATCGTGGAGATGGGAACCATCGACCTCAAGGAAAATGAAAGGAGACCACGGCGTGTGGGAAAAGACTGTTTTCACTGTGGCGATTCTGGATATTGGGGATAAGCTATGGTTGTCCACCAAGAATATAAGACTCAAGGTCCCCTCTGCGAAGCTTGGACCCAAGTTTATCGGTCCTTATGAAATTACCGAGGCAGTTAACCCGGTGGCTTTTCGGTTGTGTCTCCCGCCATCTCTGCGGATCCCAAATGTTTTTCATAAGGCCCTTTTGAAACCTGTGAGGTCCGCTGGGGCGGGATCATCAGCTTCCCCAACACCGGTTTTGGTAGATGGGCAGCCGGAGTATGAGGTGGAACGAATTGTCGACTCCAGGTTGGTCCGTCGTGCCCTTCAATATCTGGTATATTGGAAAGGCTACGGTCCTGAAGAACGCTCGTGGGTTCCTGCTCGATTGGTTCATGCGTATCGGTTGGTCCAGTGGCCCCCCATTGAGAGGAGGGTACTGTCATGATCCAGGTTGGGGTTTCGCTTTGGCCTGTCCTGGTCTAATTGGGGGTTAATTGTTCCGCCCCTCCCTGACAGAGGACGGCTATTTAATGCTCACTGGACCTAGGTCCGGTGTCAGTTATGCTCCAGCCCTCGGCTGAGTTAGTTGACCTTGTGCGTACGTGTGCCTTGTGCCTGATACCTTGCTTGCTTGTTTGGTTTTGATTCGGTCCTGTCCCTGTTACAAGTTCTGCCTGTCCCTCTTGTACTGTGCTACCTCTCGTGTATGACTCTCTGCTTGTGACCCGACATCTCTCTGCTCGTCCCCTTAGTACTGTGTCGCCCTCTTGTGTATGACCTTTGTCTTTGTCTGACCTCCCATCTGTTTACCCCTCCTGTACCTCGCTGTCCGTACTGTGAACGACCTCCGTTTTGCCTGACTCTGAGTTTTCTGTCTTCTCTGAAAGCAGGATGCTAAGCTCTGCCCCTTGCAGTCACATGACCATAGGTCCCATGCCGGCTTGCTAAACTTCATCACTAAGGTCCTGTGCACCTATAATTTCTGGCTATCCTGGTCCCCAGGGGTCCCTACAGTGCAGGTGAGTCCCTGCTCAGCGGAGGCTGTACGTCGGCGCTGTCAGGATCCTGATATTTATAGGTCAGAAACTTACATAATATTAAGCAAGTGGTTTCAATATTATGACTTACATTTTAGCAGCATAGCTGTTAGGGTTCCCGGATCGCACTAAATATAAAATATGATAAAGTGCGATCGCAACCCAGAGTCCACCGTGCAGAGATGGTAAATTGCTGTTCAGTAATGGCGAAACCTATATCACAATGTAATGACTGAACATTGGCGGGATATCCGCTGACCCGGTGTCTACAAAAGTGAACTCTGTTACTGCACAGAGCCACTGAATGAAACATCAGAGCCTGTTAACCTCACAGGGCTCAGCAGGGTGATCGCTAGTACAAGGTCACAGGACTCCACCTCGGAGACAGAGGAAAGAGTCCCTCTAGACCACCAGCGCTCGGCGCCGCGGCTGCGGTGCTAGCAAGAGGGTATCAGAAATATAGTGCACCGAGTGCTCACTGCACCACTCTGACGAATGCCACTAACCACCCAGACTAGGGAGGAAAGCGCTAGACTTGTGCACGGTGCCACACTGGAATATGCAGCTGCTAAATGCAGTACTAATATGCCTAGGACAAAATGGCGCAAAATGGCGCTGAGTGCTGTGACTGGATAGTACAGTGGCGCTGGACAATGCCACTAATAGGCACTGACTATATACCCTAAACCCTGTAACAAGCACAACTAGAGGGAGGGAGTCATAAGGAGTCAGTCACCAGTCTCATGCATTCATCATCACACATACCACTGACAATGAGTCTATGTTAGCGCATGGCCGAGTGGCCATGCAAACCTTTTATAGCAGCATCCTTCCGGGACCATCCCGATGGTCCAATCGGAACAGGCACGGGACCTGGGCATGTGACCCCTGAACTCCAATGAGAGACTGAGCCATGGGCATGCTCAGTGGAGCAAAAGAGGGAAGGAGCAAAAGAAGGAAGGAGCCGCTCACCGCTGGCTAGTGCAGGCTGCTACAGCTGAACCAGGGATTGCAGCAGCAACCAACCTGACAGCACTAGCCTGAGCAAGACGCCAGGACCAATGTCTTTGCTGAGCAGGCTCATCTACGGCCAGGACTGAATGGGAGACCGCAGAAGGCAAGGCTCAGGATTCCTCCTGTGCAGAGGGAGAAACTTGACACCTAACAATAGCTTTCTTTAAAACTGCAATATATAATTAACACCCAATATATGTTTATTATAGTGGCTTGCAAAAGTATTCACCCACCTTGGCTTTTTACCTGTTTTGTTACATTACAAATATTTTTGTAATTCTATTTCTGTGTGATCCATCAGCACTAAATAATATAAGCTGGTGAAGTGAAGTGAGAAAAATATAGCCATAAATTAAATTTATGGAATCAAATAACTAAAAATTGGCATGTGTATATGTATTATTCACCACTTTTACGATGACATCCCTAAAAATTTCTGGTGCAACCAATTACTTTCAGAAGTCACAAGCTTAGTGAAAGGAAGTACACCATGTGCAATCTAAATGTCACATGGTCTGTCAGTATATACACACCTTATCTGAATGACCATAGGGGCTGCAACACCATTAAGGAAGAGGCACCACTACCAAAACAACACCATGAAGATGAAGGAGATAACCAAACAAGTCAGGGTCAAAGTTATTGAGAAGTAAAAGTCAGGGTTGGGTTATAAAAATAATATCCCAAACTCTGATGATCCCCTTAGCACCTTCAAATTCATTGTCATCAAATTGAAAATACATGATATCACAATTAACCTGCCAAGGGAAGGCTGCCCACCAAGACTCTCAGTACAGGCAAGGAGGGCATTACTCACAGAGGCAGCACACAGACCAAAGGTAGCAATGAAGGAGTTGCAGAGTCCCAAAGCAGAGACTGGAGTATCTGTCCATATGACCACAATAAGTTATACACTTAATAGAGATGGCCTTTATGGAAGAGAGGGCAGAAAAGAGCCTTCACTTACACACAAAAAAACAAGGTTCATTTTCGATATGCCAAAAGATATGTGGGAGACTCCCTGAATGTATGGAAGAAAGTGAGGTTGTCAGGTGAGACCAAAATGTAACCTTTTGGCCACCAAGGTAAACGCTATGTCTGGCACCAAACCAACAAAGTTCATCACCCCAAGAACACCATCTCCACAATGAAACATAGTGGTCATAGCATTATGCTGCAGCTATGTTTTTCTGCCAAATGGACAGAGAAAATGGTCCTAGTCGAGGGGAAGATGGCTGGTGCATAATACAAGGATTTTCTTGAGCATAACATGTTTCAATCTATCAGTGATTTATTATTATTATTATTATTATTATTATTATTATTATTATTATTATTTATATAGCACCATTGATTCCATGGTGCTGTACATGAGAAGGGGTTACATACGAATTACAGGCATCACTTACAGTAAACAAACTACAATAACTGATACAGAGCGGAGAGGACCCTGACCTTGCGGGCTTACATTCTACAGGATGGTCGGGAAGAAAGTAGGTTTGGGGGTTGCGGCAGCTGCGGTGTTGGTGAGGCAGTAGCAATGGAAGTGGTGAGGAGGCAGTAGGGTCATTTCAGACTGTAAGCTTTCCTGAAAAGGTGGGTTTTCAGATTCCGTCTGAAGGATCCGAATGTGGTTGATAGTCAGACGTGTTGGGGCAAAGAATTCCAGAGGAAGGTGGATATTCGGGAGAAGTCTTGGAGGCAATTAGGTGAGGAGCAAATAACCGTGGAGGAGAGAAGGAGGTTATGTGAGGGAAGATATTGTGAGATTAGTTCAGAGATATATGGAGGAGACAGGTTATGGATGGCTTTTTAGGTCAGTATTAGAAATTTTAACTGGATGCACTGAGGGATTGGGAGCCAGTCATGAGATTTGCAGAGGAGTAGCAAGGAGAGAGATGAGTTAGTTGGGCAGCAGAGTAAGGATGGACTGTAGAGGTGCGAGAGTGTTAGCAAGGAGGCTACAGAAAAGGATGTTGCAGTAGTTGAGGCGGGAGATGATGAGCACATACATAAGCATTTTAGTAGATTGAGGGTTGAGGAAAGGATGGATTCTGGTGATATTTTTGAGCTGGAGGCAATAGGAGATGGAAAGATCTTGGATGTGCAGTTTGAAGGACAGGGCAGAGTCAAGGGTTACTCCAATGCAGCGGGCTTCCAGTACGGGGGAAAGCATGATGTCATTAATTGTGATAGATAGATCAGGTAAGGAAGATCTGTGAGATGGAGGAAAGATGATGAGTTCAGATTTGTCCACAATGAGTTTGAGGAAGCGAGAGGAGAAGAAAGAGGATATGGCAGATAGACACTCTGGGATTCTGGTCAGCAGAGAGGTGTCGTCTGGGCCAGAGAGGTTGATCTGAGTGTCAACAGCATACAGGTGGTACTGGAGTCCATGGGACTTTATTAGTTGTCCCAGGCCAAGTGTATAGATTGAGAAGAGTAGGGGGTCCTAGAACAGAGTCTTGAGGGACTCCAACAGAGAGGGTGGGATGAAGAAATAGTGTGGGAGTGGGAGATGCTGAATGTACGGTTGGAAAGGTATGAGGAGATCCACGATAGGGCGAGGTCTTTTATGCCAAAGGAGGAGAGGATCTCTAGTAGAAGGCAGTGGTCAAAAGTGTCGAAAGCAGAGGACTGGTCTAGAAGGAGGAGTATAGAGTATTGTCCATTAGCTTTGGCTGTAAGTAGGTCGTTAGTAATTTTGGTCAGGGCATTATCAGTGGAATGATGGGGAAGGAAACCAGATTGTAGATTGTTAAAGAGCAAGTTAGATGAGAGGTGGAAGGAAAGTTCAGCTTTGACATGCTGCTACAGGAGTTTGAAAGTGAAAGGGAGCAGCAATATTGGGCGATAGCTGGACATAGCGGTTGGGTCAAGGGTTGCCTTTTTAAGGATAGGCATGATTGTGGCATGTTTGAATGCAGAAGGGAAGGCACCAGAAGTTTGTGATAGGTTGAAGACATGGGTTAGGAATGGGATAAGTGTGGCGGTGAGGTTGGGGAGGAGGTGGGATGGAATGGGGTCTAGTGCACAAGTGGTGAGGTGTGATTTGGAGAGAAGAAAATTAAGCTCCCCTTCAGTGATGTTGGACAGAGATGTTATAGGGTTTGGGCATTGGTCTGGTATACAAAGGGGTTGTGGTGGTTGAACAATAAAGACTTGCCTTGTTTGGTCGATCTAATTTTTGAAGTGTGTGGCAAAGTCCTCAGCAGAGATGAGGGAGGTTGGAGGGTGCAGTGATTTGAGACTGGTATGAAAAATTCCCCTCTTTTTCCCATTTATTAACATAAAAATCAAATATCAAAATGATACTCACTTCTCTGATGATAATCACTAACACTGATGTCCCATGACGAGCCCTTAACTATGCCACATCTGGTTGTATTGCCGATTTGTGACATCAGTAATGTTACCACTCAGCAAGACACAAATACAGCAAAAAAAGGGACAATTTTTGTCAAAATTGACAAGAAAGCAAATCAAACCAAAAGGATGTATATATAAAGCATAGGTTATGGCTAACCATCATCTGATCCCCAAACTCCCGCCATAACAGCGGGGCATGTGCAATATAGGGCGGGCTGTGGACTGCCCTTGTTAGGGCGGGAGTTTGGGGATCAGATGATGGTTAGCCATTTGGGGATTTGACAGGCTATTGTCCTCCCAACGCTATCTTCCTGTGTGTATACGGAGTATCCCTGGAGACTCCTGGCCTCCTGCATAAATCGGTGAGATTGTTCCTTTTTTTTTAATATCTCATTTATTGGTAATATCGTGGCCATAAATCTGTTTGGTCTAATTATTATATATATGCAATTGGCTATGGCATTGTGTGCGAATTGTTAATTCATGCTGTATCCTTTAGATAAATTGTTGCCTGACTTGGAGTATTAGCAACATTTTATATCCTGTATGATGCATTTAGGTGGTTTCATTTTCCTTTAGGGATTACCCACTAAATTGGCATCCTTTTTAAACCACTTCTTGGTGACACATATTGTTTGGTTCTTTTAATTTACACATTAAGAGTTATGTTTTAATTCCACCTATGCTTTATATATACACTCAGCAAGACAGCCAGATCACACTGAGGTTAGTGTGAGAGCGCAACTGCGTGTGACCGGTGGTAACCTTAATGACGTCACCACCAGTCATCGCAGATGTGTTCTCATGCTCAGCTGTGTGATATGATTGCTGGGCTGAGCAGTAATTTTTGTCATTGCTCAGCAGTGCAGCCAGATGCAGCAGAATTGAGGATCGCCATGGGACATCAACATTATGGATTATTGGCGGACAGGTGAGTATAACTTTGATTTTTTATTTTTACATTAATAAATGGGTAAAAATAAAAAATGGTTAAATAAAGGACTTTGCTCTGGGTGTGTTTATTACTTTTTACTTACTGGGTTAGTAATGGGGTTGTCTGAAAGACGACTCTCCAGTACTAACCCCAGGGCATAAAACAGCTGATATCAATCCCAAAAATACTACCTTGTTTGCCAAAGCACCAGGGCAAGTGGGAATAGAAGGGCAAAAATGCCTACTATTACCCTATACAATCATGCCCTTCCATCCTTGATCAGTTTCAGAGTATAATAGAGTACAATAGAGTATAATTCAAAATTAATTCAGAATTAATTACATTAAAAATATATTTAAAAATTAAAAATCCCTTAAAAATGTTACAGAATTAGAGAGATGAGCGATAACTGCAAACTAATTCAGACCAGATAATTAGACAAGCTGACAAAGGTGGAGGAATAATCCTTATGACTATATGAAAAACTCAACATGGAGATAAAATCTGAATTGTACTTAATTTAGACCCTACAATTTCTTTTCAAGGGAAACTAAAGCGGTCTTACAAGAATTTCCAATCATAGCAACATTTCACTTTTTCACAAAAAAATCCTAAAAATATTTTTCCCCCTCCAATTAGATTGATAGTGGCAGGAATATTAAGTATAGAAGAGAGATTAAGTTGAAGGGTGGATATGTATTTACAACATTAGTTAGAAATGTACCATTTTTGTCGGAAATACTAAACATGGTACTAAAATGTTGTCATAGACAGAAATGGTGTTCAAATTATATCTGGATTACATGTGATGTTATTTCTTTGTATCCTTCTATCCCTTATCATAAAGCATTGGCAGTTCTGTCTTACCACTTGGACAGGTACAGTACATATAGACTAAATATTAAACAATTTTTGATTTCAGTAGTAGAATATCTACTTAAACATAATTTACATTTAACCAAAAGTTTTTTTCTACAAAAACAGAGTACCTTGTTGAGAGTTAATTTTTCCCCATAGCTAGTTAACCTGTAGATGTCCAGATGGGAAGAAATATTCTTGTACTCAGGCCATGAGTTCTCCTCCCATATCAGGTGGTATGGTCGTTACATAGACAACCTCCTTCTGACATGATATGATGCTATAGAACTAGTGAATTGTTTTGTCTCTTAAATTAATTCTAATTATATGAGTCTGAAATTTACAGGACACACTCCTAGGGGTATTAAAGTCTCTCCAAATAAAGAAAAACTGAATTAAATTTTACATTACTAGCGACATCCTGTCATCCCGTACATGTAATTAAGAATATAACAGTGGGGGAACTAATTAAGATTAAGAGAAATACAACTGACCCAGAACAATGGGAACAAGAATCAGGACAGATGTGCAATAAATTAACACAGAAACACTAACATAACTGCATGCTGCAGTGAGCAAAAAATATAGTAGGAAATATTAACAAAGCAGATACAGGATGGTGCAAGAAAAAATGAATAACGGTAATTTGGATAGTATCAGTTTTTCCACCTTCTACAGTTTAGGATTTATGAAGATTAAAAAGACACAAAAAGTGAACACTGTATTAAAAGCACCAGATAATATTATATCCAAGAGAGCCTCTGCATTAGGGTATACTTTTTCCCTCAAACTGTTTTATTCCGAAGAAACTAGCTCTCGTATATGGTTACACAATACAGGATTTCTTAAGTGCGGCCATAATAGATGCTCATGCTTCAACTATGTGGTGATTCGGTGAAACAAAACACAATAATTTCCATAGCTACTAACAAGGATTAGAAGATCAAAACGTATATCAACTGTAACATCATGTTTGTGGTATATCTCATTACATGCACGATCTGCAACCTACAGTATGAGGGCTGCACTACAAGTATTAAGAACTTTGCAGCTTCCAAACATTTTATCGACTATCATAATGCTAACACAGATAGTTTTAATATAGTTGGTATAGACAAAGTACTCAGACAAGTTCAAGGCGGAGATCATAGAAGGAAACTAGTGAACAGAGAATCCTGGTGAATATACAGTAGTGTTAAAAATAATAGCAGTGTGTTTAAAAACATGAGCTACTAACGAAATCTTTATACTGCTTAACTGGAGATTTGTTTGGTTACGTGCGCTGCTTGACATGGCACAAAATTCCTGTTGCATTCAATGACATCTGTATGTCATTCCCTGAGGAAGAAGTGATTTACACTTCGAAACGTGTTGGGAAGGAGAATAAAACATCGAACTTTGAATGCAACAGGAATTTTGTGTTATGTCAAGCAGCGCACGTAACCAAAAAAATCTCCAGTTAAGCAGATATCTCGGCGGGCACTTGTTTGACCTTTTGGCGTGCAGCAGCTGACTATTTAAATCCGAGCGCTATACCTCTCCTTTAGCAGGTGAGTAGAATTTCAGCAACTTTTTTATCCTGCTTGTTAGATAAGACCCTATTGCGCTTTATTCCGATCCTAGTGCAAGATAGTAAAATCTTTATACTAGTTTATATTTCCATGCATTGGGAATATTGCACACTGTTTTCTAATTCAAAACATGAAGAGAAATATATATTAATTTTTAACTACTTTACAGAAAATAACAAAAATTAACATTGGACTGTTCGAAAAATAACAGTGACTGCATTTGTCTTTACAAACTCACAATATGTACTATTTTTAGGATGATTTAGCATTCCTGTGAATGACTAACCTAACATTTAGTTGGATACCCACAGATTTTTAGAACTGCTTCACATCTATTTTGCATAGAGTAAACCAACATCTGGCCCCTGTCACCTGTTATTCCAGCCCAGGATGATTGGACTATATCCCACAATATTTTGGCATTTGTTGGCTTTGCCTCAGAAACACCAATTTTTTGTCACCCCACAAGTGTTCTATCGGATTAATGTCCAGGAATTGGGCTGTCCACTCCATAGCCTCAATTCTGATGGACAAGAATCAAGATTTTGCTCCTTTACTTGCGTATTTAGGGTCATTGTCTTGTTGAAACACCCATTTCAAGGACATATCCTCTTCAGCATAAGGGAAACATGACCTCTTCACAGTATTTTAATATATGCACATTGGTCCATGATCCCTAGTATGCGGTAAATAGGTCTGGCACCATGGTAAGCGAAAAATGCCCATATCATGATCTTTGAACCACCATGCTTCACAGTCTGGCTATTCTTCCATACATTCAAATGGTAGTCTTACGTTTTCTTCCACCGTCTCTCTGCTTTGGCTTTCCATTTTAAAGCATTGGAAATCATTTTAGCTGAACAGCCTATTATTGTCTGCACTTCTTTATAAGATTTACCCTCTCCAATCAACTTTTTAATCAAAGTATGCTGTTCTTCTGAACAATGTCTCTAATGACACATATTTCTCAGGCTTTCAAGGAGAAATGCATGTACAACATGTCCTGGCTTCACTCTTAAATAAATTCACATCTGTTTCTCACACAGAATGAATGACCTCACTAATTGAACCCCACACTACTGTTATTTTGAACACACACCCTTTCTATTAATTATTCTAATATGCAGATCATGAAAGCTGAGTCTATTGGTTTTCTTAGAATCTACTGCACCAACTGATAAATTGCTTGACATTTGGTAATACAATTTATATCAAAAACAGTGATTAATCTGGTTAGTCATGTTGGACTGCTATTATTTTAAAACCTTAACCCCCAAGGGTGGTTTGCACGTTAATGACCGGGCCAATTTTTACAGTTCTGACCACTGTCCCTTTATGAGGTAATAACTCTGAAATACTTCCATGGATCCCGGTGATTCTGACAATCTTTTCTCATGACATATTCTACTTAATGTTAGTGGTAAAATTTCATTGATATAACTTGCGTTTATTTGTGAAAAAAATGGAAATTTTGAAAATTTCGCAATTTTCCAAATTTGAATTTTTATGCCCTTAAATCACAGAGATATGGCACACAAAAATCTTAATAAGCAACATTTCCCCCATGTTTACTTTACATCAGCACAATTTGGGAATCACATTTTTTTTTGTTAGGAAGCTATTAGGGTTAAAAGTTGACCAGCGATTTCTCTTTTTTACAATGCTATTTTATTTTTAGGAACCACATCACATTTGAAGTCACTTTGAGGGGTCTATATGATAGAAAATACCCAAAAGTGACACCATTCTAAAACTGCACCCCTCAAGGTGCTCAAAACCACATTAAAGAAGTTTATTAACCCTTCAGGTGCTTCACAGGAATTTTTTGAATGTTTAAAAAAAAATGAACATTTAACTTTTTTCACAAAAAAAATTACTTCATGTCCAATTTTTTTATTTTATCAAGGGTAACAGGAGAAATTGGAATGCAAAAGAAATTGTGAAATTTATCCTGAGTACGCTGATACCTGATATGTTGGGGGAACCAGTTTCTACGCATGGCAGAGCCCACATGGGAAGGAGCGCCGTTTGACTTTTTCAACGCAAAATTGGCTGGAATTCAGATCGGATGCCATGTCACGTTTGGAGAGCCCCTGATGTGCCAAAACAGTGGAAACCCCCCACAAATCACACTATTTTGGAAACTAGACCCCCTAAGGAACTTATCTAGATGTGTGGTGAGAACTTTGAACCCCCAAGGGCTTTACAGAGTACTGAAGGAGATAGCAGAAGAAGTTTTTTAACCCTTCTCCATAATCTTTGAAAATTCGTGGAGAACAGGAGATGTCCCAGAAGAGTGGAGAAGAGCAAATGTTGTTCCTATCTTCAAAAAAGGGAAGAAGGTGGACCCAGGCTACTATAGGCCGGTGAGTCTGACTTCTATACCAGGAAAGATCTTTGAACAAATTATTAAACAACATGTATGTCAGTACCTGGATAAGAATGAAGTGATTAAACAGAGTCAGCATGGGTTTGTAACTAATAAGTCATGTCAGACTAACTTAATTTCCTTCTATGACAGAGTCACTGATTGGGTGGATCAGGGAAATGCTGTTGATATAGTATATCTTGACTTCAGCAAAGCATTTGACAAAGTATCTCACACAATCCTTATTGAAAAAATGACTAAGTATGGAATGGACAAGGCAACTGTTAGGTGGATTCATAATTGGCTTAGTGATCGGACCCAAAGAGTGGTCGTAAATGGCTGCACATCCAGCTGGAAGAATGTCTCAAGTGGGGTACCACAGGGCTTTGTCCTGGGTCCTGTATTGTTCAACATCTTTATCAATGATTTAGATGAAGGAATTGAGGGTAAACTGATTAAATTTGGTGATGACACAAAGCTAGGAGGGATAGCTAATACTAGAGAAGAGAGAGGATTCAGAAAGATATAAACTGGAGCAGTGGGCAGCAACTAACAGAATGGTTTTTAACAGGGAAAAATGCAAAGTACTACATCTCGGCAATAAAAATGAAAAAACATATATGGAATGGGAGGGCTAAACAACAGCACATGTGAAAAATACTTGTGTATACTAATAGATCACAGACTGCATATGAGTCAACAGTGTGATGCAGCAGCAAAAAAGGCAAATGCAATTGAGGAAATGTTGCAGTCTTTGGGAATGTTTAGCTTGCAGAAGAGAAGACTGAGAGGAGACTTAATAGCTGTCTACAAATATCTCAAGGGCTGTCACATTGTAGAAGGATCATCTTTATTCTCATTTGCACAAGGAAAGACTAGAAGCAATGGGATGAAACTGAATGGGAGGAGACACAGATTAGACATTAGAAAAAACTTTTTGACAGTTAGAGTGATCAATGAATGGAACAGGCTGCCGTGAGAGGTGGTGAGTTCTCCTTCAATAGAAGTCTTCAAACAGAGGCTGGACAGACATCTGTCTGGAATGAGTTAGCGAATCCTGCTTTGAGCAGGGGGTTGGACCAGATGGCCCAGGAGGTCCCTTCCAAGTCTACGATTCTATGATTCTATGATTTATAACATACAGACGTAAAATTAAAAATCATATCCACCCTTCAACTTAATCTCTCTTCTATACTTAATATTCCTGCCACTATCAATCTAATTGTAGGGGGAAAAATATTTTTAGGATTTTTTTGTGAAAAAGTGAAATGCTGCTATGATTGGAAATTCTACCAAAAGATCTTGAGTTTTTCTGTAATAGCTCCCATAGCCTTGTAACTCTTGAATGACAGTTTTTGTTTCCCTTGAAAATAAATTATAGAGTCTAAATTAATTACAATTCAGATTTCATCTCCATGTTGAGTTTTTCATATAGTTTTTCATATAGCCTATGCTATATTAACTTTGAACCCCCAAGGGCTTCACAGAAGTTTGTAACGTACAGACGTAAAATTAAAAAAAACATATTTTTTCCACAAAAATGATCTTTTCACACCCAATTTTTATTTTCCCAAGGGTAACAGGACCCCAAAAGTTATTGTGCAATTTGCCCTGAGTATGCTGATACCCCACATGTGGGGGTAAACCACTATTTGGGCGCATGGCAGAGCTCGGAAGGGAAGCAGCGCCATTTGACTTTTTTGGCTGGAATTGAGATTGGACGCCATGTCGCATTTGGAAAGCAACTGATATGTCAAAACAGTGCAAATCCCCCCCAAATGACACCATTTTGGAAACTAGACCCCCAAGGAACTTATCTAGATGTGTGGTGAGCACTTTGAACCCCCAAGGGCTTCACAGAAGTTTATAACGCCCGGGCGTGAAAATAAAAAATTCATATTTTTTCCACAAACATGATCTTTTAGTTCCTATTTTTTTTATTTTGCCAAGGGTAAGAGGAGAAATTGGACCCCAAGAATTGTTGTCCAATTTGTCCTGAGTACGATGATATCCCATATGTGGGAGAAAACTACTGTATGGGCACACGTCGGGGCTCGGAAGGGAAGTAGTGACATTTTGGAATGCAGACTTTGATGGAATTGTGTGCGGGTGTCATGTTGCCTTTGGAGAGCCCCTGATGTGCCTAAACTATGGAAACACCCCACAAGTGACCTCATTTTAGAATCTAGACACCCCAAGGAACTTATGTAGATGTGTGGTGAGCACTTTGAACCCTCATGTGCTTCACAGAAGTTTATAACGCCCGGGTGTGAAAATAAAAAAATCATATTTTTTCCACAAACATGATCATTTAGTCCCCCATTTTTTTATTTTCCCAAGGGTAAGAGGAGATATTGGACCCCAATAGTTGTTGTCCAATTTGTCCTGATTATGCTGATACCCCAAATGTTGGAGAAAACTACTGTTTGGGGACACGTCGGGGCTTGGAAGGGAAGTAGTGATGTTTTGGAATGCAGACTTTGATGGAATGCTCTGTTGGTGTCGTGTCGCATTTGGAGAGCCTCTGATGTGCCTAAACTGTTGAAACCCCCCACAAGTGACCCTATTTTGGAAACTAGACCCCCCAAGGAACTTATCTGGATGTGTGGTGAACACTTTGAAAGCCCAAGTGCTTCACAGAAGTTTATAACGTAGAGCCACAAAAATAAAAAAATCATATTTTTTTCCACAAAATTATATTTTTGGCCCCAATTTTTGTTTTCCCAAGGGTAACAGGAGAAATTGGACCCAAAAAGTTGTTGTGCAATTTGTCCTGAGTAGGCTGATACCCGATATGTGGGGGTAAACCACTGTTTTGGTGTATGGCAAAGACTGGAAGGGAAGGAGCACCGATTGACTTTTTCAACACAGAATTGGCTGGAATTTAGATCAGATGCCATGTTTCGTTTGGAGAGCACCTGATGTGCCCAAACAGTGGAAACCCCCCAATTCTAACTCCAACCCTAACCCCATCACACCCCTAACCCTAATCTCAGCCTGAACCCTAGCCCTAACCCTAACCCTAGCCCTAACTTTAACCCTAGCCCTAACCCTAACGGGAAAATAGAAATAAATACTTTTTTAAAAATTTTATTATTTTTCCCTATCTAAGGGAGTGATAAAGGGGGTTTGATTTACTATTTATAGCAGGTTTTTATGTTTGGCAACTGTCATACGCTAAAAGATGCTTTTTATTGTAAAAATAGTTTTTGCATCACCACATTTTGAGAACTATAATTTTTCCATTATTTGACCCACTGAGTCAAGGGAGGTCTTATTTTTTGCGGGACGAGTTGACGTTTTTTATTGGTACCATTTTTGGGCACATGTAATTTTTTGATCCCTTTTTATTCTGATTTTTGGGACACATTTCATGAATTTCTTTTGGGGGGTGAGTTTACACCGTTCCGTGGCTGGTAAAATTGATAAAGCGGTTTTATTCTTCGGGTCAGTACGATTACAGCGTTACTTCATTTATGCCTTTTTTATGTTTTGGCGCTTTTATGCAATGAAAACAATTTTATATAAAAAATAATTATTTTTGCATCACTTTATTCTGTGAGCTATAACTTTTTGTTTTTTTCCCTGATAATGCTGTGTAGCAGCTCATTTTTTGCAGGACAAGATAATGTTTTCAGCATTTATTTACATCCGTCTTTTCGATCGCGCATTGTGTTTTGATTTTTATTTTTTAAGGGGTTCAATAAAGGGGTTAACTAGTGTGACAGTTTTATAGGGCAGGTTGTTACGGACGCGGCAATACTATATATGTGTACTTTTATTGTTTTTTTTTATTTCCAAAAAAATGAATTTATTAGATTTATTTTTTTTTATTTATTTAGTGATTTTTTTAAAAATTATTTTTACACTTTTTTTTACTTTATTACTTTGTACCAGGGGAAGACATTACTGTGAAGTTTCAGATCGCTGATCTGACACTTCACACAGCGCCGTGTCAGATCAGCGATCTGACAGGCGCTGCACAGGCTTCCTCACTGCCTGCTTTCAGCAGGCAGTGAGGAAACTGCCTCCCCGCAGGCATCTTGGATCCAGGGGCCTGCAGGGAAGTAGACCCTCTGAGCAGCGCAGCACATGGCCCTGCTCAGGGGTGGGCTAAGGGAAGCACGGAGGGAGCCCCCTCCCTGCCGATGCTTCCCTAATCCCCGTTACACTGTGATCATGTTTGATCACAGTGTGCCAGGGATTATCGTGCCGGGGCGGCCCGTGACACCCCTTACACATAGTGCCGGGTGTTAGCTGTGATAATCAGCTGACACCTGGCTGCAATCAGCGGCGCTCCCCCGTGGGCCCGCTGATCGTGATGCTTTACTATCCCATCCCCAGTCAAAGGGGCCAGGGTACCGTGGACGGGATAGTACGTCAGTTGTCAGAAAGGGGTTAAACACCACTTTATGTAGTGAAAACGCAGGTTCCACAAGGTAGGAACATGAGGCAAGACATAATTTCTCATTATGAATAACTATTATGTATATATTAATATGACTAAATGTATTAGGACTATATTCACGTATGTATGTGTAGTATATACATGTATATATATTTATGTTTTTTAATACAGCTATATAGTATGTATGCATTTAAATCTGTTAGTCTCTTCAGGGGCTAATGTGACTCCTAATAGCACTGTGGGTGTGGTATATGGGATTTCCCCTGAATTTATATAACTAAGGAGCCCAATTAGTAACATGTATGCAATGGATAATAACATCAGTGAGGAACTCGTCTGTGGTTACTAATGTTTATGGGTTTTAATGAAATTTAAATAAAGAAGAATTTTCTATGAGAACCTTTGCTGGATTTATTATTTTTTTTCACGATGAAATCTTGCAGTACTACAGGACTATCCGGGCAATAAGGAACCCTTTATCCATGGGTGATCTGATTACTTGTGGACCATGATGGGTCTTACAAAACTTTTGACTTCAGTTTTTTGTACCCTTAAACCAGATAGTTATATCACAAAACAGATAGATAATGCAAAGCATTTATCACATGTCTACTTCAGCATCATTTTTGAAACATAACTTTTTTTTACTAGGAAGTTAGAAGGGTTAGAATTTATCAGTAATTTCTCATGTTTCCAAAAAAGTTTCCAAACCAATTTTCTGGGGACCACATCTCTTTTGAAGTTACTTTGAGGGCACTATGTGACAGAACATATCAAAAAGTGACACAATTTTAAAAACTACACCAAAGATTTCAAACCCACATTCAAAAAGTTTATTAACCCTTTAAGGGCTTCACTAGAATTAAAGCAATGTGGAAGAAAAAATTAACATTTTACTTTTTCCCACCAACATATTAATTTAGCCTCAAATTTTGTATTTTCACAAGGGGAAAAGGAGAAAATCAACCATACATATGTGGTGGAAAACTACTGTAGGGCTCAGAAAGGAAGGAGCAACCTTCAAGTTCTGGAGTGCAAAATTTGCTGGAATAAATAGCAGTTCACATGTGATATTGCAGAACCCCTCATGTGCTTAAACAGCAAAAACAACACAGAATTGACCCAATTTTTTAAACTACACCCCTCAAGGAACTTACCTAGAGGTGTGAATAGCACCTTGAACTCACAGATGCTTCACAGAATTTTATAAAGTTAACCAGTCAAAATAAAATGACAGGAGAAAATTGACATCACAATCTACTGTCCAGTTTTTCATGTGCATGCCAATGCCCCATATATAGTTTAAAACTACTGTTTGGGTGTAGGGCTCAGAATGGAAGGAGCGCCAATTGGCTTTTGTCATGTTAAATTGGCTAGAATAGGTTTGTGAGAAAAAGGTCTTCTGTGCATATAGAAAAAGTCTTAGATCTTTGAGTTCAGGTCATGAAAAATGGAAGCAAAAATCAAAGTGTTGCGTTTATATTTTTGTTCAGTGTATATCAATAAGGTTATATCAAAGCCAAATTACAAAATGCTTTTTTTAACGTATGACATACCAAAAAAGGGAAAAGATGCAGAGTCAAAAGCACAATAAATATGCATGTAAAAAAGAGTACTCAAAAACACAATTAAAAACGCAAATAACATAATTTACTTAAAAGGTGCAAAAATGGTGCAGAAAATTTGAGCAACTCACGAAAAACTCATTGTGGGAACGTAGCCCTAATGCTCAAATGTATTTATTTCGTTATTTAGCTAATTGAGTGAATGAAAATTATATAAATATAAATATATATATATATATATATATATAGCAGTTTAGGAGTGCAGAAGAGAAAATATATGAAAATAAAAAAAAATTGATTTAGAAAAAAAAAATCTGAGTACTCACAACGTAATATGTCAGATCTAGACCAGCAATAAAATCCTCTGGGTATTTACAATGCTGAATATTCTTGGTGCTGTTCAGTGACACAGATCAGTATGTAAAAGATCCAAAGGATGAAGTGAAGGAGATAAATCCATGGTGCTAACCCTTAAGCAGCTGAATTCTTTATTCCACCAAACAGCGCATTACAGGTATATCCACAGGAGGATCAAGCACAACGTATTCTTTCTCAAGGCAAGAAAATTGATAAATTCAACCAGCTCCAATGGTGGTATTTGCATAGTCTAAGAAAATACGACTCTCTGTCCATTGTAGCAATATAAAAAATATAAAACATTTACAGAATTTGTTATATGTTGAAAAGCACCTAAATATTGTTAATGATGAAAATCATATGCAAGTTATTAAATGCTACTATACATTGTAGCCACATACTGTATAGTGGGGGAATCCAGTGAAATACAATGCATGGGTCCATTGTAATCATTTGCCATCATTTAGCACCTCCTTAAAGGAGTTTTCCCATGTGCAAAGGTTCATTTTAATCAACAGATTTGGAATAATAATTAATTTGCCAATTAGATGTTTTTAAATAAAATTTTCCAGTGCTGAGATAATCCTATAAATTTGTCACTGCTATATTGGGGGAAATAGCGATTTTTCAAGTTTTCCCACCTATAAAGAATAAAGAGGTCTCCACTTTTTATCATAGGTACACTTCAACTGTAGAGATGGGCAAACCCGAACAGTAAAGTTCGGCGTCCGTACCGAAGACCTACTGTTTGGGCACGGACACCGAACACGGACTTCACCAGGAAGTCCGTGATATTGTTCAGGTTCGGCTACCCGAACATTGGGTGTTTGTCATGCTGTCATGTGCATGACAGCATGGCAAACACTGCTTCTGATCGGCGGTGAAATCCTCCCCGCCAGTCAGAGAGCAGCGGTTTCCATGCTGTCAAAAGACAGCGAGAGTGCTCAGCTGTGATCAGAGGTATAAATTTTACCTCCAGTCATTGGTGTCAGCTGATGGGACTACTGATTCCATCATCCGACACCTGCTGCCGCTAATTACAGTGAGAGGAGGAGCAGCGGATGGGAGCATTCATTAGCAGCTCCTGCGTTGTAAATAAATAATTTAAAAAAATGGCATGGGTTCCCCTGCATTTTTGCTAACCAGCCAGGCAAAACTCACAGCTGGGTGCTGTAACCATCAGTTATCAGCTTCAGCAAGGCTAGTTATCAAGAATAGATGGGTCCCCATGCTGTTTTTTTTAATTATTTAAATAGATAATTAAAAAACAGCACGGCATCACAACTGTGAACCATGATGGGGAAAACATCATACTTTAGAGGTGCTTTTCTGAAATGGTGACAGGACGACTGCACTGTATTAAAGGGAGGAAGGATGGGGTCATGTATCTCGAAATTTTGGCCAGCATGAGAATGACCCGAAACACAAAGCCATGACAACTAAGGAGTAAGAAGCATTTCAAGGTACTGGAGTGGCCTAGCCAGTCTCTAGACCTGAACCCAAAAGAAAATCTTTGGTCACCGATTTTGTGACGCAACAGCGATATCGCTACATGTGACACTTACCTCCGACCGGCCACCCCGCTGGATATCGCTGATCGCGCGAGATCGTCCTGGTCCATTTCTCATTGTCGGCTTCCTGCTGGCGCCGACGAGCGATGCATGGACGCGGGAGGAAGTCGTCATCAGAGCTGCCGTCTGACAGGTAACGACTGCCGAGCGCTGCTGCATCGCTGGTGAGATCTGCCTGTTTGGCAGCTCACTAGTGACCATTTAGCAATGCACCAGCGATCCTGACAAGGTCGTATCATTGTCGGGATCACTGGTGCATCGCTAAATGTAACAGGACCTTAAGTCTCTCTGATAATTCATGGATAATTATTAGTCATAAAATTAATTCACTCAGGCAATTACCTAAGGTCTACAGGTGGATGAAAGTTGCTTGTAATGTGAAAGGGCCCCCTTATATCCAGGGCCCCTGGGCAGCTGCATAGTTTTCACCAATTGTAGGCCTGCCCCTAACGCATTCTAACAACCTTAATTACTTCCCTATTGAGTAGCATGCACCAAAAACCTCCTCTTAGTAATAATTTACTTACAAATTTCTTATTAACAGTTTCAATATTTTGGAATACATTATTTAGAAAAATTAAGTACTTCAGTATGAAAATAGCAGACATAAAACATTGAATGCAGCCAGATATATTAAACTAGCAGGTGCTGTAACAAGCCAACCTCTTTGTAAAGGCCTTGGTGGGTAAATCTGGATTAATTCATAGGCCATGACACATCAAGTTTTTCACCTGCGTCTTGATAAGGAGGTGTGCTGGAGTCACATATGTACTTTAGGTTCACTAAGAGGCATCTCACCACAAATCTTACTCCAATGGGGGTAAGATTTGTGGAGTGAAGAACACCGGCCTTTGTCATGAAATTGATGGTTGCCATGTTCATGTCCTACCGCATCCACACACTTTGTCAATGCTGTGTGAAAAAGGCATGAGAATGCTAGTTTCAAAACTTTTTACACTAGAATTTAATAAAAGCTTTGCTGAATTGGAGCCATAGAATGTTGCTGCTATTTTCATGGGCAAAAACTCCAGGGGAAAAGTTATTCCTTTCACACCACTTTTTTTATGAATAATTCTATTTTTTGTCTGTACCATAGTTAGTTATCATAAATGTTATTTTCCTTGTACTTTAACCCCTTTACCCCAAGGGTGGTTTGCATGTTCATGACCTGGCCAATTTTTACAATTCTGACCACTGTCTCTTTATGAGCTAATAATTCTGGAACCCTTCCATGGATCCTGGTGATTCTGACATGGTTTTCTCGTGACCTATTATGCTTCATGTTAGTGGTAAAATTTCATTGATATAACTTGCGTTTATTTGTGAAAAAAATGGAAATTTGGTGAAAATTTTGCAATTTTCCATCTTTGAATTTTTATGCCCTTAAATCACAGCGATATGGCACACAAAAAACTTAATAAATAACATTTCCCAAATGTTTACTTTACATCAGCACAATTTGGGAACTAACATTTTTTTTGTTAGTAAGTTATAAGGGTTAAAAGTTGACCAGCGATTTCTCATTTTTACACCATTTTATTTTTAGGGACCACATCACATTTGAAGTTACTTTGAGGGGTCTACTGTATATGATAGAAAATACCCAAAAATGATACCATTCTAAAAACTTCACTCCTCAAGGTGCTCAAAACAACATTCAAGAAGTCTATTAACCCTTCAGGTGCTTCACCAGAATTTTTTGAATGTTTAAAAAAATGAATATTTAACTTTTTTTCACAAAAAAAATTACTTCAGGTCCAATTTTTTAAATTTTACCAAGACGTTTTTTATTGGTATCATTTTTGGGCACATGTAATTTTTTAATCCGTTTTTATTCTGATTTTTGGGACACATTTCAAGAATTTCTTTTGGGGGGTGCGTTTACACCGTTCCGTGGCTGGTAAAATTGATAAAGCAGTTTTATTCTTCGGATCAGTGTGATAACAGCAATACCTCATTTATGTCTTTTTTATGTGTTTGTGCTTTTGTGCAGTGAAAACAATTTTATATAAAAAATAATTATTTTTGCATCGCATTATTCTGCGAGCTATAACTTGTTTATTTTTTCGCTGATGATGCTGTGTTGTGGCTCATTTTTTGCTGGACAAGATGACATTTTCAGCGGTACCATGGTTATTTATATCCGTCTTTTTGATCGTGCGTTATTGCACTTTTTGTTTGGCGGCATGATGATAAAGCATTGTTTTTTGCTTTGTTTTTCATTTTTATTTTTTAAGGGGTTCACTAAAGGGGTTAACTAGTAGGAAAGTTTTATAGGGTGGGTTGTTATGGACGCGGCAATACTAAATATGTGTACTTTTATCTTTTTTTTTATTTCCAAAAAATGAATTTATTAGGGAATATTTTATTTTTTAATTTATTTGGGGATTTTTTTATAAATTATTTTTACAACTTTTTTTTTTACTTTATTTTATTGTCCAAGGGGGGACATTACTGTAATGTGTCATATCGCTGATCTGACTGTTTGCACAGCACTCTGTCAAATCAGTGATCTGACAGGTGCTGCATAGGCTTCCTCCATGCCTGCTCTCTGCAGGTACTGAGGAAGCCACCTCTCTGCAGGCCTGCAGGGTAGGAGGCCCTCAGAGCAACACAGCACATCGCGCTGCTCTGGGGGTCCCAGGGAAGCACACAGGGAGCCCCCACCCTGCCGATGCTTCCCTAATCCCCCGGTACCCTGTGATCATGATTGATTGCAGTGTGCCAGGGGTTAACATGGCGGGGATGGTCCATGACCACCCCTGACACATAGTGCCAGGTGTCAGCTGTGATATCAGCTGACACCCGGCCGTGATCAGCGGTGCCCCCCCGGGAGCACCGTTGATCGCTTAGATGTACTATCCCGTCCCTGGTCATACGGGCCCGGGTACTGTGACGGGATAGTACCTCTCATGTCAGAAAGGGGTTAAACCCAAATCAACATTTCAGGTCTCTGAGAATGGTCCAGTTTTACCTGGTGATTTGTTGTAAGACACATTTATGACTTAAAAAGATACAGCTTTAGCAAAATGCTATTGAAATGCCTGTGTGGTATAGCTAACTTTCCTACAAAATATCCCTCAGCTAACATATGCCTCATTTCTGAAAATATTCACTTTATTATAAAGTTCAATAATGAAAAGTTCTTATCACAAAGGGTTTTCAAAATAGATGGTTTAACATATTTTATACATGTCATATTTTTTATTACATATGATGGAGTTGTAAAGGGGTATTTTATTCCCTTTTTTCTCCAAAACCACAACAGAAATGTATAATGTTTGGGAAAAATTGCAGCTAAAAATAAAAAATGATGCCAATGTGTAAAAAGAAACATTTTGTTAAACTGCAGAAGGGCATCAAAATGTAAAAAACAAATAGACAAAAAATCTAAAGGCCCTGTCACACATAGCGACTCACTAGCGAACCCGTCAAAGATATCAACTTGCCAGGATTGCTGGTGAGTCCCTACATGATTGCTGGTGAGCTGTCAAACAGACAGCTTCACCAGCGATCAGCACCAGCGCCGCCGAGCGTGCGGCGTCGCTGTGTACATTAGTTACCAGCACGCTGATGCAGGGAGCTGGTAACTAAGGTACACATCGGGTTTCTAAGCAGCGTGCGTCACTTAGAAACCTGATGTGTACCTTGGTTACCAGCTCCCTGCATTTGCGCGCTGGTAACTAAGGTACCGCGTGGTGCTTAGAAACCCTGCGTTTACCCTAGTTACCAGCACGCTGAACATTGATTGCTGGTCTCCTTCCTGTCACACTCAGCGATGCGTGCTGGCCAGAGGGAGACCAGTGATCAAAAAAATGTCCTGGCTATTCCAGGATGATCAGCGATAATAGGCAGGGGGGCCGGTCGCTGGTCAGTGTCACACACAGCAATCTCGTTGGTGTGTTGGCTGTTGTGTCACAAAAATTGATGGGGGCTTAATACATCTCCACTCACCTTTCAATCTAATTTTGCTCTTCTCTAACACCTGTGCAGTCCTTTGTGCCTCTCCTTTCTGCCATCACTCGGCCAGTGTACGCTGAGACATTACAAAGTGAATTCAAGGCCTGCTATGTCTCTGCACAATTACATCTCAAGGTCATAAGGTCAATATAGTATTAAGCCCCTATCACACACAGCGATCTCACTAGCGAGATCGCTGCTGAGTCACAAGTTTTGTGACTCAACAGCGATCTCACCAGCGAGATCGCTGTGTGTGACACTTACCAGCGACCGGCCCCCCTGCCGGGTATCGCTGATCGTCCTGGAATGGCCAGGACATTTTTTTTATCGCTGCTCTACCGCTGGCCAGCATGCATCGCTGCGTGTGGCAGGTGGGAGACCAGTGATCAGCGAGCTGGCACTGGTAACTAAGGTACACATCGGGTTTCTAAGCGACGCGCAGCACCTAGAAACCCGATGTGTACCTTAGTTACCAGCGTGCTGGTGCAGGGAGCTGGTAACCAAGGTACACATTGGATTTCTTAGAAACCCGATGTGTTCCTTGGTTACCAGCTCCCTGCACCAGTGCACTAGTAATAAGGTACACAGTTGGTAACAAAGCGATGCTTGTTTGGCAGCTCACCAGCGATCATGCAGCGACACACCAGCGATCCTGACAAGGTCATATCATTGTCGGGATTGCTGGTGCATTGCTATGTGCGACGGGGCTCTTAATTAAGTACCCTATCTTATTACTTGTACTATTACTATTTACTTACTACAGAGTATGTGTTCATTTTCTTTTTTTTCCTTCAGTTTTGCCTGTTAAATGGCCACAGAGTGATCATGCCCCTACACATCGCACACATATATCAACTTATGTTCTGGCTCATTTCTTCGATTTTGCTGTAGTTTCTTGTACTTTGTACAAGCAGGAGCTCTGCCTTTTTAAGGCTGGTTTCACATTTGCGGATGTCAGAGCTGTGGAGGGCAGCATAGTTCCTCCATGAAGCTCTGCCCACTGCCACACCTCCTCTGTTCAGCTCAGCCTACATCTGCATGAGACCTGCATACATATCTTTAACATTGGGTACGTAGTCCATGTGGATGTATGCAGATGCATCCGCATGCGTCATATTGACACTGCGGCGACCTGTATCAAACGCAACATGTTGCATTTTGTTGTGGCCGCTGCAGCATCAAAATGATGCATGTAAATGCATCTGCAAACATCCGCATGTCCATGCATACCCAATGTTAAAGATAGGTATGCAGGCCGCATGCAGACGTACGCGAAGCTGAACAGAGGAGGTGCAGCAATGGGCGGAACTTCAAGGAGGAACTATGAAGCCCTCCACAGCTCTGACATCTGAAAATCTGAACCTAGCTTAACCTAGGCATTTCATCCATATAGATTCTCAAGGGCAGGTGTCTGAACATTTGGGCAAGGGTTCTGCTTTTCCTCCATCTATATTGAAGTTGGCTGAGACAAAGTGAGGTTTTACTACTAGAAATAGGACAATCCCGAATGGGTACACCTTGTTGAGAATTTTACGCTTTTTTGATCAAAATATTATCAACTAAGTATCCTATGATATTTGCAGGTACTAGTACTGTTTACTTATTTACCTTCTACAAAGTGTTTGCTCTTTTTTTTATTGGGTTTAGAACATGCAATGAACATAAGGCTGGGTTAAAATGAGCATATGCCTATGAAGAATCATACAATTTTCATCAAGAAGAAAAGAAAATTTTCATTCATATTGTCAGTTGTATGCCATGCGTATGTCATCCATATGTTTGTTTTTCACATCCATATGGCATCCATATAGACTCCGTTTTATTGCACCAGCAGTTAGAAAAATTTACAAGAACAAATACAGTTTCTATATTATTAATTACATTGTGGCTGAAAAAATAGGATAGATGATTCATATAGGATCCAGATTTTTTATGCACCTATAGAGTTAGACAAGATTCAACTGAAACACAGAAATGACACAAATAACAGCACATTATAAAAAACTGACTTGAAATACTGCAAAAACACAAATTTTCCTTTAGCATTGTTAACATTTTAAATATTTTAACCAGTTTCTACAGAAAAGAACTGGAAATACACCATCCCCCAAGTGCACAATGCTTTCAATGTACAATTCAATGTAAGCTGCAATTTTGTGCAATTTGCTGCATGGTGTGCTAATCAGAATGGAACTGTAGAGATTCTGATGTATTGCAACATACATCTCAGGTAGAAGCTACAATGAAATCTGGACAAAATTGGGCGCTTTAAAATCTTATCTTACTTTATATTCCCTTCCAATAACCAAACTGAAGCTCGTAACATGTCCCAGGTAATCAATGACCCAACGCTTTATTAAGTGTAAACAAACAAATGCTGGATGAAAATTCACTCTGCTTGTACTCAAAAGAACCTAATAACAGTGCTAAAATAATTGTACCATGGTGATACACTAAATACTGATGGCTTACCGCTAATGATAGGTAGCGATAAGTTGGGCACTTACTTGTAAGTAGATGCTGAATAGAATGCTGCGTTCTGTTAGCAGACAATAGACCACCGTGTAGCACCAAGGCATGCGTTCCCCCTGTACCGCTGATAGCTGACGGCAGTATAGCATGCGGGGAATAAGGTGCAGGGACATGAAAGGCAGAAGTTTGCGGCGGGCTCCGGCCGAAGCACCGCCGCTAACAAACTGCAGGAAGCTGGGGGCATGGCGTCATGTACAGTTGTGGCCAAAAGTATTGACACCCCTGCAATTCTGTCAGATAATACTCAGTTTCTTCCTGAAAATGATTGCAAACACAAATTCTTTCGTATTATTTTCTTCATTTAACTTGTCTTAAATGAAAAAACACAAAAGAGAATGAAACAAAAAGCAAAACATTGATCATTTCACACAAAACTCCAAAAATGGGCCAGACAAAAGTATTGGCACCCTCAGCCTAATACTTGGTTGCACAACCTTTAGCCAAAATAACTGCGACCAACCGCTTCCGGTAACCATCAATGAGTTTCTTACATTGGTAGAAAAAGACAGCAGGATGACACTCACCGTTCTCTTGAAATGATTCACTTTATTTCATATTAATAAAGCATAGGCAATGGCACGGGAGAAATGCAAAAAGACGGACGACAGCCGTTTCGTGCACAATCCACTTCAACAGGTCCCTTTGCATTATCCTGAAACTGTGCCATTGGTTTGAACACTCTTAACCCACGACGTACTCTGCCACAGTCCTTATATGATTGCAAAGAATTATTTGTCCAAAAAAGGTTTATTTCTCTTTCTGCCGCTTCTTGCAGTTTAAATTCCAGTGTCTTGGTGCTGTATGATAAAATGCTGTCTGACTTCTCACAATCTGTGAAATATGAGTCTACATTCTCCCGGCCTGCCAATATGCTATTAGATAAAGGGAAGGTGCTCGTCTCCATTATTGTGGAGAAAAAACTGCATTATTATCTTCATTTAATTTGTCTTAAGTGAAAAAACACAAAAGAGAATGAAACAAAAAGCAAAACCTTGATCATTTCACACAAAACTCCAAAAATGGGCCAGACAAAAGTATTGGCACCCTCAGCCTAATACTTGGTTGCACAACCTTTAGCCAAAATAACTGCAACCAACCACTTCCGGTAACCATCAATGAGTTTCTTACAATGCTCTGCTGGAATTTTAGACCATTCTTCTTTGGCAAACTGCTCCAGGTCCCTGATATTTGAAGGCTGCCTTCTCCAAACTGCCATTTTTAGATCTCTCCACAGGTGTTCTATGGGATTCAGGTCTGGACTCATTGCTGGCCACCTTAGAAGTCTCCAGTGCTTTCTCTCAAACCATTTTCTAGTGCTTTTTGAAGTGTGTTTTGGGTCATTGTCCTGCTGGAAGACCCATGACCTCTGAGGGAGACCCAGCTTTCTCACACTGGGCCCTACGTTATGCTGCAAAATTTGTTGGTAGTCTTCAGACTTCATAATGCCATGCACACGGTCAAGCAGTCCAGTGCCAGAGGCAGCAAAGCAACCCCAAAACATCAGGGAACCTCCGCCATGTTTGACTGTAGTGACCGTGTTCTTTTCATTGAATGCCTCTTTTTTTCTTCTGTAAACTCTATGTTGATGCCTTTGCCCAAAAAGCTCTACTTTTGTCTCATCTGACCAGAGAACATTCTTCCAAAATGTTTTAGGTTTTTTCAGGTAAGTTTTGGCAAACTCCAGCCTGGCTTTTTTATGTCTCGGGGTAAGAAGTGGGGTCTTCCTGGGTCTCCTACCATGCAGTCTCTTTTCATTCAGACGCCGATGGATAGTACGGGTTGATACTGTTGTACCCTCGGACTGCAGGGCAGCTTGAACTTGTTTGGATGTTAGACAAAGTTCTTTATCCAACATCCGCACAATCTTGCGTTGAAATCTCTTGTCAATTTTTCTTTTCCGTCCACATCTAGGGAGGTTAGCCACAGTGCCATGGGCTTTAAACTTATTGATGACACTGCGCACGGTAGACACAGGAACATTCAGGTCTTTGGAGATGGACTTGTAGCCTTGAGATTGCTCATGCTTCCTCACAATTTGGTTTCTCAAGTCCTCAGACAGTTCTTTGGTCTTTCATTTCTCTATGCTCAATGTGGTACACACAAGGACACAGAACAGAGGTTGAGTCAACTTTAATCCATGTCAACTGGCTGCAAGTGTGATTTAGTTATTGCCAACACCTGTTAGGTGCTACAGGTACTGTAAGTTACAGGTGCTGTTAATTACACAAATTAGAGAAGCATCACATGATTTTTCGAACAGTGCCAATACTTTTGTCCACCCTCTTTTTTATGTTTGGTGTGGAATTATATCCAATTTGCCTTTAGGACAATTCTTTTTGTGTTTTTTCATTTAAGACAAATTAAATGAAGATAATAATACCAAAGAATTTGTGTTTGCAATCATTTTCAGGAAGAAACTGAGTATTATCTGACAGAATTGCAGAGGTGTCAATACTTTTGGCCACAACTGTAGCTGGCTGCTATGCTGGATGGATAGTGGCATGGGTCAATGCTGAACGACGCGTTTTCGAGGGACACGGTCCCTCTTCTTCAAGGCACAAACTTCTGCCTTTCACGCCCCTGCACCTTATTCCCTTATCAGCGGTACAGGGAAAATGCACACCTTGGTGTTACATGGTGGTCTATTGTCTGCTAACAGAACGCAGCATTCTATTCAGCATCTACTTACAAGCAAGTGCCCAACTTATCACTAGCTATCATTAGCGGTAAGCCATCAGTATTTTGTGTATCACCACGGTACAATTATTTTAGCACTGTTATCAGGTTCTTTTGAGTACAAGCGCAGTGAATTTTCATCCAGCATTTGTTTGTTTGCACTTTATCTAGCAGGTTTTGTACAGCGCCTGTTCTCACTTACAGCTACTCTAGCGTTTTTTCTTACAGTGGCGCGCCAGTGTGTATTATATGCTTTATTAAGTGTATTACACTGTCCCCAAACTCTATACATTTCAAAGTTTTTTGTTCTTGTCATAAATTATTTGAGCGATTGTATATTTTCAGGTTTCATGATTTTAATTCTTCCAATATTTTAACAAAATTATTGTTTTTAAACACAATTTCAGCAAATTAATTGATATGTTTTGTTTTCAACTTAACTCTTAAAGTTTATATTTTCCATCTCTTAAAGATCTGTGCAGTCACATTATTTTAATTACAACTTCAATTGTGTATACCATTCCTATTCCTATTGTGATGGAGATGGAAATCAAATGGCAGAATGTGAATTGTGAATCTACAATTTGTTTTTCTTGAGTAGCTGTAATTAGAGACTTGAAAGCATTTTGTCTGTATAGAAATATCTTAATTTAATATAGGTTCTCCTGCCTTTTCTCTCAAGAACCTCATCTCTGGAAGGCTACGCTGTTGTGCAGTTAATCTGTGTAATGCATTGACATTTTCACAGTATGATAGTTGTAGCTCAAAATAATAAAGCCAATTTGAGGTTTAGGGTTGCTTCACAATTATTGTGTACACATTATGTGCATGGCACTTTTATAGGCCTTTGAAGATCTTTAATTATACATCTGCATGCCGAAAGCCTGCTGCTTTATTTTAGATTCCAATGGTGTCCGAGACATTTAAAGTTACTAATGGATTTTAGAGCAAAAGGTACATTAAAATGCACGAAAGTAACATACAAAATTAGGTGTTGGGTACAACTTTTTGTGGCCTTTTTTCTATTATTACAATCTCTGCCTAATCCTATAGGGAAGTAAGTTAACTTTTGGTCTACATAAGATGTTGGCATCTTAGAAGGTACATAATTTCCACCAACTGATGCAAAGTTTGAGCTCTATGTTTAAAGAACACTTTAGGAATTCTTGCATCATTCCAGCTATTTTAAATTTTAATTAATTCCCTACGTCTGAAAGAACATACTAAAAGTTGCAGTTGACAGTAGATGGTTAACCTTATTTTGCTAACTCCTGCATAAACTAAAGCCCCCGTTACACACTGCGATATCGCTAGCAATATCGCTGTAAAGTCACCGATTTTGTGACGTGGCAGCGATATTGCTAGCGATATCTGTTATGAATGAGTCACCGAAGGAGGAAAAAACAAAAATACAAGCTAAGTCCAGAAAACCGGAGAGGTTGGTAGCTATCGGATTGCAGACCCCTGATCCTATTCACCACAACTGACAGTAGCTGTGGGGGGTTCCTACGGTGCCCTAGACCCCTCATTCACAGCCGGAGAACTAAATAATTCTAAAGAAAGAAAGGGGAAATCTAAACTGCCCCAGAGCAGACCCCAAAGCAATAGACAGCCCCCAACATGTATTGTCGGTGAAAAGCAGATGAAAACACAAACACAGACAGAAAGACAGGTTGAGCAAACGATGGGGCCCAACTAACTAAATAGGAAAGGACAGAAAAGATGCTGGCTGCAATCCACAAAAAACCATACCAAAAATGTCCCAACCGTCTGATAGGGAAAAAGGCCCTGAAGTCGCTAGACTTCAAAATAACTATATCAGCACTCAGGTATATTCTGAAAACAGAGCAAAGAGATAAACTGATCAGAGACAAAAATGGAGCTCAGCCCGTCCCAACAAAGGCAGGCTGAACACAAAACACGAAGCAAACAGACAATATCTCATGGAAAAATAAGAGAGCAAAAACTTAGCTTTCAGTAGACAGGACTAACTGGTTGCAAGAGCTCAGAGCAGAAAGGATCACCAGCACCCCTGTAGGGTGTCGGCTGCCTTATATCCACTCAGGCTCCACTTGTTCAGATGACAGGTTCTTCTCAACCCAATCAATTTCACTACCTCTCTTCACCAGCAGAGGGAGTTCATCAGACATCAACGGTGAAGGGGAAAATGAACTCACAACAGTACCTCCCCCTTGAGGAGGGGTCACCGAACCCTCATCCACGCCACCAGGACGATCAGGATGGGCCCGATGAAAAGCATGAACCAATCTTTCGGCATGAATATCGGATGCAGGGACCCAAGAATTATCCTCCTGGCCATAACCCTTCCATTTAACCAAATACTGGAGTCTCCGTCTAGCCAGGCGAGAATCCAGCATCTTCTCAACCTCATATTCCACATTACCTTCCACCAATACAGGGTCAAGAGGTGCCACCACAGGAACTACTGGCTCAACAAACCTCTTTAACAGAGACTTATGAAACACATTATGGATCTTGAATGTAACAGGAAGAGTCAATTGAAAAGAGACAGGATTAAGAATCTCCAAAATCTTGTAAGGTCCAATAAATCTAGGTTTAAACTTTGGAGAAGCCACCTTCATAGAGATATTCTTTGATGACAACCAAACCATATCACCCACCTTAAACTGGGGACCAATGGTCCTATGACGGTTGGAAAACCACTGGGCCTTTTCCTGGGAGAGAGACAACCTATCCACCACTTGGTCCCAGATCTGGTGCATTCTCTCCACCACAGTGTCAACACCTGGGCAGGCAGAAGACTCCACCTGCCCTGAAGAGAATCGAGGATGAAACCCAAAGTTACAAAAAAAGGTGACATCAAAGTGGCAGAACTAGCTCTATTATTTAAAGCAAATTCGGCCAAGGGCAAAAATGAAACCCAATCATCCTGATCAGCAGAAATAAAACATCTCAAATGCGACTCCAAAGTCTGGTTTGCTCTCTCCGTCTGCCCATTGGTCTGAGGGTGAAACGCAGAGGAGAAGGACAACTGAATTCCCAGCTTGGAACAGAAAGTCCTCCAAAATCTAGAAATAAACTGAACTCCTCTGTCAGATACAATGTTCTCAGGAATCCCGTGCAAGCGAACCACCTGTTGCAAAAACAAGGGCACCAACTCTGATGAAGATGGCAACTTAGGGAGTGGTACAAGATGGACCATCTTAGAGAATCTATCACAAATCACCCAAATAACAGTCATTCTCTGAGAGACAGGCATATCAGAGATAAAATCCATTGAAATATGGGTCCATGGCCTCCTGGGGACTGGCAAAGGCATCAACAACCCACTAGAGCGAGAACAAGGTTTAGACCGGGAGCAAGTCCCACAGGACTGCACAAAATTCCTGACATCACGAGACAAGGCGGGCCACCAAAAAGACCAACTCACCAGATCTCTAGTACCAAAAATACCTGGATGACCAGCCAATGCAGAGCAATGAACTTCCTGGGCACCGGCAAAGGCATCAGCAGCCGATTAGAGCGAGAACAAGGTTTAGACTGGGAGCAAGTCCCACAGGACTGCACAAAACTCCTGACATCACGAGACAAGGCAGGCCACCAAAAAGACCGACTCACCAAATCTCTAGTACCAAAAATACCTGGATGACCAGCCAATGCAGAGCAATGAACTTCAGACATCACTCTCTTCCTCCACTTGTCAGGAACATACAATTTTCCAATGGGACAATGCTCAGGTTTGTCCTCCTGAAACTCTTCCAGAGCACGTCTCAAATCGGGCGAGATGGCAGAAAGAACTACCCCCTCACCTAAGATGGTAGCAGGCTTGGTCACAACAGGAGAATCAGCAAAGAAACTCCTAGAGAGGGCGTCTGCCTTGACATTCTTAGTGCCTGGAAGAAAAGAGACCACAAAATCAAAACGTGTGAAAAACAAGGCCCACCTAGCCTGTCTAGGATTCAAGCGTTTGGCCGACTCCAGGTAAATCAAATTCTTGTGGTCAGTAAGGACCATGACTTGATGTCTAGCTCCCTCCAACCAATGTCTCCACTCCTCAAATGCCCATTTCATGGCAAACAGTTCCCGATTCCCCACATAATAGTTACGTTCAGATGGGGAGAACTTTCGGGAAAAGAAAGCACAGGGGTTCATTTTAGATGTTACCGGATCTTTTTGGGACAAAACAGCTCCTGCACCAATCTCAGAAGTAAGTGAACCTTCGCTTCAGCTCCCGAAAGGAAGAAACAGCCTCCGGAGACCAATTCAGCACATCAGCACCTTTCTTAGTCAAATCAGTCAATGGTTTGGCAATACCAGAAAAATTAGCTATAAATTTACGATAAAAATTAGCAAAACCCAAAAACTTCTGGAGGGCCTTCAAAGAAGTGGGCTGAACCCAATCATAAATGGCCTGTACCTTGGCCGGGTCCATTTTAATAGTTGACGAAGACAAAATAAATCCCAAAAATGAAATCCTCTGTACCCCAAAAAGGCATTTTGATCCCTTGACATACAGGGAATTCTCCCTCAAAATCCGGAACACAGTCCGAACATGTTCCACATGAGAGTCCCAATCCTTGGAAAAGATCAAAATATCATCCAGATAGATGATCAAAAATGTATCCACAAAGTCTCGGAAAATATCATTCATGAAGCACTGGAAGACAGAAGGGGCATTAGTGAGCCCAAAAGGCATCACCAGGTACTCAAAATGTCCCTCTGGAGTATTAAACGCCATCTTCCATTCATCCCCATGCTTAATGTGAATAAGATTATACGCCCCCCTGAGGTCAAGCTTGGTAAACCAGCAAGCACCTTTAACTCTAGAGAATAGATCAGAAATCAGGGGTAACGGATACTGATATTTAACAGTAATTTTGTTGCGGGAACGATAGTCAATACAAGGCCTTAATGAACCATCCTTCTTGGCCACAAAAAAAAACCAGCACCTGAGGGTGAAGAGGATGATCTAATATGACCCTTCTCCAACGACTCCTTAATATAGGATCGCATAGCCTCGTGCTCGGGTACAGATAAATTGAAAAGTCGACCCTTGGGAAATTTACACCCAGGGCTCAACTCAATTGCACAGTCATAACTCCTTTGAGGAGGCAAAGACGCAGACTCATTCTCACTAAATACATCATAAAAATCAGCCAAATAGTCAGGAACATCATGCGACTGGGGAGAGGTGGAGAAAACAGGAGCGTCACTAAGGGTACACCGACAACCCCAACTCACCACAGACACAGATTTCCAATCCAAAACTGGATTATGGATTTGCAACCAGGGAAACCCCAGAACAATGGTATCATGCAGATTATGCAACACCAAAAATCTGCAATTTTCTTGATGGTCTGGGGCGACCCGCATTACCACCTGGGTCCAAAACTGAGGTTTATTCTTTGCCAAAGGAGTAGCATCAATACCCCTCAAAGGGATAGGTGTCCGCAGAGGTGTCATAGGAAATCCACAACGTTTAACAAAATCCAAGTCCATCAGGTTCAGAGCTGCTCCCGAATCCACAAAAGCCTTGGCGGAAAATGTGGACAGGGAGCAGATCAGAGTAATTGCCAGAAGAAACTTAGGTTGAACACCACCCACAGCAAATGTGTGTAAAAAACGTTTCTCTCATTTAGGGCAGACAGAAATAATATGAGAGGCATCTCCACAGAAAAAACACAGCTTATTACGCCTTCTGAACTCCTGACGTTGCGCCCTAGGCAAAACTCTATCACATTGCATAGGTTCAGACATTAGTTCAACAGGTGGCAACACCTCTCGTGCAGTTTTGCGTTCACGCAAACGCCGATCAACCTGAATGGCTAATGACATAGAATTGTCAAGACCAGAGGGAACAGGAAATCCCACCATAGTATCATTTACGGTTTCTGACAAACCCTTCCGAAAGAGAGCTGCCAAGGCACCATCATTCCAGGTAGTAAGGACCGCCCACTTTCGGAATTTTTGACAGTACAACTCTGCAGAATCCTGACCCTGGCTCAATGCCAACAGGGCCTTTTCAGCCTGATCAATAGCATTAGGTTCATCGTACAACAGCCCCAAGGCTTGAAAAAATGCGTTCACATTAGTTAGAATAGGATCATCAGGTTTCAAGGAAAACGCCCAATCCTGAGGATCGCCGCGCAGCAAGGAGATGACAATTTTAACCTGCTGTGCGGAGCTCCCCGATGAGTTAGGCTTCAAGGCAAAAAATAATTTACAATTATTCTTAAAGTTCAAAAATTTAGACCAATCCCCAAAAAACACATCAGGAGTAGGGATCTTTGGCTCAGCAACATGTGAATGAGCAAGATAGGCGGAAATTCCCCACACTTCAGCAGCGAGCTTCTCCACACGATCAGACAATTGCTTCATCTCCATTGAGAAGAAAAAATTCCCCTACGGCCTCAAAGACATAGAGGAAAAAATATACACACAAAAAAAAAAAATTCTGACACCTTTTTTTTTTTTTCACAATTCCTTCCTGCTATTGAGTACCCTAGAATCTGCGGTATGGCTGGTGATTCTGTTATGAATGAGTCACCAAAGGAGCTAAAAACAAAAATACAAGCTAAGTCCAGAAAACCGGAGAGGTTGGTAGCTATCGGATTGCAGACCCCTGATCCTATTCACCACAACTAACAGTAGATGTGGGGGGTTCCTACGGTGCCCTAGAGCCCTCGTTCACAGCCGGAGAACTAAATAAGCCTAAAGAAAGAAAGGGGAAATCTAAACTGCCCCAGAGCAGACCCCAAAGCAATAGACAGCCCCCAACATGTATTGTCGGTGAAAAGCAGATGAAAACACAAACACAGACAGAAAGACAGGTTGAGCAAACGATGGGGCCCAACTAACTAAATAGGAAAGGACAGAAAAGATGCTGGCTGCAATCCGCAAAAAACCCTACCAAAAATGTCCCAACCGTCTGATAGGGAAAAAGGCCCTGAAGTCGCTAGACTTCAAAATAACTATATTAGCACTCAGGTATATTCTGAAAACAGAGCAAAGAGATAAACTGATCAGAGACAAAAATGGAGCTCAGCCCGTCCCAACAAAGGCAGGCTGAACACAAAACACAAAGCAAACAGACAATATCTCATGGAAAAATAAGAGAGCAAAAACTTAGCTTTCAGTAGACAGGACTAACTGGTTGCAAGAGCTCAGAGCAGAAAGGATCACCAGCACCCCTGTAGGGCGTCGGCTGCCTTATACCCACTCAGTGATTCCGGGTGTCCAATCAGGCTCCACTTGTTCAGATGACAGGTTCTTCTCAACCCAATCAATTTCACTACCTCTCTTCACCAGCAGAGGGAGTTCATCAGACATCAACGGTGAAGGGGAAAATGAGCTCACAACAGATATCGCTGCATGTGATACTTACCTCCGACTGGCTCCCCCGCTGGTTATCGCTGATCGCGCGAGAACTCCTGGACCATTCCGACGCGTGGAGCCGGGCGGGAGGATTCAGGATCGCCTCGTCTGACAGGTAAGTAGCGACCCCCGTCCCCAGCGATGTCGCTAGTGAGATCTGCCTGTGTGGCAGCTCACTAGCGACCACCTAGCGATGCACCAGCGATCCTGACTGCATCATATCGCTGGTCGGGATCGCTGGTGCATCGCTAGGTGTAACAGTACAGTAACATTACACAAATATATGCTGAAATGTGTCCTTTTGGCAACTGATTGCCTACTATGCATAGTGCCTAAAGTATATACCCACCTTTTGACAGATTAAAAATACTCTTATCTAAATATTAATTAACCTGTTAAAATCTGTGAAACCAAATAATTTATGGCAGTAGTAAACTAGCAAAAGTGTAGCACTAAATCTTTACAATTTCAAAAACAATTGTAAAATCAAGGTTCAGTATATATCATGATCTATTGATCCTTTTTATAATTTTTAATTATAAAATGTATAATTTTTAATCTGTATTTTTCATTTTATCAATGCCTATAGAGTTTCAGAACAGTCCTGCCCTGAATCCTTCCTTAATTCAACTTGTTCAACTCCTTGTTAATCGGCTTCTTTGCAGGAGTTCTGTTCCTGACAAGGCTACATGAAAGGCAGATATTCAAAAGCCTTCAATCTATAGTTATGGGAGAATAAGACAAGGTCATATACATGAAACATTTGAACACTGTATGGTATTATTCTTGAAATAGGCATTTATATATTTGCAAGACTTGTAGGAGAACATTAAAATAGTTCCCTAAAATCAGTTTTTTTCTTTTGTTGTAGAAAACATATTTAAAGGTACAAAAAATAATAGCATTGACAAATTAAAGTGGATTTACATAAAGTGGATTTACAATACAAAAGCCCTTAAATTTTATCAACGCAGGTGCTCAAACTGTTTTCCATCACAATTTGCACAACTTTGAAATCTGCCTTTTGCACTTCGACAAACATTTTTGCACAAGTCTCTATGGGTATTAATTTCTTGAAATGCATCTCTTATGTAAGTTTTGAAATCACTGACACTTTTTGGTTTTCGACTATACACTTTGTCCTTGAGTACTCCCCAAAAGAAAAAATCCATTGGGGTCAAGTCTGGTGAATGTGCCGGCCAATCAAGTGGGCCTCTTCTGCCAATCAATTTATTAGGAAATGTTTCATCAAGGTACTCGCGGACTACTCTTGAATAATGTGGAGGGGCCCCATCTTGTTGGAAATAAAGGTCATTTGAAATAGGCTGTTGCTAAGTTGCTATAGATTAAGTTGCTATAGATTAAGTTATCTATAATTAGTTATTGATTATGGTATAAGTAATAAAATGTTAAATAACAAATCCTACTCTATCAATCTATAAAAAAAATCCAAAGGCACTTTGAATAAATAGGTGGAATGGAAATGTTATTCAATCTATACGTATAACTTTTCAGCCCTGCTTCATAGAGCTTTTTCCAAGGTTGCACATATAGGGCCCTGGTTTATAATTTGCTTCTTTTTTTATGTCAATTTTCTTCTTTTGTCTTGAGGTATTCGCTGACAATTATTTCTTCAGACTGAATAAAATAGAGCACGTTGTTGATGAATTTGGCACAGAGAAAAAAAGACTCTTTCCTATCATTAATCATTTTGCTACTTTTTGAGGAAAAAGTTGCATCATTTTCAAAATATTGAAAAATGTGACTTTTTGGATGTCATGCAAAAAATCACTCCAAGAAGGTACAAAAGTAAAGTTGTGCCAACTTTTGCCATTTTTTGAAAAGTTGCAATTGATGAATCAGGTGAAAACACCTGGAATTACAAAACTAGACATAAAATATAAAAACATAAAAACAGGCAAGCACATATAAAATAGACTTTAAAAAGGTGGAAATAGAAAAATGAATTGGGTGCAAGCAACAAAAAACTTATGATGATTTGGGGCCTATAGTTAATCTGATGGGCCTCACTAAATCTTGTTCCATTCTGCGAAGCTCCATCTATTTTACAAAAAGTTGCCAGAGCTGGTGTAAAAATGGCACAAGTCACTTTTAGAGAACTTCTGATATTTTGCTTTTGGATTAAGTAGAGTTGTTGACACATAGTCACAATATTCACATGTAAATTAAGTTACTTTCATAGCATTCTAATAATGGTAAGACCCATCCTCAGACCCAGCAGATTGGATCAATTGTGAATTTATTGTATAGTTTAACATTATCTACTCCTGAATTCACTCACAATTAATGTAATTATGATACTTAGATATGAATTCTCTATACAGTACTGGATTGTTTAAGTCATTACCTAATAACTTTAATTTTGAAATTTGTACTCATGTCACTTACATATTGTCTTATCGTTATTATTGTCAATTACTAATTATCTTTCCTCCATCTCGCATGCCTTCCCTACCTGATCTATCGCAATAAATTAAATCACACTTTCCCCTGTCCCGGAAATTCACTGCCTCAGAGTAAGGGTACCGTTACACACAACGATGTCCCAGTGATCCCACCAACGATCCGACGTGGATGGGATCGCTGGGATATTGTTAGCTGATCGCTGGAGAGCTGTCACATAGACAGCCCCTCCAGCAATCTGGACCAGCAAGCACGCTGGTTACCAACGTAAACATCGGGTTTCTAAGGGCTGCGGGGCCCTTAGAAGCCCAATGTTTACCCTAGATACCAGCGTGCACTGCAGGCAGGGCGGGAGGTGGTGGCAGAGTGGTGCAGACAGACCAGCGTAGCTCTGCTATCTGCTACTCCGGTCTAACAGACTGGAGTAGCAGATAGCAGAGCTACTCCAGTCTGTGCACCACTCTGTCTCCACCTCCCACCCTGCCTGAAGTGCACGCTGGTATCTAGGGTAAACATTGGGTTTCTAAGGGCCTCGCGGCAAAAATATTTATATATATTTTTATATATTATAATAAAGGACAATTTGTACAAAATAGAATGAATTTCAACTGATGTCTTCTATGTCCTTTATTATAATATATAGAAACCCGATGTTTCCGTTGGTAACCAGTGTGCAGCGTCGCTCATCGCTGGCTCCCAATGCGCGATGGCCAGCGGGAGACCAGTGATGAAAAAACGGGCCAGGATGATCCAGCACGATCAGCGATACCCCGCAGGGGGGCCGATCGCTGCTGGATGTCACACACAGCGATCTCGCTGGAGAGATCGCTGATGTGTCACAAAATCAGCGATCTCGCCAGCGAAATTGCTCTGTGTAACGGGCCCTTTACCCTTCACTCTGCCCTGTCCTTCAAACCACACATCCAAGCTCTCACTATGTCCTATCGCCTCCAGATCAAAATTATTTCCAGAATCTGTCCTTTCCTCAACCCTCACTCTACCAAAATGCCCTAATCATCTCCAGCTTCGACTACTGCAACATCCTCCTCTGTGGCCTTCATTCTAACACTCTCTCATACCTTCAGTCCATCCTTAACTCTGCTGCCCAACTAATTAATCTCTCTCCAAGCTACCCTCCGGTTTCCCCTCTTTGCAAATCCGTTCACTGGCTTCCAATTTCCCAGCGTATCCAGTTTAATCCACTAACACTGGCCATCCATAACCTTTCTCCTCCATATATTTCCAAACTAATCTCTCAGTATCTTCCCTCACATAATCTCCAGTCCTCCCAAGACGTCCTTCTCTCCTCCACGCTTATTCGCTCCACATCCGATCGCCTCCAAAATCTTCTCCTGAATATCCCCCATCCTCTGGAATTTTGTGCCCCAACATGTCCGATTACCCACCACATTTGGATCCTTCAGATGGGACCTGAAAACCCATCTCTTCAAAAAAGCTTACAACCTGTGATGACCACGCGGCCACCTCAACAACATCGGAGCTATTGCAAACCCCGACCTACAGTCTCCTTACCCATAATCCTGTAGAATGTAAGCCTGCAAGGGCAGGGTCCTCTTCCCTTTGTCATTGTTAGTTTGTTTGCTGTAAGTTATATTTGTATTTTGATGTAACCCCGTCTCGTACAGCACCATGGAATTAATAGTGCTATATAAATAAATAATAATAATAATTACACTGCTCTATACAATATTTTTATATCTCTAATTGTCTGCAATCAGACATATGTGATGTGACAAAGTCAAATTCCCATAGGGTACACATTTTGACTATTCGAACACCAAAAAAATAAACAACTTTTAAGATCCCTGTAACTAGGAGTCACCTAGTTAAAGGGGTTGTCTAGACTTAGCGTGCAGTCATTCTATGTGTTTGCGAACCTGTGAATCCCCACATTGCGTGCTGTTAGGGTTCTCTGGTGTTAGTGCCAGGAGCACCGAGAACATAACCACAAGTATGTGATTTGCAAACATAAGGTCACATGTTGACTAGACTGTATCCGGTCTCACTCAATGCAAATGAATTAAGAGAGACTGGTGTAATAGCACCAGAGAATCCTCTCACAGCGCAGTGTGCATGATGTCAGGACTCTCCAGTCTGCAGTCATACAGAGTGACTGTAGACTTTGTAGCATGTAACATAGTGTCACCCTGAACCTGCTTTCATTGACCATACTGTAATCAGGCCTACATTAGCATTCCTTGTCCTGCATCTGGTGGGGTCATGTGTGCCTTTGTTCCTCTCTGCAGGCGTCATCTCAAATACACAAACCTGCAGATAGGGCTTCTGAAACATTCTTCATCCTTTGAGCTATTGTAAAGGGGTGGGTGTTAGGGGCCCGATACACATAGCGATATCGCTAGCAATATCGCTGTAACGTCACCGATTTTGTGACGTAGCAGTGATATTGCTAACGATATCGCTACATGTGATACTTATCTCTGACCGGCTCCCCCGCTGGTTATCGCTGGACGCACGAGAACGTCCAGGACCATTTCTCGTTGGGCGCTTCCTGCTGGGCTTCCTGTGGCGCCGACGAGCGACGCGTGGATGCGGGCAGGAGGATGTCAGGATCGCTGCGTCTGACAGGTAACGACCGCCGACCGCTGCTATGTTGCTGGTGAGATCTGCCTGTGTGGCAGCTCACTAGTGACCACTTAGTGATGCACCAGCGATCCATATTGTTGTCGGGATCGCTGGTGCATCGCTAAGTGTATCGGTACCCTTAGTATCTCTGCCCAACAAGGGGCTGATACTAAGGTAGGTAGGACAATAAGCCACATTTTTAGTTAGTTGACGATGTGTCTTGGGAAGGGCAAGGATCTACAGTGTGGGCAGATCCTGGTGCCATGTTTGGAGATTGGAGATCATTTGATATATCAGATTGTGTTGTCTCACCACCCTGCTGGATTTGAGGACCGAATCTAAAGACTGCTGTCGCATATTCTTTGGTGTGAAATTACTGGGTGGCGCCCCAGGATTTGACCTTTTTTTGTGTGACCAACTTGCACACACTAAGGAACCATATCTATGTTTGATGTTATAATCTCCTCGTCTCAATAAAAATTGTTGGATTGTTCATTGGCCTGCTGTCCCTGACTGTTCTGACACATACACCACGTCATAAATTGGTTGGCAATAGAGGGATCAGAGCAGAGGGAATGGAGAACAGCAGCCCGGCAATGAATGGAGCCAGAACAGGAAGACAGGAATACAGGAATTGGACTGTGGGGAACCTACATACCAAGGCTTGTGAATTAGGAGTCAGTTACAAAGAACTATTCAAAGATCAAATTCTTGAGGTCTTGGAAGGAGCTAGCCTTCAAGATAGCACTGGAGAGGGATTCACAGAGCAATTGGAGGAAAGAAGGGACCTGGAGGTAAATACCCAGAAAAGTCAGTGAGTTGAATGGTATGAGGAGAAGATGGCATTGTTGGGGGATGACGTCACTATGGAAGATAAACGGGAGGCCATTCGAAGAGCTCATGAAAGGCAGCTAGCTGTGGAAGTAGTTACAATTGCCAGAAAAACATTAATCATAACATCCAACAAGAGAGAAGCCCCAAGAGTGTCCCAGAAAGACTTTAAGCCATTTAATGAGGCTTCAGGGGACAATGAAGGATTCTGCCAACAATTTAAGCACCAATGTCGGTTAATGAAAGTTCCAGGAATGGAGTGGGTCAGACATCTGATGGAGCTCTTAGAGAGTGGAACTGCGGATGCATATCGAGCTACGGACCTTTGGTGGACCCATGAGTATGAAGATATTTAGGAAACCGTCCTGGAACATTATGCGGTATTTCCAGACCCTTACAGGACTAAGTTCCACTTGTTAGCCTGTAATAGGGAAGGCTTTTTTAAAACATATGCCCATAGGCTCAAACACGCGTGTCATTGCTGGCTGGAGGAAGAGGGGGCCTTAACTCGGGAAACCACCCTCCAGGTTACACACCGTCACATTGCCTAAGGCTTGAGAACCTATTTAAACAGTTAATGATGCCTATTTAAAAAGTAACTAAACTTTTTTTAATTCAATATTTTAATAGCATTTGTACAGTTATATTTTTATCTTAAACACCATGCTGGAAGTGCTAGCTTTTCTGACTGGTCCTTCTGCCTTGGTTGCTGAAATAAACTGCAGGTCTAGCTATGATCCATACACACTCTCTTCCCTTCCCCTATTCCCTGTGTGAGAATGGGGGATGGAAGCAGAGAAATTTCCTGTCTAATTAGCTGATATTAGGCTAGTTTCACACTAGCATTCGGCAGAGCTGTGGAGGGCTGCGTAGTTCCTCTGCTCTGCCCACTGCCACACCTCCTGTGGTCACCTCTGCCTACGTCTACATGCGGTACCTATATTTAACATTGGATACGCAGGCTATGCGGATGTATGCGGATGCATAGGAAAGAATGAACTAAACAGACAAGCCAACACTTTTGTCATGGTGTTAGGTAGAAAAAAGCAAAATAACATAGTGAAGCATATTACAAAGACTTTACAAAGGTTTATCAAGAATAAAAAAAAGGTTAATAACTCTTTAAAGGATAAAACCAACAAGAATTGAGATGTGTAACAAATGGAACTCATTAGGTCACATTGAGTATTTGTTGAGTTTTTTTATCTAGTAGTTGTAAGTCAAAATCATGAGTGGAATATTCAGAGGAAAAGTATAATAGAAACATGTCACGACTTCTGCATTTTTCACCCACTCCTCGTTTTGGCTTACAGATACTAAGTTAAAAAACTCTCCAAATACTTAACCCCTTAATGACAGCCAATATGTCTTTTTACTGACCTGAGATATAAGAGAATAGCATCCCCATACAGATGACAATCCAGCAACTGATAGCTGTACACTATAGCTGACAACTTGCTGTATCACAAATGATTAGTGTTGGCACCATACAGATCTGTTTAACCCCTTAGTTGCTGCTGTCAAAAGTGACTACATCTAATAAATGGTTAATAAATTGTGGGGGCTTCTTCTTTAATCTAATTAACACACTGAGATCATGATTGTGTGGTCCTGGTGTTTACCATAGCAGTTCATGGCCAAATAGCGGCCTTCGAGTCTCACAGCTCTAGTGGTCAGTTCAGAAGTCAGCTACATTTAGGTGGTAAACAAACACTTTTTCATTCCTGCTATACCACTTTGCATTCATTCCTGAATGTATAGGTATAGCATTTTCACTCGTTTGTATGCGTTTTCATGCACATGCGGTTCTTTGGAGTGTGCGTCTAGGCACACCGGATGCAACCTGTTGCATTTTTGGTCAGTCCAACCTGTGTCAAAAAAATGCATGCGCACGGAATGCGCCAAAATAACACATTACAGTCTATGGGAACCCAGGCATGGACATGCGCACACCTGCATTTAAAATCGCGTTTTAAGAGTTAACATGGCTAGAAACGCATGCGCCTAAAAAAAGCAAACACATGCAAAACGCATGATGCGTTTTTTGCATGTGTTTCTATTGCGCAAGAAGCGCAGCGCTAAAAACCACTAAAGTAAAAGTAGCCTTAGATTGGTATATTCAGAGTGGAGCAGCGCTGATCAGACAGGCAGGAGCTTCTGGGAAAAAAACAGTTTACCATCAAACGTCTCCCCCACAGACACTCACAGAGAGAAGTTTTAGTTAACACTCTGATCGTGGAAAGGATCATGTAATAAACAGAAATCGCCCACACATGGACTGTAACCTGTACTACTCTTCTGTCCATGCCTCAGCCTGCTCTCCCAGGGCTGGGTGAGTCCACAATGATGAAATCACCGATTGGCTGCATGAGCAGTATGAGAATGACCTCTATTTTCCTCACAGACTAAATGATGATAGGAGGGATCGGAGGACATATGGAAGGTACAAACCAACATGCAGTTTATCTCTTTCCTGCGCAGGTATCTAAACTTCAGTGCAGAGGACAAGTAGGTTGTCCAGGGAGAGAACTGCATGCGGGGAGAGAACTGCATGCGCAACCGTGGAGTGAGAGAATGGCACACTGCTGGCACGGCTCATCTGCAATTTGCCAGAATTGCCAGATGGCCAGTTTTGCCCTGATGTAAAGCTTACTGATCTATTAGTGAAAGAATGGATTTTAACTTCTAAAGGTTTGTAAGCTAAATCCACAAAAGGGATAGCTGCATCATGAAAGCCTATATCTAGTTAGGACAATTATAACTAATACCGTTCATGTGTATAAAGGGTGACCCATGTGTGAATGCTATCCATTTTTCAAATGCTACATTACAAATTATATCGGAGAGCACAAGGCACTATAATCCAGGATTTAGCATATTAAGAGATGACAAGCTTGAAAACTACAATGTTTAGTTAATGAGCCTTATAATTGACTTTTGATGAGTTTTTAATGATCTTTTACACTCAGAATCAAATAGTACATGTGAAAAACTATAGTGGTTGGTTGTATTCACTCATTTAAACCATAAGAAGAAGAAAGTCCAGCATGCACATTTAATACATTTCTCAGAAAAAACTCCTACTAAAAATTAAAAAATTTGACCTAGCATCCCATAGGCAACATATTTTAATAACATTTATCAAGCCTATTCCATAAATGGAGGTCTGCATTTTAAATATTCCCGATCATGACAGGGTTCTGCAAACATGAAGTCCTCATGCCATGTACAGGACTGATTACTTCTAATATGAAATAAGGATTTTTGGCATCACCTATAACAAGATTCAGCAAGCTATGGCATGCTTGCTGCAGGTGGTACATGTCATATTTACTGATCAGTGTACAGTCTGGCTTATCCCAGCATAATTCAGATGAGCTGATAGTGATAGACACAGGAGTGCAGCACCTGACAGATACATTGGGCTGGTCAAAGAAGCTGTGTTGTAGGGGAAACTGATCTGAGTAATGTTTTGATCATCTGTCACAGGTCTCTGCTTCACATTTACAATCCAAGGCACTGCTAAGCTCCTGAAGACCATCCACCTCCAACCCACTAAAGACATTTTGGAGGAGAGGACTTATGTCTCTGCTCAGCTATTTTTGCAACTTGTAACTTAAGGGACAGCTATTTTTATTACTTGGCACAGAAGGGACTGTGATGTACTAGCTAGTAGTATTGGCAAGGATAGGTGTCTATCACATAAACATAAGTCTGTTGCAATCTGAATCCAGGACAGGTTGCTGGGGTTTGTAGTCCCACAAGCCTGTATCTTTAGTAAAGGGCTGGATTTAGGGTTAACCAGAAGTGATGGGTGGGACTGGTTAACCACACACCTCCGAAGGAGTGTGCTCCTATGATGTCAGGAAGGTCCTATATGTCTTCCTGGTTGCACCATATGGGGAGGCCATGTGTCAGACTGGAGCTAGTGAGTCCTCCTTTCAGTCCAGGAAGCGATGAGGGTCCGGGCTACTGACAGGACCTGTATGAAGCCAGGCTGGGAAACCTGTGGAGCAACTGTTAGGCAGGTAATCCAGAGCCTGGGAAACTGTGTGTGTTTGGCTCCAGACCGAGCCTGAATACTGGACTCTAACTGAGTATGGGTGGCCATGGGCCTGATGGAACAGAGCCCTGTTATAGACACTATTGTTTTGTTTTACCGGATTTGAAGGCTGTTTACTTTGTGTTTGTGCTGCTGGGTTTTATGGAGTAATAAACCCACATGAACTTTTAAGAAAAGACAGCCTTGCTATCTATTTTATGTTATGGCTGCCAAGCAACTATACCCCAATCAGCTAGTGATCGCATTGTCACAGAACACAAATTCACGGCCTAAAGTATTGAAGGCAGAAACATTAACATAGAGCCACAGGTTGTAAAAAAAAATCTATTTTTTTTAATTTGTGTGTAAGACTGTTCACAGTCACATGGATAATATCTATATGGGTGTGCAATAGGTATATGCATGAGTACTATGTATATAATAATTTGTCTAAAAAAAAATTTAGTTATATAGCATCAACATATTTCACAGCCCTTTACAACTGAGAAGGTTCATGTACAAACAATAAAAGATATAACAGAGAAGCACTTTCAGTGCATTGTAAAAGTATTCATGCCCCATGCACTTTTTCACATTTTTTCACATTCATTGTGACGTGCATTTGTATTCAGCCCCGAGTCAATATTTTGAAGAACCAGTTTTTTGCTGCAATTAATGCTTCAAGTCTTTTTGGGTATGTATCTACCAGCTTTGCACATCTATAGGCTGATGTTTTTGCCCACGATTCTTTGCAAACTAGCTCTAACTCTGTTAAATTGGATGGAAAACATCTGTAAACAGCAATTTTTAAGTCTTGCCACAGATCCTCAATGGGATTTAGGTCTGGATTTTGACTGGGCCATATACACACATGAATTTGCTTTGATGTAAACCATTCCATTGTAGTTCTTGCAGCATGTTTATGGTCATTTTCCTGCTGGAAGGTGAACCTACACCTGTCTCAAGTCTTTTACAGCCTCTAATGGTTTTCCTTTGGTATTGACCTGTATTTAGATTGATACATCTTCCCATCAACTTTGACCAGCTTCCCAGTACTTGCAGAAAAATTGCATCCCACAACATGATGCTGCCACCACCTCATTTGATGGTGGGTATGGTGGTGATGACACAGAATTTATTCTTAATTATACAGATGTATTATTTCAGTAGACCCAGGACATGAGTTATTGTTTATGAGAATGAATGTTGACTCTTATTCAATTGAAGTAATGTTCAATGACTGCCATTTGTTGAATGGCTGCTGATTAGCTATATTATCTGTCCTAGTATTGCAGTCGTAGTATTGTTATAGTATGCTTGGGAAACAAAGGCACAACAAATTGAACAATGTTCGTTAATATGTTGATTTACCCAATGGTGCTATGCAAATATGAAAGACAATCTATGCATGTTGCTTGAACTCTCCAGCTGTGAGGGATGCCCACCTTCCATCTTACCTCCAAGCCTATGATGGAATGCCTGAATGAGAAGTTGTGAACTATAAAAAGGAGGATCTGCCTGTGTTTAGTGATACTCTACATTACAGTAGCCATGGCATCATGCTTCCAAATGAAGAAATACAGATCTGCTTCATTGACCATCACTGAACCATCAAAGACGTTTAGAGAATCCAGGTTGGAACAATCAAGTAATCTGGCCTCACACATCAATGGACTTTCATCTTTCTAAGCTTGTTGTTACCTCCTCTCAGTAGATGTCTGACAAAAGCAGGGTGCCACTGCTGGGGTAGTCAGCCCTGGAAGCTCCAAAGTTGCCTCTGCTCTAATTCTGGTGAGCAAGCAGAAGAGTGAGACTCTCTAATGTGCACCATTTTGGGTATTTGCTGGGACTGTTCTATATGTTATTGTTTGTTTGTGGTTCAATAAATTATTACCACACTGTTTTACCATCACCCTGTGTTGCCTGAGTAGTATTATCCCACAGTAAGAGGGCAACACGCATTCAGTGGGATGATCCCTAGTCCATGCAGCCTCGAGCTAGCAGACTAGAGCACACACTGATCCACGTGTCTTCTCAATGGTGTTTTCAGGGTGGTGTGCAGTGACAGCGTTTTGCTTTTGCTCAAAAAAATTTTACTTTGCTCTTATCTGATGAAAGCATCTTCTCCACATACTATCTTTGTCCCCTACGTGGATTTTAGCAAACTGCAAATGCAACTTGTTATGGCTTGCTTTCAAAAAACCTTGGGTGGAAATGGGTTTTTCAAATGGACAAAGACCCAAAGCATACTGCCAAAATGGTAACAAAATGACTTAAGTCAGTGTTTTGGAGTGGCCATCACAAAGCCCTGATCTCAATCCCATTAAAAATTTATGGGCAAATCTGAAAAGGCAGGTGCGAGCAAGGCCACCTACAAACCTAGATCACTTAAACCAGTTTTGTCAGGAGGAATGGGCCCAAATTCCGATCAACTATTATGAAAAGCTTGTGGAAGGATATCCCAAACTTTTGACCCAAGTCATTCAGTTTAAGGGCAATGGTACCAAATTCTAATGCAATGTATGTAAACTTTTGACTTTACAGTAAGTAATAAAAATGCCTTAAAACAATTCTCTCTCTCTCATTATTCTGGAATTTGGCAAATATTAATAATTATGTAATCCTAACTGACCTAAGACAGGAAAGGTTTATTCTGATTTCATGTCAGATATTGAGAAAAAACATGCATGTGTGTCCTTATATATTTCACGTAAACTTCTGGTTTCAACTGTACATTCAACATTTACCAGCAATGAGCAAAATATAACTATTCCACCAACCACTGTTCCATTATATGCTAAGCAGAGAACCCCAATCTATGATCTCCATATGCCCTAAAAAGGTAAAAAAAACACATACACTTAATAAGATCAATTAATATTATATGCTAAGCAGATAACCTTAATCTATGATCTCCATATGCCCTTAAAAGGTAAAAAAAAAACTACACACACACTTAATATGATCAATTAACCTCTTCATGACAGATTATATTTATGTTATTGACCATGTCCTTGCCTTCGATGCAGGCTCTGGGGCTGAGCACACATCCCACACTTGATGGCTGATTTAATTAGCCATCAAGTGTCGCTAACAGCTGCAGGTGTATCTATGATCCACCTGCAGATATTAATCAGTTAAATGCCACTGTTAGTCATGGACAGTGGCATTTAACACAGGCCAGCTGGAAGCACATCACAAATCCAGCATATCGTCCCTGTCTTGTGAATACAGGGCACTAAGGGCCCCGTTACATTTAGCGATGCACCAGCGATCCCGACCATGATATGACCCAGTCAGGATTGCTGGTGCATCGCTAAATGGTCGAAGGTGAGCTGCCAAACAGGCAGATCTCACTAGCGATGCAGCTGCAGTCGGCGGTCGATACTTACTGTCAGACGCAGCGATGATGTCTTCTTCCGCCTGCATACATGGCTCGTTCGTCGGCGCCAGCAGGAAGCCGACAACGAGAAATGGACCTGGCCGATCTCGCGCGATCAGCGATAGCCAGTGGGGGAGCCGGTCGGAGGTGAGTTTCACATGTAGCGATATCGATAGCGGTATCGCTGCTGCATCACAAAATCTGTGACGCTTTAGCGATATCGCTATGTGTAAAGCCCCCTTAAGTCTCCTAAGGAAAGATATTTGAACAAATTATTAAACAACATGTATGCAAGTACTTGGATAAGAATACAGTAAATAACCAGAGCCAGCATGGGTTTGAAGCAAACAAGTCATGCCAGACTAATCTAATTTCCTTCTATGATGGAGTCACTGACTGGGTACATCAGGGAAATGTAGTAGATATAGTATGTTAAAACTTTAGCAAAGCATTTGATAAAATATCTCATGAAATCCTTATTGAAAAAATGACCAAGTATGGGATTGACAAGGCTACAATTAGGTGTATTCAAAACTGGCTCAGTAATCATATTCAATGAGTGATAATAAATGGTTGCACATCAAACTGCAAGAGTGTTTCATGTGGGGTACCACAAACCTCTGTCCTGGCCCCTGTGTTGTTCAATATTTTTATAAATGATGTAGATAAGGGAACTGAATTTAAACTGATCAAATTTGTAGATGATGCAAAGCTATGAGGATTAGATAAGACAAAGATTAGAGAAGACAAAAAAGGATTCAGAAGGATCTAGATAAGCTTAAAAAATGGGCAACTACTAATTGCATGGTATTTAACAGGGAGAAATGCAAGATTCTACTTCTGGGCAAGAAAAATGAAATCTACAGAATGGGAGTAATAGAACTTAGCAACATCACGTGTGAAAAAGACTTGGGTATACTAATAGATCACAGAGTGCACATGAGGCAACAGTGTGATACAGCAGCAAAAAAGGCAATCACAGTTCTAGGATGTATTAAAAGAACCATATAGTCTAGATCATGTGAAATAAGTATCCTCTTTACTTCTACTTGTCAGGCTACATCTGGAATACTGTGCCCAGTTCAGGGCACCACATTTTAAAAAACACTTTAAAAAACTGAAGCAAGTTCAGAGCTACCAGGATGGTAAGTGGACTGCAAAGTATGTCCTGCGAGGAATGGGTAATGGATCTCGGAATACGTAGCTTGCAAAAATGAAGACTAAGAGGAGACTTATAGCTGTCTACAAATATCTGAATGGCTGTCACAGTGTAGAGGGGTCATTATTCTCATCTGCACATGGAAACACAAGAAGCAAAGGGATAAAACTGAAAGGAAGAAGATACAGATTACACATTAGAAAAAACTTTTGACAGTGAGGGTGATCAATGAGTGGAGAAAGCTGCCATGAGAGGTTGTAAATTCTCTTTCAATGGAAGTCTTCAAAAAGAGTCTGAATAGTCATTTGTCTGAGATGGTTCACTGAATCCTGAGCTGCATTGTGCAGGACATGATGACCATTGAGGTCACTTCCAACTCTAACATTCTAAGATTCTATGACTATTGAACATAGTAGTAATAATAATATTTATTTGTATATAGCGCTACCATATTCCACGGTGCTTTACAGTTTGCACTCATCTTTGCTGTCCCCGATGGGGCTCACATTCTAAATTCCCTATAAGTATGCCCTTGGAATGTGGGTGGAAACCGGAATATCCGGAGGAAATGCAAACACGGGGAGAGCATACAAACCCCTTGCAGATGTTGTCCTTCGTGGGATTTGAACCCAGGACTCCAGCGCTGCAAGGCTGCAGTGCTAACCACTGAGCCACCATGCCACCCATAATAATAAAAAGTAAAAAAAAGTTTTAAAAAATATAAAAAGAAATAAAAAAGCACAAAAGTTCAATTCACCTTCCTTTTGTCCCATTAAAAATTAAAAAAATTAAAAAAAATTAAAAATACAGATAATTGGTATTGCTTGGTTCAGAAATGTCCGATCTATTAAAATATCAAGTAAATGAATCAGATCAATAAATGGTGTAGTGAAAAAAAATCAAAATGCTAGAATTATGTTTTTTTGTCACTGCAACATTGCAATAAGAAGCAATAAAAAGACTGTATCTATAAAAACTTCAGATCAAGTCGCAAACAATAAGTCATCACCCAGTCCAGATCCCGAAAAATGGAAATGCTATGGGTCTCAGAAAATAGTGACAAATGCAAAAAACTTTTTTTATACAAAATTCTGATTTTTTTTTTCACCACTTAAATAGAAAAAGAACCATTACATGTTTGGTATCTGCATATTCGAACCAACCTGGAGAATCTTACTGCCAGGTCAAATTTACCATATAGTAGACATGGTAAATAAAACTCCGAAACAATAACAATTTCACCAGATTTGGTTTTTTTTCCAGTTTTCCAGAAAACTATGTGGTAAAATCAATGGTGTCATTCAAAATTACAACCCATTCTGCAAAAAAAAAGCCCTCATAAAGCTAAACTGACAAAAAGAATTTAAAAAAATAATAAAAAGTTATGGCTCTTGGAAGAAGGAGAGGAGAAAACTAAAATGAAAAACAGGAATTTGCCCGGAGGTGAAGGGGTTAAACCTGAAAATATTTGTTCACTTCTTTGACTGTTTTACTTTTGTGTATAACTGATCAACTCTTTTTATAATTTTTTTTTTCATTATTTGAAAGTACAGATTCAATAAAGCAACCAAAGCTATGATGGCAATAATTTATGGGTGTGATGTGGGTAAATTCACTTTTTAGTATGTATCCACCAGGGACGTTAAAACCAAATCAAAATAATACTTCTCGGAGGTGTGACTTTCATCATGGGTTTTAATCGTCAGGTCCAATCTCATTAAAATCATAAAATCAAAACAGTTCTTGTGTTTTACGCCTCAGCAATCAAAACTAAATGAAGTGAGCAAAAACAACGAAGAGAATGAATTACATCGGGCTGCTGTTGTGCCTCATTACTGTTATTTCAAGCAATCCATTGTCTTAATGCAATTCTTGTTGATAATATTTGCCTAATGGGCACCAGTAAAGCAATAAAGCTTATAAAAACATGTCCCACAGTTAATGATGATTTCAGGTGACTTCCTTTGGCTGTGTTTGTGAAGATAATGCTTTAGTATTGAAAGTGAGATATAATTATGCTAAATCTAATTTTCTTTATTTATTTGCTGGTAGCCTGACTTGTGTATAAACCTGACAGATGGTCTAGTTGGTTTATTGAAGTGGCAATCCAACAGCGAAGGGGTTAAGGTCAATAACACAAAAAAAACTCGCATATGGTACCAGCAGCGTCCAATAAGCAGCAGGTGTATAGGTATTAAACACTACGATGTCAAAAGAATTCAAATAACCCTTCTGACATCAATCAACAAATGTAAAAATATAACTTTGCTCAAAAAATGCTTCATCCAGCAATATAAACCCTACAAATATTGATGAAACAATTTGCATACATTTTTTTCTTTTAAGCTTGTTGACAACTCATGTAAATGTCAACCTGCAGGTTTATAATTTGTTCCTTTGTTCTCTATATTTTATAAATATATTGGCTTCCCAGGTTTTCTAGAACAATGGTTATATGTTGTTCTCAACTTAAAGGAGTTGTCCATTACTAGGACAACCCCTTCTTGATCAAAATGTTTGGCCCAGATAAAATAATAAAGCTTTTATTCACGCCCGTGCCGATGCCGTTCCCACGATATCTGCGCTCCCTGGAGCTCTAGCGTGGTGTAGTGACATGTGACGCCGATACCCAGTCAGTGCTGGCCTCACTGTCCCTGCCATCGGACAAATTAAGACAAAGTTTGGGATGCAGTTGACCTATGACTTCCTCTTCATGTTTGATATGTCCGAAGGTGAGGACGCAACAATAGCACAGGAGCCCTGCGAGAACAAGTGCAGACACCGTAGGAACTGTATAAGCATGGGAGGTGAGTGTAAGCATTTTATTTTATCGTGGCCAAGCGATATGTATGACAAGAAGTTGTCCAAGTAGTGGACAAGCTCTTTAGGTACAAAATGATAAACAGCATTAGTCTATGTGCTCATGATGAGTTTTTGTTGAGTTTTTGAATCTGCAGATTTTTGCCAAGATAAAAATGAAGCATCTTAAAATTCCAGCACAGTGGATGGGACTTATAGAGCTCTCATGCCAGCTGTGCTTTTTTAACTTGGTGTAAACTGACTTGCGGTGCGTGTTTCCAATCCGCAACATGCTAATTTCTCTTGCGCATTTTGTATGCAGTTTTCCTCTACCTAGCATTACAGGCAGAACATCTGCAGGTAAAAAATGCAAGTTTTTCAGTGTGTTTGCCAGGCCGGAACACATCAAAAACACACTTGACTATAACTATAAAGTTTTGTCTAAGCCAAATACAAGGAAGTATCATAAACAAGTAGCTTTGTTTAAAACATGATATACCAAAAAGAGACAAAAGATGCTTAATCAAAAACACAATAAAAATGCATGTTAAAAAATGCACTGAAAAATGCAAGGGAAAAACTCAAATAACCTAATTTATTCAAAAACTTCAGAAACGGTGCAGAAAATTTTCAATGTCAAAATCTCACCAAAAGCTCATTGTGGACTCTATTTACACCTGATTTGATTATATACCTCATACAAATGATAGTGTATATCAGCAAGAAGAATAATAATAAGTATAATACCTTTAGATTTCCAGTGAGCATCCTAAATTTTTTCTAAGTTGGTAACTTTTGTTATATATTTGGCAGATTTATATCATCAGAAGGATAGCTTCCTTGGCTTCTTAGAAAAGTGTGGTCTGCTTTGCTTTTTAAAACACCAGGAAGCAAGTAAATTGAATACTTTGCCTTTTAATAATAGAATATAGTGGTACACAGATTCAAAAGTAGGGGTAGGTGCTATCATAAGCTTGCAAGACATAATGTAAGTTTGGATTTATCTGGAGAAAATGGAAAAAATATATATTGTTGCATCTCATTTTGTGGTCTTTTTGCAAATTCAGTATACCTTAAGTTAAAAGAAAAATTGAGTACATATGATTTTGCTCCATATTAAAAATAAAAACTGGGAATGTTAAAACAAAAAATAACAAAACAATAAAAAGCCAAAGAAATGTAAGCATGAAGTATATACACATTTATGCAAATGACTTCAACAGAGGAAATTATATATCTAGCTTTGAATACAACATTAATTCCCTTCTCAGTAAGTAATGTATAAGTAAAATTGCCTGAAGAATAATTATGGAAATGATAAAAACAAATAAACAGAGCATTAGAATTCTAAAACTCATAGAATGCAAATTTACATATTGAAATAATACTCTTGGTAATATCTGTACCACAGAATTATACATAGTAAGTTCCAAATTATTTTATAACATAGTTGTTAAAGGGTTGCCAACAATAATGATTTATGACTTGGGGACACTGACTAATGTACAAATATACTCACTTTGGACTGGTACAAAGTATGAGTCAAAACACAAATAGCTCTTAATGAATTGCTGGAGAAGAAAGACACATTCTACATTATATGATTGATATGGCTCACTTGTGGAGGTGGATTTGCTAAGCCATCAGTCTAGATAAGGGGTGGGGAACCTACAACCAGTAAATTATTTTCAGCCTGCAACATTATTTTCTCGGGCCCTGGGAACATTCCCAAGGACCGCCATGCTTGGGGTGGGGCCTGCAGTGCCGCTGGCCCCTTAATTGCCACTGACACTGCATTCACACACACTACTGAACACTGATGCATGTGGAATAAAGGATTGCATCTTACATGATGACATTCTGTTAGGGTTGATGGATTTCACTAAATAAAAATAAAAATTAAAGTGCAATCGCAACCCGGGGTCCTCTGTGCAGAGATGTATAACAGCTGCTAGTGTGAATAATGGCGGAATGAAGCAGAGATCGTTCACGTTTAATCAGACTGTGTTAATTCCACACAGTAGGAACAGAATGCAGAATACCCAGCTATGTTAACTTCACAGTGTGGTAGTGCAGAAGGGTTGAGCTTGCTCTGTAACTGAACTGTGCTAACTGCACACATGAACAAGACAGATGCTAATCCAAGAGAAATAACAAAAAATGACTCTAGGTTCAAAACCCTGTTGACTTCACAGATAAGTACAGCATACAGGTTGGGCTTGCTCTGTAACTGAACTGTTCTAACTGCACACATGAACGAGACAGATGCTAAGCCAAACGGAGTAAACCATAAGAAGCTCAGACTCAGAAGGTAGAGTATCCACTCACACCCTCTGAATCTGAATGATACTAGCGCGCCCGCGTGCACCACTGAGAGCCTTTTAAACCCAAAGCTCCACCCCAACCACTCACGCCCAGCTGGCCCTGACATCTCCCGCAGGCCAATCCGGAGCCGCCACATCACCAGAGCAGCTAACGTCCAACCACCAATGGAAAACGCCATATCATGGACATGCTCAGTAAGGTGATCTCTGGACTTAGACTCCAGAGCGTAAGGCTGCACCTGTATATCACTGGTTACCATAGACTGAGCCTGCAGTAACCAAGCATATACCACAAGCCTGAGCAAGACGCTGGGACCGATGTCCGCGCTGAGCAGCAATCCCGGTGGCCGGACCAGAATGGGAGACCACAGCACCAGATAATACCTGGGATCTATCCAATGCAGTGGGAGAATCCCGACACCTAACAAATATTTTGTGGGTGGAATCAGTGCACTCCAGTCCCACTAATAACAACAGCAACAGAAGCCCCTGCCCTTCCTGTGGTGTATATAGGCCACTAGCCCCTCCTGTGATGTATAAAGGCCCTCAGCATATCCTGCAATGTATATAGGACCCCAGCATCTCCTGCAATGTATTCAGGGCCCAGCATCTCTTGTGATGTAAGTTCCCCCAGTGTCTCTTGCAATGTATGTGTCCTCAGTGTCTCCTGCAAGGTATGTGCCCCAGCATCTCCTGGGATGTATGTGTTCCAGTGTCTCCTGTGATGCACATGCCACAGCATCTCCTGTGATGTATGTGCTCCAGTAGATCCTATGTGATGTATATGCTGTAGCTCCAATGCTTCATATATGATCATAACATAACATCAGCATACAGCATAACATCTCAGCCGCTACAAAGAGAAGTCATTCCAGCCACCACATCAGGGGTGAGTTAATTAAATGTTTAACCAAATATAGCAAGATAAAGTTCAAGCTTATAATTTTGTACAGCCCCTGAGTGGTGGTCTAAATATCCAAATAGCTCCTGGCAGAAAAAAAAAAAAAGATTTCTCACCACTGGTCTAGATGAACAACTCTTACCAGAGGCACTGGTAGAGCGAGGTACAGAAGAGGTGGATAGGTTAGAAGGCACACAGAACAACATAGCTGGTTTATGGACCTAAAGGGACATGGGAAAGCAAAGGTGAATCAGCAGCCAGGAAGCTAAATACTGCTGAGAATTTGCAGACTGGCATTAGAGCCAGAAATGCAGGCAAGCAACTTGACACAGAAGAGCCAAGTATGCAGACAGAATGATAGAACAGCAAAGCAGAGTATGCAGACAGGCACCTCAGGAAAGAAAAGCCAAGTGTGCAAACAGCTCCTTGGAACAACAGAGCAAGGTAGAGTTGAGCAAATACATTTGAGTGGAATTGAATTCTACTAGAATTATGCAAAAATCCACATTTGCCAAAGTGCAGACATTTTGTAATTCACTTTTGTGCGGATTTGGCAAAATGACAGCTGCTTGCCAACATTTTTCTGAACCTTGAAAGGCCATCAAAAGGTGAAAATAAAAATCCTGGGATGGTTCTGTGCACGTCACACGTTGTGATGTAATGACATCATGAACTTCCTTTGGCTCATCAGACGTGTAAGTCCCATTTTAACCTGAGTTGCCTGGGGATTTCAGCACATGCAGGGGAAATCAGAAGATGCAACGAGGACCAGACAGATGATGGTGAGGAGAGGAGAGGTCATAAGAGATGGGAAAATCTGGACAAATAGGCGAATTTGAATTTAGCCTGATGCACACATTTTTAAAGCCAAGTATGTAGAAAGTTACCTTGAGAAAGAAGACATGTCTAGAAGCACATTTCAATGAGACTGTAGTAGAGTCCAGCAAGATTACAGCTGGGTTTGCTACCATAATAATCCAACGTGCATGAGTGCAAAATACATACTGTATATATTTCATATACTAGCACCATACAGGACTGTGTGGAGCCATATAATTTTTACAGCCAATCAATCTATGGGCTTTTCAAAGTTCATTTCCTACATCTTTTTAAAATTGGGATATATTTCAAGATCACATACAACAAAATGGTTTCAAGGCAATTTCTTGTATGTTGCATATATTCTCATTTCTGCACGTGATTTATATAATGGAATTTAACCTTCACTTGGTCTTCATCTGAGCATTTATCCCACAATTTTGTGATGTTTTCTTAACCTAAGAAACGATAGGATTTCAAATCTTTCCCTGACACTTACATTTTAAATGGATTTCCTTCCTTATTAAATATAATATTGTCATCCATATATGCACTGCATGAACCTTGGTTTGCTTTGACTGACTGTCTCAGGCGATTCTATATATTTGCTTCTTTCTTCTACTGAATATTAACCTTGATTTGTCAACTTGAAAATTTATTATTTTCTGGTTTATTTTATTCTCCTTTATACATTACAAAGAACTACTAAAGAAAAAAATATATAATTTTGTGTCCCATATACCATTTTGACAGAGCTTTGAGAGGACTCGGCTTTGCAGGAAGACTTTAGTTTTCAACACTTTGGAATATATAAACTTTTTTTCATTATTTTTTATTCCAAATATTGGTAGTTCTGATGGGTTGGTTTGTACAAACTTCAATGCAAACAATATTTTTAAATGTTTTGTAAAAAACTTGCATAAGTTTATTAATTAAGGACTGCAGATATACATACACGGTAGATTACTTAGACGCCATTTGAAATCATACAGAAGAGGACACGGCAATGTTATTTTGGTGGTGCACAAGTAGGGTCTCACTCTTTATGAAACAGGTACTAAAGACAGTGGCACTTGTGAAGAAAACGTGTCAATATGATTTATTGGTAAGTATTTTCCCTCGAACAATACAATGTTTTAGTCTCATTGACCTTCATCAGATGTGCTGTTATAGAAAAGATGAAGAGAAAAATAAATTTATATATATATATATATATATATATAGTTACATAAATGATCACAGAAATCCAAATACATACATAATAAAGTTATATCAAAGTCTGACTGTTCTGATTAACTCTTTCATGACACATGACATACAGTTACATCATATACTGGGTCCCTTCCTTTGATGATTGCTCACAATCCGAGCAGGTATATTTCTTGGCAGATCATGGCTATGTTATTTCGGCTGGTTTCACACTTGTGCTGGGCAGAGCTGTGGAGGGCTGCATCCTTCCTCCGTTAAGCCCTGCCCACTGCTGCACCTATAACCCACAATGTTATGTGTATTAAGGAAATCGTTTTGATGCTGCGCCGAATGCAACATGCTGCATTTTGTTGCGGTCGGCGCAGCATCAAAATGACGCATGTGGAGGCATCTGCATACATTCGCATGGCCTGCATACCCAATGGTAAAAATAGGCATGCAGGACGCATGCTGACGTAGGCGGAGCTGAATGGAAGAGGTGCGGCACTGGGTGGGGCTTAACAGAGTAAGAATACAGCCCTCCGCAGCTCTGCCCAATGCAAGTGTGAAACCAGTCTTAGCCATCATCTACCTCTAACAGCGGCATTTAATGCATTCTATGCGCCCTTTGGAAAAAGTTCTTTACAGTTAGAGCACTCAGACGATGGAATGCCTTACCACAAAAGGCATTAATGGCAGACACAATAAAAGCTTTTAAGTAAAGGGCTGGACGATTTCCTTAATACACAAAACATTGCAGGTTATAGTTAGATTAATGACAAAATGTACAATTGGTGGAGAAAGGTTGAACTTGATGACTTAGGTCTTTTTTCAACCTATGTAACTATGTAACTTTATTGACACGCCTGTGACGTGATCGCAGGATGCTGATGGGATGCCTTGATAGGCATGGATCTACTGAAGACCTCCGTGCTTGTCAAATGTGTTCTGTGAAGGCCAGGATGTAGTTGGCGTTCATAGGAGACCGTGATTTTCTCTATATACAGCACTATTGTAACACTGCTGTATATAATACAAGTGAAAAAACATGTTTTAAAAAATAAAAAAGCATAAAAGTCCAAATCAATCTCCTTTTCCCGTACTAAAATTAAATTTAAAAACCCACATACTTGATATTGCTCCATTCGTCTTTTTGCATTTTATTCCACTTTTTGGTCAGAGGTGTGATAAAAATGAATAGTTTTTTTTTACTTGTTTTTTTTTTACAGTGTTCACTCAAATGATTACCTACTGAGTTTTATAGGTTGGGTCACTCCGGACACGGCAATACCAAAAGTGTACTTTTTTATTTTCTTTACATGTATATATACAATATGTATATTTTTTATTTTTATTATTTTGTGATATTTTTTTAAATATTTTGTAATTTTTTTTTTGAACCAGACATTCACAAGGATGATAAGTTAGAGAGCATTAGAATATTCATAAAGAGACTACTTTTCAGCTGATGCAACTGCTCAACTTTCATAGGAGATAACTAGCATGGGCACAACAGTCACATGGGGGGTTAATTGTCCTCAAACTTGCAAATTTGTCAAATCAACACTGAAAACTAAAAAAATGTCAAAAGTAAAGACAATAGAGGTTTGTTACAACTGGCATTCTCTATGCTTAATTTATTTTTTTCAACATATTAGTTACATTATTTGCTGGGCAACAAATGCATGCCAGCCATCAACTAGTGAAAATCTGTACTAGAATTTATGCCATTCTGCAAAACTTGGACACATTTTTCTAATAGTTTTGTAAGCATCATTAACATAAAAAAAATCACTGATTATACAACAGAAAATTTGCATAGTGGAAATGATAAATGTCCCCAGTGATCTATAATAAAATAACGCCAAAGGCAATGACATTCTTTTGTCGATACTTTAGCTTTACTAAAAAAGGTATGATTTTCCGTTGGATTCAGGTACCACACTTTGCATGGTTTTTCCACAGCATTGTTGCCGGTACTTTACTTTTTTTAGGCCAAAAATAATGCATTCAGATATTATGTTTAAGCTGATCTGTGATAATACAAACTACATATCGTTTTGATGGGGTGTTCCAGGCTCAACATACATTCCTGCAGTAACTACATCTGACTGCAGAATGCCAATTCCTGACATTGTGCAATACATACACTGTCAAGATTTCCCACTCTTTCCACCGAACGGGTGGGTGTTCATGTGACTGCAGGTCTATAAATCACATACTTGTGGCCATGTGATGAGAAGCTAGTCACCAGACTGCCCACTCAAGTTGGAAAAAAAGTATGATATGCTGAGCCCCAAAAACTTTTCAATAGATCTATTGGAAATTTTCCATCAAGTTATTTTTATTAAGTTTTTGGTGAAGAGGATATAATGCACACAATTATATATGCAACAAACAATTTACATAATTTAAGGAGAAAAATAAAGTGCAGGTAACATAAGAGTGGAGGGAAAGTGAAGATAATAAAAAAGTTTTCAGCAATTGAAAAATTAATTAATGTTTACATTTTCTTAAAAAATATTATCATTTGTTTTTAATTTTGTAAAATATGAAAAATAATTTTAAAAAGTTTGGCATTTCCACTTGTTAACACTAGGGGGAACAGCTACTGAAATTTGGCACAAAAACCTAGTGTACAACTAGCTCAATTACTGCCCTGCAGTAATTATGGGTGGAATCTGCTGATATGGGTGTGGTGTCACTCCTCTCCTCCCCTTCTGGGTGATTGCAAAGTGAAAAGTGAGGATGAGATTTAGGAACACAGTGATCAGCCATTTTGATGGAGCCTGCAAAGTTACTGACTGTCTTTGCATGTAAAGTCTGGATCAGAACAGGTCACCAATCAGCAGAAATATTTCCTGGATTTCTATGGAGCAGACAAGCAGACAGTTCATCCATGTGTATAAAACACAGCGCTCTATGTACAATCCCTGGCACCGAAAAGGATGCCCCCCATAGACCAGCACACTGCTCTCGCTGCTGTCACCCAGCTCCTTCCACCATATATCAGGCCCCTGTTGCCTCGCTTTCACACATCGCCAGGACAGGATCTGAGGAGAGAAATGGGGTCTTGGGTCACCGAGGATAGCATGCAGCAAGGATTCTGGGAGCAGGGTGACAGCAGCACAGAGTATTTCAGGAGAGCAGTGTGCTGGTCTATGGGGGGCACAGAGGGAGATATATGGTGGAGGAGCAGGGTGATAGCAGCTCAGAGTATTTCAGGAGAGCAGTGTGCTGGTCTATGGGGGGCACAGAGGGAGATATATGGTGGAGGGAGCAGGGTGACAGCAGCACAGAGTATTTCAGGAGAGCAGTGTGCTGGTCTATGGGGGGCGCAGAGGGAGATATATGGGGGAGGAGCAGGGTGACAGCACCACAGAAATCCAGGAAACATTTATGCTGATTGATAGCCTGTTCTGATCCAGACTTTGCATGCAAAGACCCCGACCCCATTCCCCTCCTCAGATCCTGTCCTGGCGATGTGTGAGAGCGAGGCGACAGGCACAGTCCGGGGTGATGCTGGGGAGCAGGATGGGGGGAAATGTAGCCATACAGTAACGATAAAAATGAGACCCCTCTCGTCAGCTGCCTCACCAGCCCTCCCCTGACTGCACCTAACTATTACCCCTGACCCGTGTGCAGGTGCTCAGCCAGAACCACCCTAGAATGGGTCCCCTTTTAGCAGATAATACTGCCATAGTGTTCTCACATAATACCGCCATATACTTCACACATAATACCACCATAAAGTTCACACATAATGCTGCCATATAGATCATACACAATACCACCATGTAGATCACACATAAAACCAGACAGGGTGACAGCAGCACAGAGTATTTCAGGAGAGCAGTATCACACGGGATAGGATTAGATACACGGCTCCGCAGTCAGGATCACACGGGATAGGATTAGATACACGGCTCAGCAGTCAGTATCACACGGGACAGGATTAGATACACAGCTCAGCAGTAACACACAGGAGAGGATTAGATAAACAGTTCTGCAGTTAGTATCACATGGGATAGGATTAGATACACGGCTCAGCAGACGGTATCACACAGGAGAGGATTAGATACACAGCTCAGCAGTCAGTATCACATGGGATAGGATTAGATACACAGCTCAGCAGTCAGTATCACACAGGAGAGGATTAGATACATGGCTCAGAAGACAGTATCACACAGGAGAGGATTAGATACACGGCTCAGCAGTCAGGATCACATGGGATAGGATTAGATACACAGCTCAGCAGACAGTATCACACAGGAGAGGATTGAATACATGGCTCAGCAGTTAGTATCACATAGGATAGGATTAGATACACGGCTCAGCAGATAGTATCACACAGGAGAGGATTGAATACATGGCTCAGCAGTTAGTATCACACAGGATAGGATTAGATACACGGCTCAGCAGATAGTATCACACAGGAGAGGATTAGATACACGGCACAGCAGTCAGTATCACACGGGATAGGATTAGATACATGGCTCAGCAGACAGTATCACACAGGAGAGGATTAGATACATGGCTCAGCAGTCAGTATCACACAGGATAGGATTAGATACACAGCTCAGCAGACAGTATCACACAGGAGAGGATTAGATACACGGCTCAGCAGTCAGTATCACACAGGAGAGGATTAGATACACGGCTCAGCAGACAGTATCACACAGGAGAGGATTAGATACATGGCTCAGCAGACAGTATCACACAGGATAGGATTAGATACGGCTCAGCAGACAGTATCACACAGGAGAGGATTAGATACACGGCTCAGGAGACAGTATCACACCGGAGAGGATTAGATACATGGCTCAGCAGACTGTCTCACACAGGAGAGGATTAGATACACAACTCAGGAGACTGTATCACACAGGATAGGATTAGATACACGGCTCAGCAGACAGTATCACACAGGAGAGGATTAGATACACGGCTCAGCAGACAAACACAGAGGAGAGGATTAGATACACGGCTCAGCAGACTGTATCACACAGGAGAAGATTAGATACACGGCTCAGCAGTATCACATGGAATAGGATTAGATACACAGCTCAGCAGACAGTATCACACAGGAGAGGATTAGATACACGGCTCAGCAGTCAATATCACACAGGATAGGATTAGATACATGGCTCAGCAGATAGTATCACACAGGAGAAAATTAGATACACGACTCAGCAGTCAGTATCACATGGGATAGGATTAGATACACAACTCAGCAGTCAGTATCACACAGGAGAGGATTAGATACATGGCTCAGAAGACAGTATCACACAGGAGAGGATTAGATACACGGCTCAGCAGTCAGGATCACACGGGATAGGATTAGATACATGGCTCAGCAGACAGTATCACACAGGAGAGGATTGAATACATGGCTCAGCAGTTAGTATCACATAGGATAGGATTAGATACACGGCTCAGCAGATAGTATCACACAGGAGAGGATTGAATACATGGCTCAGCAGTTAGTATCACACAGGATAGGATTAGATACACGGCTCAGCAGATAGTATCACACAGGAGAGGATTAGATACACGGCACAGCAGTCAGTATCACACGGGATAGGATTAGATACATGGCTCAGCAGACAGTATCACACAGGAGAGGATTAGGTACATGGCTCAGCAGTCAGTATCACACAGGATAGGATTAGATACACAGCTCAGCAGACAGTATCACACAGGAGAGGATTAGATACACGGCTCAGCAGTCAGTATCACACAGGAGAGGATTAGATACACGGCTCAGCAGACAGTATCACACAGGAGAGGATTAGATACATGGCTCAGCAGACAGTATCACACAGGATAGGATTAGATACGGCTCAGCAGACAGTATCACACAGGAGAGGATTAGATACACGGCTCAGGAGACAGTATCACACCGGAGAGGATTAGATACATGGCTCAGCAGACTGTATCACACAGGAGAGGATTAGATACACGACTCAGGAGACTGCATCACACAGGATAGGATTAGATACACGGCTCAGCAGACAGTATCACACAGGAGAGGATTAGATACACGGCTCAGCAGACAAACACAGAGGAGAGGATTAGATACACGGCTCAGCAGACTGTATCACACAGGATAGGATTAGATACACAGCTCAGCAGACAGTATCACACAGGACTGGAATAGATACATGGCTCAGCAGACAGTATCACACAGGATCGGAATAGATGCACAGCTCAGCAGTCAGTATCACACAGGATAGGATTAGATACACAGCTTAGCAGTCAGTATCACACAGGATAGGATTAGGTACATGGCTCAGCAGTCAGTATCACACAGGATAGGATTAGATACACAGCTCAGCAGTCAGTATCACACAGAAGATTAGACAGCTCAGCAGTCAGTATCACACAGGAGAGGATTAGATGTCCAACAGATGGCCAAGTGTTTTGAAAGAGCAGGGAGCAGCTTGTCGGGTGTTTTGGAAAGAGCAGCTCAGTCTCCAGGAGCTCCGTCCTGTATCCTCTCCTGCAGATGGTATGTGCAGAGTGAACATCCAAGCCGTTATGCTGGAACAGTACAGCATCCAGGGCTTGCAATAGAGTGTAAATGGAGCTAAAAGGACAGCACTGGGCTCTAATAAAATGGTGCCTGGCCACACCTACAGCTGTGAATAGAGCTGCCCACAGGGGCGTGCCCAGTTCACAGCTGATGCTGCTGCAATGATACAGATGGGGTCGGGAGCCGACTCTTGTCTCATGCCCAGAGACTGCCGTAAACGAGCATGGAAAGTGTCGTTCAGCAGTCAGAAAGGTAAGATGGCAGCCCCCAGTGGCTGTATTAATACAGCAAAAAAAAAACCATACACACCACTGAGTCAAGCTTAGGGGACAATATCTTTTTATACTATTTTCTTTTTTTACATTAAATTATAAAAAAAAGGCACCTTCCCTTTAAGAGACATTAGAAGGGAGTCTAAAAGCCCCGTCTCACATAATGAGATTGTTAGCGAGATCGCTGAAACGTCCAAGATGTTGTGACGCAATAGCGACCTCGCCAGTGATCTCGCTACGTGTGACACATAACGGCGACCGGACCCCCCACTGGATATCGCTGATCGTGCTCGAAGGTCAAAGGCCATTTTTTGATCGTCCCGCTGGCCAGCATGCCTGTGTTTGACGCCGACGAGTGACCTCTGCTGCGTTATTGAATAGATCTGCCTGTTTGACAGCTTACTAGTGACCATGTAGCGACGCACAATCGATCCTTACCAGGTCGTATCGTTGTCAGGATTGCTGGAGCATCGCTATGTAAAACGGGACCCTTACATTTAGCAAGGAAGCTAAACAACACAAAAGAAAACAAAAAGAACCAAATAATGGCCAAATAAGCCAAAGTACCCAGAAAATATAAGTAATTCAAAAATTAGATCTATTATGGAGCTTTTTGAGGTAAATGTATTTACTTTGAGTAACACTATAAAAAATATTGTATAATCCTGATATTAAGATAAATATCCTATATCAAAGAGGAAAAATGATGGAAAAGGCATCAAATATAACAAAATAAAAAGCACAAACAAAAATGCTTTTAAAAAATAAGCTTTAAAATACACTTGAAATTCATGGTGTTTTTCAAGAAGTTAAAAATGTTTGTGAAGGAGGCCTAAATCCCTTAACTGGTCATAATTATCCCCAGCTGTAATGATAAACATAATCAATGTCTGAAACATTGGATGTCTGGGGATGTCATTTGTATTTGGTTAAAATGTTGGTTCTCCATTACCAGCACTTTTAGCCCTAGCCTCTAAAAAGATGAACAATATTTTCTCATGATTAGTAATATCAAATAAGTGCATCTTCCTCACAACTGGAAGACAACTCAAATTACACTGTATCAAAGGAAAGCTATAGGTATAACACAGGTATGTATAACCTATATATAAATTGAAGCAATTCATTACTGCATCTTCAGAATTAGTTTCTGATTTTCCACATGCAATTTGAGTCTATATAATATATTAATATAACTGTAATATGTTTGAAAATGCATCCTGAAATTAGAAAAAATTAGTCTATGGGATGCACTGATTTTCTTTACTTAGCAAAGTATCCAATTATCACTTGGATCCTGGAATTCACGTCATCTGTATGGAGTTTGTGACTTCACTGGGGATGAACGGATCTGAACTTAAAAGTTCGGCGTTCGTACTGGACAAGTATTTGGGTGATAAACGCTTCTTGAAGGCCTGTTGCAATATTCGAAATTCCTGGGAAAGTCCATTGCATAGAGAGAGAATTTTTTCAGATCAAAAGTTCAGGTCTCTATTGTTTTCAGTGGCGTTCGGGTTCTGGCTCAAGTTCGGGTACAGATCTGGTGCCCAAACCAAACTTTGGACTAAAGTTTGGGTTGGGAACCAGAACGTGAACTTCCACAGGTCTGCTCATCCATAGTCTTCACCATCAAATATACTGTTGAATCTACTGTGGTTGTCTTCCTATGAAATTGGCACTTGTGTGTTTAGAAAGAAAAAGAATATAAAAATTTCGAGCCACATTGGCTGCAAGCAGTATATGTATCTCACGTTTAACACCATAAAAACTAATGGTATCATACAATTAATTGTATAGTCAAACATATGAATGATATCTCAGAACCATCCAATTTTTGATGTGTTTTGTTAGACGATACATTACAATAATTGATTCAGAAACTTTTGGGTATGGAGTGAAAAATTAAATCTCATTGTACAAGTGCATAGTGTAAAATTAATTTCAAATATCACCATTAATAAAAAAGGAAAACCTTGTCAAATTCAGCACTAGTGTTTTATACTTTTGACATATTTCAAGAATCACATGATTTGTTTTTACAGATTTGGCGTCTGTTTCAAGCACTTCAGAACAAACTTTATTACATCCACCTGGTGTCTATACATAGAGCGTCTGCTAATGATAAATTCATGTGAAGGGTTTATGCAAACTAAACAACACGTTCCTTACATTACCATTCTAATTACCATCCTTGTTTGTTTAGGCTCCATTCCTGATAGCTCTACAATATAGTTTAGAAAGCAAAATTGCTGTTATCTGTCAACGCAGAATCTCCCACACATCCTGCTGTAAAGCAGTTCACACGTTCATTTTCTAAAAAGCACTAATGAGTAAACTTGGAGATCACACTGATCAAAGCGCTAGAAATTAGAAATCATGGGAAAAAAAACTCTGTTCACCGGCCAACAAATTAATCTAAAGGCCCCTTTACATTTAGCGATGCACCAGCGATCCCGACAGCGATACGACCCGGTCAGGATCGCTGGTGCATCGCTAAATGGTCGCTAGTGAGCTGCCACACAGGCAGATCTCACAGCGATGTAGCGACGCACCAGCGGTCGTTACTTACCTTTCAGATGTGACGATCCTGACGTCCTCCCGCCCGCATCCAGGCGTCGCTCGTTGGCGCCAGCAGGAAGCCCAGCAGGAAGCGCCCGACGAGAAATGGAGCTGCACAATCTCGCGCGATCAGCGACAGACAGCGGGGGGGAGCCAATCGGAGGTAAGTATCACACATATCACAAAATCGGTGACGCTTTAGCGATATCGCTATGTGTAAAGGCCCCTTAAGCATTATTTATGGTTAGAAACATTTTTATCCCACCTAATCTAACAAAACTAATTCACAGATGCCCCATTAAACGGTCAATAGACACATTTCTATAGGCTGTAAAACGACCTTGTCTTTATATGGTGACGGGGAGTTTTTACAGAATAAATTGCATTTATACTTTTCTGGCACTGAAAGAAAATATGTGAAACGTATTTTTGTAAAACGAATGTTATTTATGCAAATATGTTTTTGCTATTGAACATAAATACCTATTATATCTGTATATCTTAAAAATGAGGACCAAAGATGTGCCATTTAAAATTCTCTCTGAACTACTAGCACTACTAGTTTCTATTAGCTATTTTACATTGATTTATTTCGAGCACTTTCCCTAAAGTCAGTAAAAAGTAGAACTAAAAGTGAGCCTGACTGAGTGTAACAGACAAACGTACAGATACATTGCCATCGCTGTCTGTAGAGCACAATGAGAACAGAAATTACGGTTCACCGATAACAGCAGGTCCACAAATGTGTGCGGCATTTAAATGGCGACACACTGTGATGGCGATTCTCTTTTTTTATATTTTACATCTGCTCTCTATTTGATTGTATATCAAAAGACATAAGATTTAGACGCTTGAACACTGTGCTTTTAAGGCAATATTATTTTCTGGCAGACTGCTTTGGTTACAGGGAAGGTCTAACCTTAAATAAAATCTGTCCAAGGACCCTCATTGATTCTTCATTTATCCTTTTCAGGGGTTTTTCATGGGACACTAAAACAATCTAGTTTTACACATTAAGAAAAAGGAAACAAGCAAACTCTTCATCAATCAGACAGGCTCCCAGCCGCAGCAATATTTTCTGCCACCACTCATGCATGCACCTGCATTTCCCAGTGACCTCCCACACATGAATGATGATGGCATCGCTCTAGAAAATATGTGTTCAATCATCCATCTTTAAAAGCTGCGGACAGACTTTTTCCTTACAGGGCAAACAGCACAAATCTTTTTACTGCAGCAGCAATGTGAATTTAACAGAAACCTACAAAAAATCATATTCAGGTGAGAGCAATAAATCTGAAATGCAGGTTGATTTTCATAGAAAAGCATGTATAAAAGCAACTGATACATACGGGCAAAAGTTTCTTGTATTTACAGGTGTAGATACTGTACATGCATACAGTGATGTCATTATAAAAGCACTTGCCTATTGCAACAGGTCATTTACTGAGTATTGATGAGCCCATGCTATACAGATTGCATATAAATAATTGTTTCTTTAAAAGAGCATTCATAGTGCTAACTAGAGATGAGCGACTTTGCCTTTTTTAGGGTCGAGTCGGGTTTCATGAAACCCGACTTTCTCAAAAGTCGAGTCGAACGAAATCGGCCGACTATAGGGAAAAGTCAGGGTCCGACTGAAACACGAAACCCAATGCAAGTCAATGGGGAAGCAAAGTCGGCAGGGAGTGGAGGACAGTAAACACACCTACATGCCGGACTGCTTTTTTAAAGTGCGCAAAATCTCTCTCTCGCTCCCTGGACGCTGCACATGTCATCTCATTGCCCACAGTGTACGTCCTTGCTCGTTGGCTGAAAAAAAGTCACGTGCAAGCATTCTGTGAAATCCGACTTTGGCACTCAGGTCGACGACCGCATGGCCGACCTCACGCTATGGTCGGATTTCGCTCGGCGAAAGTCGGTGACTTTTGAATCTGACTGACCTGTTTCGCTCAACTCTAGTGCTAGCCATTCATTTAATGATTGCTACATCCGTATCAGGGCTTGTGCAGATGATCGTATATTCCATCCAAGTGCGACCTGACAAAATATCAAATCTCATTTGGACCAATATAATTCTATGCCATCATGCACATGTCCAATTTTTTCTTTGGACCGAGCCTGTCCGATAAAAAAATTGTAGCATATATGATTTGTATCCGTAAATCAGATCGCACTCAGCCATGCACGTCAATAGGCCCATCAAAAAAAATCTCACTGCTCCTCGATAACATAAGAATGCAGTCCTTTCTTCACAGACTGACAGAATGGAGAAGATGGAGAAATTTCTTTCCCATTTTATTCTCATCAGAGAAAATCAGATCACATTATATTCATACTCTGATCAGTGTGATCAGAGTGTGATTCGCATAATTGCACCGATTTTCCAGGAAGAGAAAAAATTGGCCATTTGACCCTAGCCTATCAAGTATTGATAAGAAAATCATTGGAGGAAATTTTTGCATTTCAGATTTGCCGCTTGCTGGTAAGGATGGGTTCACCTGTATGGGAGAGTATGGGACTGTGATGGCGCTTTTTCTTATCCTTTGTTATGTGTGCAGAACGCTACATTTTAATGACATTGAAAACAAAAAGCAAAAAACACAAATATCCTGAACTAAAAGTAAAAAATATACTGCAAATAATGCATAAAGGTAATAAAAATAATAAGGGTATTTAGTAAACATAATTTTGATCAAAATAATGTACAAGCCATCCCGCCACGTCACGGCAACCCTTGTGGGACAGTCCCTACTCTAGTATTTAAAACCTTTTCACTTGCCAAGTGGCGTGAATGTGAATAAGGGTTGAGCGGCTGAACCACTAGTAACAGCTTAGGCCAGACTGGATGGCTTTCCCAGCTCAGAAAGAGGGCGGTCACACCCCTATATGCACTGAATGCACAATGAAATGAATAAAAAACAAATCTGAACTGAGAAAAGTAAGTTAATGTGTATGCACAATGTAAGTGCATGTTAACACATGACCATTAACCAGAGAAAACAAAAAGCAAAAAACACAAATATCCTGAACTAAAAGTAAAAAATATACTGCAAATAATGCATAAAGGTAATAATAATAATAAGGGTATTTAGTAAACATAATTTTGATCAAAATAATGTACAAGCCATCCCGCCACGTCACGGCAACCCTTGTGGGACAGTCCCTACTCTAGTATTTAAAACCTTTTCACTTGCCAAGTGGCGTGAATGTGAATAAGGGTTGAGCGGCTGAACCACTAGTAACAGCTTAGGCCAGACTGGATGGCTTTCCCAGCTCAGAAAGAGGGCGGTCACACCCCTATATGCACTGAATGCACAATGAAATGAATAAAAAACAAATCTGAACTGAGAAAAGTAAGTTAATGTGTATGCACAATGTAAGTGCATGTTAACACATGACCATTAACCAGAGAAAACAAAAAGCAAAAAACACAAATATCCTGAACTAAAAGTAAAAAATATACTGCAAATAATGCATAAAGGTAATAATAATAATAAGGGTATTTAGTAAACATAATTTTGATCAAAATAATGTACAAGCCATCCCCCACGTCACGGCAACCCTTGTGGGACAGTCCCTACTCTAGTATTTAAAACCTTTTCACATGACCATTAACCAGTGGTTCAGCCGCTCAACCCTTATTCACATTCACGCCACTTGGCAAGTGAAAAGGTTTTAAATACTAGAGTAGGGACTGTCCCACAAGGGTTGCCGTGACGTGGCGGGATGGCTTGTACATTATTTTGATCAAAATTATGTTTACTAAATACCCTTATTATTATTATTACCTTTATGCATTATTTGCAGTATATTTTTTACTTTTAGTTCAGGATATTTGTGTTTTTTGCTTTTTGTTTTCTCTGGTTAATGGTCATGTGTTAACATGCACTTACATTGTGCATACACATTAACTTACTTTTCTCAGTTCAGATTTGTTTTTTATTCATTTCATTGTGCATTCAGTGCATATAGGGGTGTGACCGCCCTCTTTCTGAGCTGGGAAAGCCATCCAGTCTGGCCTAAGCTGTTACTAGTGGTTCAGCCGCTCAACCCTTATTCACATTCACGCCACTTGGCAAGTGAAAAGGTTTTAAATACTAGAGTAGGGACTGTCCCACAAGGGTTGCCGTGACGTGGCGGGATGGCTTGTACATTATTTTGATCAAAATTATATTTACTAAATACCCTTATTATTATTATTACCTTTATGCATTATTTGCAGTATATTTTTTACTTTTAGTTCAGGATATTTGTGTTTTTTGCTTTTTGTTTTCTCTGGTTAATGGTCATGTGTTAACATGCACTTACATTGTGCATACACATTAACTTACTTTTCTCAGTTCAGATTTGTTTTTTATTCATTTCATTGTGCATTCAGTGCATATAGGGGTGTGACCGCCTTCTTTCTGAGCTGGGAAAGCCATCCAGTCTGGCCTAAGCTGTTACTAGTGGTTCAGCCGCTCAACCCTTATTCACATTCACGCCACTTGGCAAGTGAAAAGGTTTTAAATACTAGAGTAGGGACTGTCCCACAAGGGTTGCCGTGACGTGGCGGGATGGCTTGTACATTATTTTGATCAAAATTATGTTTACTAAATACCCTTATTATTATTATTACCTTTATGCATTATTTGCAGTATATTTTTTACTTTTAGTTCAGGATATTTGTGTTTTTTGCTTTTTGTTTTCTCTGGTTAATGGTCATGTGTTAACATGCACTTACATTGTGCATACACATTAACTTACTTTTCTCAGTTCAGATTTGTTTTTTATTCATTTCATTGTGCATTCAGTGCATATAGGGGTGTGACCGCCCTCTTTCTGAGCTGGGAAAGCCATCCAGTCTGGCCTAAGCTGTTACTAGTGGTTCAGCCGCTCAACCCTTATTCACATTCACGCCACTTGGCAAGTGAAAAGGTTTTAAATACTAGAGTAGGGACTGTCCCACAAGGGTTGCCGTGACGTGGCGGGATGGCTTGTACATTATTTTGATCAAAATTATGTTTACTAAATACCCTTATTATTATTATTACCTTTATGCATTATTTGCAGTATATTTTTTACTTTTAGTTCAGGATATTTGTGTTTTTTGCTTTTTGTTTTCTCTGGTTAATGGTCATGTGTTAACATGCACTTACATTGTGCATACACATTAACTTACTTTTCTCAGTTCAGATTTGTTTTTTATTCATTTCATTGTGCATTCAGTGCATATAGGGGTGTGACCGCCCTCTTTCTGAGCTGGGAAAGCCATCCAGTCTGGCCTAAGCTGTTACTAGTGGTTCAGCCGCTCAACCCTTATTCACATTCACGCCACTTGGCAAGTGAAAAGGTTTTAAATACTAGAGTAGGGACTGTCCCACAAGGGTTGCCGTGACGTGGCGGGATGGCTTGTACATTATTTTGATCAAAATTATGTTTACTAAATACCCTTATTATTATTATTACCTTTATGCATTATTTGCAGTATATTTTTTACTTTTAGTTCAGGATATTTGTGTTTTTTGCTTTTTGTTTTCTCTGGTTAATGGTCATGTGTTAACATGCACTTACATTGTGCATACACATTAACTTACTTTTCTCAGTTCAGATTTGTTTTTTATTCATTTCATTGTGCATTCAGTGCATATAGGGGTGTGACCGCCCTCTTTCTGAGCTGGGAAAGCCATCCAGTCTGGCCTAAGCTGTTACTAGTGGTTCAGCCGCTCAACCCTTATTCACATTCACGCCACTTGGCAAGTGAAAAGGTTTTAAATACTAGAGTAGGGACTGTCCCACAAGGGTTGCCGTGACGTGGCGGGATGGCTTGTACATTATTTTGATCAAAATTATGTTTACTAAATACCCTTATTATTATTATTACCTTTATGCATTATTTGCAGTATATTTTTTACTTTTAGTTCAGGATATTTGTGTTTTTTGCTTTTTGTTTTCTCTGGTTAATGGTCATGTGTTAACATGCACTTACATTGTGCATACACATTAACTTACTTTTCTCAGTTCAGATTTGTTTTTTATTTTTTTTTAATTTAATGACATTGTAGTAGCCAATAGAGATGCCACATACTCAGCAGGTAGTGGGAGATTCGCAGGTCTCTGGTCTGATAACTACAGACTAAAGACATGGCCACTGGATCACGGTTGTGCAAATCATCTACTACTCTGCACCACCACCAATCATCTGTTATTTGCTTCAGCAGCTACTGGATGTAAGCACATTGTGCAGCACAGCTCCATTCAACGTGTAGCAGTTGCTCACGAGTTCTACAGAACAGTTCCCACTGAAAGTAATAGGAGCTTTTCTTGTTTCATATTGATGAAATATGATCAGGTCATAATTATGGTTTGAATGGACAACCTCACTGCAATCAAACGATTTCTGTAACTGTCAATGAGACTTCTGCACCTCTCGACAGGTATTTTGGCCCACTCCTCAAGAACAAGCTGCTCCAGTTGTCTCATGTTTGAAGGTTGCCTTTTCCAGACAGCATGTTTCAGCTCTTCCCAAAGATGCTCAATGAGATTTAAGTCAGGGCTCATAGAAAGCCACTTCAGAATAGTCCATTATTTTCCACTTAGCCATTCTTGGGTGTTTTTAGTTGTGTGTTTTGGGTCATTATCCTGTTGCAAAACCCATGACCTGCAACTGAGACCAAGCTTTCTGACACTGGGCAGCACATTTATCTATACCTAGATAGTCTTCAGATTTCATTGTACCCTGCACAGATTCTAGACACCCTGTGCCAGATGCAGCAAAGCAATCCCAAAACCTAACTCATCCATTTTTCACAGTAGGGACAGTGTTCTTTTCTTGATATGCTTCATTTTTCTGTCTGTGAACATAGAGCTGATGTGCCTTGCTAAAAAGTTCCATTTTTGTCTCATCTGTCCATAGGACATTCTCCCAGAAGCTTTGTGGCTTGTCAACATGTAGTTTGGCAAATCTCAGTCTGGCTTTTTTATGATTTTTTTTCAACAATGGTGTCCTCCTTGGTCATCTCTTATAAAGTCCACTTTGGCTCATACAACAATGGATGGTGCGATCTGACACTGATGTTCCTTGGGCTTGAAGTTCACCTTTAATCTGTTTAGAAGTTTTTCTGTGCTCTTTTTTTACCATTCGTATGATCTGTCTCTTTGATTTGTCATCAATTCTCGTCCTGTGGCCAAGTCCAGGGAAGTTGGCTACAGTCCCATGGAGCTTAAATTTCTGAATAATATGTGCAACTGTAGTCACAGGAATATCAAGCTGCTTGGCGATTGTCTTATAACTTTTACATTTAACATGTTTGTCTATAATTTTCTTTCTTTTCTTCTGAGACAACTCTTTCCTTCACTTCCTCTGGTCCATGTTGAGTGTGATACACACCATGTCACCAAACAGCACAGTAAGTATCTGTAGCCCTCTATACAGGCCCATTCACTGATTCCAAAATTGTAGACACCTGTGATGCTAATTAGTGGACACACCTTATTTAACATCTCCCTTAAGACACATTATTTTCAGGGGTACCATCATTTCTGTCCATGCCTATTTCATGAGTTTTATTTTTTTAAAAGTCTGTGGAAGCATGGTTGAAAAGCAATGTCTGACTTTCATTTGTTCGTTTTCATAGATTTTTTAGTTATTACTTTTATCAGATTCAAGTTATTTCTGTGACCATTGTGGGTTTTTCTGTCATTAAACGAGGGGTACCAACAATTTTCACCACGTGTGTATATACTTATACTCCACAGCCTCTTTTCAAAAATGACTACAAAACAATATCTAAATATATAAAGGTGCAAAATGTTTACTTTCTATCTGTAACTGTAATTCCTGTGGATCTTTTATTTCTTAATGATTGACAATACTGGTAAATAATATTCTGCGCAGATAATAGAAATAAGAAGAGTGACCATAGCAACAAAGTGAATTTCAAGTCAAGGCAGCAGGAAGTAATAAAAGGCAAGTAACCAAAATACTTTCCTGCCTAGGTAATGTGCTCCATTATATTCAGGATGTAATTTAAAAGTTTTGATACATTTATGAAGGAAAATGGAATAGTACATATTGTAAACCTCAAAAAATGTATAAAGCTATCAAAAGTTTTAATTACCTGTTACCCAACCATCATTTTACAGCAATGTGAATTGACCTCTCCATTGTATCCTGCTGCACTGTAATTAATAGGCAGAATAGTCTGTCCTGTTTTTCTCAGGGCATGCCGACATAGAGCGGTCACCAGGCAGCTGGGATCTGGCTAAAAGCTGTGGTGATCTGCAGTTTGTGCGGATTGCTAATGAGCATGGGTTTGACTGCTGCTTATCCTGCAAGAACATGAGATCATTAGTATTAGGCCGGGATCACACACAGCGAGATACGGCCGAGTCTCGCAGGTTAAAACCAAGCTCTGGCGCCGGCACTCTGGAGCGGAGTGTGCAACTCCATGTATTGCTGTGCGGCTGCACGCTCCGCTCCGGAGTGCCGGCGCCAGAGCTTGGTTTTAACCTGCGAGACTCGGCCGTATCTCGCTGTACTGTGACTCCGGCCTAAGGGCTTGTGCAGATGGCCGTATATTTGGTCTGAGTGTTATCCAATAAAATACCAGATCGCACTCGGACCAATGTTAGTCTATGGGCATGTGCACATGTCAGATTTTTTCCTCGGATAGAGTCTGTCGAAGGAAAAAATCACTGCATGTCCAAGTTTGATCAGATATTCAGATTGCACTTGGCCGGCTGTGCAATTCAATCAATGTGTGGAAATCATAGAACTGCACTTGGATGACATCTGAGTGCAATGTGATTTCCAAGGACTAACAGAATGGAAAAGATGGAGACATTTTTTCTCCTCATACGAGAGAATCAGATCATACTATATAGTCCACATATAGTTTTATGGCAAATTGGTACAGTATATAGCCACATCATGGCTGCACCTCAGATGCCCACCAGCCTCTCTACGCAGTCCTACGTTTACTTGCTTTTGCTGATAATAAGGCACTGGACAAATCTTGTTCAGACATGTTAATTAAGTGATATTCACATTACAATCATACCACTGTAATTAATGGATCTTATTAGACTTTCTGCACAATAGCATCATGGATCAGAAAGGAAAGAATCCCACATAACTTTAATTTCAATCCCTATAATTAAATATCAAGTTTCCATGTTCTTTACTGTGCTGAGGCATACTGTCCTTTATTAATTTATGAGCGATAAATATATGGAAGTGCTTGTGCTACATATTGTTTGAACAGGCTGGTCCTCCTAGGATAAGAAAATGTGCAGCAAGCCAAAAGGGATATCCTATGGTTACCTGAATGTAGGTAGATAGTGCAATAGTATAGCAGTTTTCTTATTATCCCTGTTCACAGATGGGGAATTATTCTGTTTTGTGTATTTTAGTATGCTCATATAGCATTGAATGGACTGTAATCTAATTGCACTCTTCCCTTTCTCCTCCTAGGAGGACCAGCCTGTTCAAACAATATGTAGCACAAGCACTTCCATATATTTCATTATAAGGAGCACAGATTGCACCTATTTAATGTGGAGCACTTGATATCCTTTATTTCCTTTAAGGAATTTCACTGGTTATTTTACCTGTGACAAGATATATTTATTGATTGTTATTCTTTCCTTAACACCGAGTACCATATATTTACACGGATTTAATATAAGATGAGCACTTTCACAGACCAGTCTCTACTACCCAAGATCGAGAAGTATATGCAGATTGACATGTGATATTATAACAGAGGATGTTTCTCGATTCATGTGCATTTATTTGTATTTAAATTGCATATTTAATTTTATTTTTGTCATATTTTTTATGAATTGCAGATCATGACACAAATCTTGATGAAGATCCTATGTTGGGGCCGAAAACGTTTAGAGTATATGTTATCTGGATGCCAATAAATATAGAATAACTTTTTTCATAATTTTGAGTGCCAAGTTATTTATCGCATATATTATGGGCTGGAGACCCTACCTGTGCACCTTCTAAAGAATCTACTGACTTTTGAGTGCCTTGTTGTTTTCTACTACTTTATTAATTTATGGTCAGCAGTGGCACTCCAGGTTAAAGATAGGTAAGTGCACTGGTGGACACAGACGGAAGATGGCCCATGAGCAAGATCAGTTTATGGGCCATTCTCCAGTCCAATAATTCATCAAAATTCTAAATTCTACCTGCTTTGGAGATGGAAGTGGGCCCCCTTACCTCTTGGGTCACTGTGAGGCTGTACATGTTCCGTAAATGGCTTGTCCACCTCTGGGTATGTGCACATGGAAGGGAGAGTTATTCTCATCGCAACCTTCAGGGTAAACCAAAGAACCTATGAAGCTCATCAGATTTCTTATATTACCAATTCATTGATCAATCGAGCAATAGATTGCATTTTCGTGATACTATTATATCATTACCGACGTACATTTACAGAACAGTGAACACCCATAAATGGTGATGCATTCAAGTGTTCTGGTATTGTATATCTGTAACAATACCTTGGATTCACAAAAATACAATTGCTGGATTGACCAATGAATTGTTAATAAAAGCAATCTAATGAGCTTTATAAGTGCCACAGTTTACTCCTGAAGGGCGAAGTATTCGGTCCACAAGAAAAAAGAAATTTCCTGATGTAACTGAAGTTATCATCAACTAATTACATTTGCCATCAGAAAAAAAGCAACAAGGGAATTAATAAAATATTTTTCTGTAACAGCCGTGGAAAAGAATATCATTGCAAACATCCAACTGCAGCAACTATAGTTTATTATATTGTTACTAGCCAAGTGTTGTCCTGTGAAACTCCCATTTATGCTACTTTGTATATACCATAATTTAGTCTTATTCAAAACCTGGGTCTTACTACTTGTTCACCAGAGACCCTGATAATTATCTTGGTTTGTAGTAAGCCCCACAAGTCTAACAGAAGACCACCCTATGAAGATGTGACGTTAGAGCTAATCACGTGTCGTAGGCCCCGTTTTCTATTTGTCGATTCACAAATAAGCTATTAAATCTTACTGATAATACACCATGTCTGCGCAACAAGGTGTATTATACAAGGAGTTAGTGAGAAAAATTAAAATCTTAGCTATTTAGGGAATTTACAGGCTATATTTGTATATTCTTCAGTCGTATGTGGCCGGGCTTATTGAAGCAACTGAGAATGGTGTGTTTCACCTGTGTTTCCATGAACTCCAATAGAAGTAAATTTAGAAGTATATGTAAGTTACAATAACAGGGTATCATAGCCTGATCAGCTGTTCAGTAAGATCAGCTACCTCTGGCTGGCAAAGGCAGAAAGCATATACCATCTCAACAAGAAATGGCTCAGCTGGTTATACTCCATAATGTTCTGCATCTATGGGGGGTAACCCTAGAATTAGTCCCCTTGGTGAACCCAAGGATTCACAATTGGACACTATTTTAGGATATGTTTCCACAGTCAGGAAACGCTGCAGATTGGACACTGCATTCAGCCACAGCATCCAATCCGCAGTGGCCAGATGTTACAGCAAAGTGGAGGGGATTTTATGAAATCCCATCTCCACTATGCATTCAAATACGCAGGTAGCAGGCCTGCATAACCAGACATGCAGCGCGTCTTTAGAGACCGCAGCATATCGATCTACCTTGCGGAGACGCACAGTCTCCACAAGAAAAATTATACAGTCTATGAATAGGATGCAGTGATTCCGTATGTGTTCAATGAACACATGCAAAATCACCAAAGCGTACAAAAGCCGACAGCACTTTGGGCGCAGCTGTGTCCAAAGCGCTGCATATACGGAACGTCAGATCCACCAAGTATGACCAGGACACATGATATCAATATTAAGCTGTAACTATACTTGCCATGTATCCACAAGCCTATCATCAACTACCATATAGGATCAATATAACAAAAAAGATGATCGAAAGGCAACTTTTACAAAAATAAAACAAAATTTTTATTACAAAGACATATTATTAAAATACATATCACCAATAGGGAGACAAGGGGAATTAGAAGGAACACATATGTGCAGTGCGATTACACACAAAGATGACGCACACATCCAGACACACAGAGCGTTTTCTAACAGTATATATCTAAAAAATAGATGTCCCAGAAAATTGGTCTCTGATCACAAATAAACTACCACAGGTAACAGGATATAATTATAAAACCATAACACATAGATGTAGCCACACTAAATTATCACCTGAGAATGTAAGCAATAACGCATTGTATATGCATATACAGAGACCGCAAATCCTGACCACCAATATTATTCACCCACCATTCTGTCTGCTATAATGGCTGCTACAATAGCAAGGGACAATGCCCAACAACTTGCAATAATGGATAATAGTTACCGGTGGGTGAGTGTCAGGAGGTTGCTGCAGTGCATGGATAGAGCGTCCGCCCCAACGTGCATTTTGGACCTTCCTTTTTCAAGGGGCCTCAAACGTGGAAACTATTTTTTAGATATATACTGTTACAAACACTCTATGTGTCTGGATGTGTGCGTCATCTTTGTGTGTAATCGCACTGCACATGTGTGTTCCTTCTAATTCCCCTTGTCTCCCTATTGGTGATATGTATTTTAATAATATGTCTTTCTAATAAAAATTTTGTATTATGTTTGTAAAAGTTGCCTTTTGATCATCTTTTTTGTTATGTTGATCCTATATACAGAACGCGGAAACATACCCTTACAATGCTGAGAAAATAAAATCTAAACATTCTTATATTTTTTGTGATTATTATCCAGTGAGTTAAACAGGTTACATTGGCTAAATACTACAAAAAGACATAGATTTAACAGGTAGGAGACATTTAAGATACAGCGTAGACTTCTATTTTTTCTGGGACCTAGAGACTGTAATATTTGTTCCATAAAGCTATAGCATGACTTGGGTCATTACATCCCAGAGAATAGATTCTATGCTTCTCCAAATAAATCTTCGTTATTTTATTATACAGTGTTCATAAAGTATAGGACATGTTTTGTCCTACTTCATAAGCCTTTTTCAACTGAATCCTTGGGCCTAGTGTGAATAGGTCTGGGGTTCAGTGTTCAGTGGCGGTGGAGAGAAGATGCGCCAAGGACAGTATCTGTGACAGTGAGAAGCAGAGGGGCTGGAGAGGTGGCCAGTATGGTAAGTATTTATTTATTTTTTTTACATCTTATGTTTATTATGCACTCTGGACATTCATTTTGTGGAAAATATCTTCGCTGTGAATCAAATTTCAAAGGTAAATCAGTGTGAATATCTCTACTGGGATTTCAACTGACAGCAGCAAAAACAGCTGAGCATTGCCCACAGTTAGCCCATCAGGGTCATTTGGCGTTCTAATAGATTTCCAGTTTAATGTAATAATTTAATGCACACATTGAGGATTGAAAATAAAGCTGAAAGATGGAAGATTTTATCAAATTTCGCCAGTTGTAAATGTACACTTGTTTCAGATCTTCCACAGATTTCAGCCTACGCATTGCGATAAATGAAATAAATGGTGAAGGAGTTCAGAAAGGACTACAATACTACAGCTTCAAAAATTCAATTTCCATGCAGAAAATGTCCAGAGCACATATGACATTAACGCAATGTGTGAATTTACCGTAATAGACTATAAACTAAATGCAGTAAAACAAATGATGTGTCTATGTCAGAAGAAAATGTCAGTTCAAACCTGTGCTAGTCAAGTCTTTCCTTCTACATTTAATCACCAGTTTCTACTTTAAAATTGTCAAAATTCAAGGTTTGCTAGAAACTTTAAAGTAATCTCCACAGAGTAAATTATGCAGTACTTGTTGCTTGCCATCTATTTGCTTTTCATACGCATTTTTAGAATATTTAGTAGAATCTGAAACATTTAAAGGTTTCTCTGTAGACATGAGATTGCAAAAATTATCTATAATTGCAATTAAATACATCCTCACAGAGGCTGTGCTGTTTCTTAAAGCTATGTTCCATTTTCAAGAAGCGCAACAGTTAGTAAAGTATAGTTCTGTCAAGAATGCAAATTTCCATATAATAAAAATGTACATTGCTAACTTAAGCGAGAAAGACATATATTCTTTGAGACTGTTTCATGTTCAAAACAGCCAATACGCATTCACCCCAAAAGCTGAATATAGGATATTATAAGTCACACCCCCTATTCAACACTGGAATGCTCCCTCAAAATCATATACAAATTACACCTCTTATGTACTGTAAATTTGAATATGCCACGCCTAATACAAAATTTGATTGTGTGGTGGTTCCCAGATAGGAAAACTAAAAAGCAAGATAATAGCAATAAACAGTCTTCCCTTGTAAATATAAAATCCTTGAGTTATACAGGGGATATAAAAAGTCTACATACCCCTGTAAATATACTAGGTTTCTGTCATGTAAAAAAAAAGCATACCAAGAAGAATACTTTCAGAACTTTTCAACCATTAATTTCACCCATATTATGTACAATTCACATAGAAAGCATACTGAAATTTTTATGGGTTAAAAAAAAGAAAGAATTAAAATAATCTTGTTGCATAAATATGCCATTAAACTAAAATGTTCTTGAAGTACCTTTTGAATTTATGACAGCATTCAGTACTTTTGGCACATGTAGAATTGGCAACCTTTGCCCACTCGTTCTTGTAGGTGAACTCCAAATATGGCAGATTGTGAGAAATTCTCCTGTAGCCCTCTACAACCCCTGGCAAAAATTATGGAATCACCGGCCTTGGAGGATGTTCATTCAGTTGTTTAATTTATTAGAAAAAAAGCAGATCACAGACATGGCACAAAACTAAAGTCGATTCAAATGGCAACTTTCTGGCTTTAAGAAACACTAAAAGAAATAAAGAACAAAAAATGTGGTAGTCAGTAATGGGTACTTTTTTAAACCAAGCAAAAGGTAAAAATTATGGAATCACTCAATTCTGAGGAAAAAATTATGAAATCACCCTGTAAATTTTCATTCCCAAAACTGACACCTGCATGAAATTAGATCTACTGGTTAGTCTGCATCTAAAAAGGAGTGATAACACCTTGGAGAGCTGTTGCACCAAGTGGACTGACATGAATCATGGCTCCAACACGAGAGATGTCAATTGAAACAAAGGAGAGGATTATCAAACTCTTAAAAGAGGGTAAATCATCACGCAATGTTGTAAAAGATGTTGGTTGCTCACAGTCAGCTGTGTCTAAAATCTGGACCAAATACAAACAACATGGGAAGGTTGTTAAAGGCAAACATACTGGTAGACAAAGAAAGACATCAAAGCTCAAGACTGGAAACTTAAAGCAATATGCCTCCAAAACAGGAAATGCACAACAAAACAAATGAGGAATCAATGGGAGGAAACTGGAGTCAACGTCTGAGACCGAACTTTAAGAAACCGCCTAAAGGAAATGGGATTTACATACAGAAAAGCTAAATGAAAGCCATCATTAACACCTAAACAGAAAAAAAACAAGGTTACAATGAGCTAAGGAAAAGCAATTGTGGACTGTGGATCACTGGATGAAAGTCATATTCAGTGATTAATCGCGAATCTGCATTGGGCAAGGTGATGATGCTGGAACTTTTGTTTGGTGCCGTTCCAATGAGATTTATAAAGATGACTGCCTGAAGAGAACATGCAAATTTCCACAGTCATTGATGATATGGGGCTGCATGTCAGGTAAAGGCACTGTGGAGATGGTTGTCATTACATCTTCAATAAATGCACACGTTTATGTTGATATTTTGGACACTTTTCTTATCCCATCAATTGAAAGGATGTTTGGGGATGATGAAATCATTTTTTCAAGATGATAATGCATCCTGCCACAGAGCAAAAACTGTGAAAACAATCCTTGAAAAAAGACACATAAGGTCAATGTCAATGAATTGAGTCCAGATCTCAATCTAATTGAAAATCTTTGGTGGAAGTTGAAGAAAATGGTCCATGACAAAGCTCCAACCTGCAAAGCTGATCTGGCAACAGCAATCAGAGAAAGTTGAAGCCAGATTGATGAAGAGTACTGTTTGACAATCATTAAGTCCATGCCTCAGAGACTTCAAGCTGTTATAAAAGCCAGAGCTGGTGCAACAAAATACGAGTGAGGTGTTGGAGTGTTTTTTTGTTGGCTTGTTTTTCATGATTCCATAATGTTTTCCCTCAGAATTGAGTGATTCAAAATTTTTTTCCCTATGCTTGGTTTAAAAAAGTAACCATTACCGACTACCATATTTTTTGTTCTTGATTTCTTTTAGTGTTTCTTAACCCCTTTCTGCCATATGACGTACTATCCCGTTCATGTGCCCTGGGACTTAATTCCCAGGGATGGGATAGTACGTCATAGTGATCAGCGGAGCCCACGTGGTGAGCGCCACTGATCACAGTCGGGTGTCAGCTGATTATCACAGCTGACACCTGGCACTATGTGTCAGGGGCGGTCACGGACCGCCCCCGACACATTAACCCCTGGCACACTGCGATCAAACACGATCGCAATGTACCAGGGGTTTTCGGAGGCATCGGGAGGGGGCTCACTCCATGCTTCTCTGAGACCCCCACAGAAGCGCAATGTGCAGCGCTGCTGCGGGGGTCTATTTCCCTGCAGGTCCCCGAATCCAAAATGGTGGCGGGGACCTTCGGAGGCCTGCAGGGAGCCAGCTTCCTCAGTGCCTGCAAAGCGCAGGCACGAGGAAGCCTGCAGCACTGCCTGTGACAGATCAGTGATCTGTCACATGACAGTTATGTCCCCCCTGGGACATTGTAATAAAGTTATAAAAGTCTAAAAATAATTTATAAAAAATCGCTAAATAAATTTTAAAAAACATATTCCCTAATAAATTCATTTTTTGGATGCAAAATTTTTTTTTGTTAGGAAGTTATAAGGGTTAAAAGTTGACCAGCGATTTCTCATTTTTACAACAAAATTTACAAAGCCATTTTTTTTAGGGACCACATCATATTTAAAGTCATTTTGAGGGGTGTACATGACAGAAAATACCCAAAAGTGGCACCATTCTAAAAACTAGACCCCTCAAGGTGCTCAAAACCACATTCAAGAAGTTTATTAACCCTTTAAGTGCTTCACAGGAACGAAAGCAATGTGGATGGAAAAAATTAACATTTAACTTTTTTTTGGAAAAAAATTACTTCAGAACCAATTTTTTTTATTTTCACAAGTGTTAAAAGAGAAAATCAACCACAAAATTTGTTGTACAATTTCTCCTGAATACGCCGATACCCCATATGTGGGGGTAAACCCCTTTTTCAGCACACGGCAGAGCTCGCAAGGGATGGAGCACCGTTTGACTTTTTCAACGCAGAATTGGCTGGAATTAAGATCGGATGCCATGTTGCGTTCGGAGAGCCCTTAATGTGCCTAAACAGTGGAAAACTCCAACAAGTGACCCCATTTTGGAAACTAGACCCATTAAGGAACTTACCTAGATGTGTGGTGAGCACTTTGAACCTTCAAGTGCTTCACAGAAGTTTATAACGTAGAGCCGTGAAAATAAGAAATCCATTTTTTTTTCCACAAAAATGATCTTTTCGCCCCCAAATTTTTATTTTTACAAGGGTAACAGGAGAAATCATACCCCCACAGTTATTATGCGATTTGTCCTGAGTACGCTGATACCCCATATGTGGGGAGGAACCACTGTTTGGGTGCATGGGAGAGCTTGGAAGGGAAGGAGTGCCATTTTGGAATGCAGACTTTGATGGAATGGTCTGCGGGCATCATGTTGCGTTTCCAGAGCCCCTGATGGGCCTAAACAGTGGAAACCCCCAACAAGTGACTCCATTTTGGAAACTAGACCCATGAAGGAGCTTATCTAGATGTGTGGTGAGCACTTTGAACCTTCAAGTGCTTCACAGAAGTTTATAACGTAGAGCCGTGAAAATAAGAAATCCATTTTTTTTTCCACAAAAATGATCTTTTCACCCCCAAATTTTTATTTTTACAAGGGTAACAGGAGAAATCATACCCCCACAGTTATTATGCGATTTGTCCTGAGTACGCTGATACCCCATATGTGGGGAGGAACCACTGTTTGGGCGCATGGGAGAGCTCGGAAGGGAAGGAGTGCCATTTTGGAATGCAGACTTTGATGGAATGGTCTGCGGGCATCATGTTGCGTTTGCAGAGCCCCTGATGGGCCTAAACAGTGGAAACTCCCAACAAGTGACTCCATTTTGGAAACTAGACCCATGAAGGAACTTATCTAGATGTGTGGTGAGCACTTTGAACCTTCAAGTGCTTCACAGAAGTTTATAACGTAGAGCCGTGAAAATAAGAAATCCATTTTTTTTCCACAAAAATGATCTTTTCGCGCCCAAATTTTTATTTTTACAAGGGTAACAGGAGAAATCATACCCCCACAGTTATTATGCGATTTGTCCTGAGTACACTGATACCCCATATGTGGGGGGGAACCACTGTTTGGGCGCATGGGAGAGCTCGGAAGGGAAGGAGTGCCATTTTGGAAAGCAGACTTTGATGGAATGGTCTGCGGGCATCATGTTGCGTTTGCAGAGCCCCTGATGGGCCTAAACAGTGGAAACCCCCCACAAGTGACCCCATTTTGGAAATTAGACCCCCTAAGGAACTTATCTAGATGTGTGGTGAGCACTTTGAACCCCCAAGCGCGTCACAGAAGTTTATAAGCGCAGAGCCGTGAAAATAAAAAGTCTTTTTTATTTCCACAAAAGTGATTTTTTAGACCCCAATTTTTAGACCCCCAAAGTTGGTAAATAGTGGAAACCCCTCAATTCTTGCTCCAACCCTAACCCCAACACACCCCTAACCCTAATCCCAACCCTAATCCCTAATCCTAACCCTAATCCTAGTTCGCCCTAACCCTAGCCCAACCCTAGCCCAACCCTAGCCCTAACCCTAGCCCAACCCTAACCCTTAACCCTAGCCCAACCCTAACCCTTAACCCTAGCCCAACCCTAACCCTAGCCCTAGCCTAGCCCTAACCCTAGCCTAACCCTAACCCTAGCCTAACCCTAACCCTAGCCTAACCCTAGCCTAACCCTAACCCTAGCCTAACCCTAACCCTAGCCTAACCCTAACCCTAGCCTAACCCTAGCCTAACCCTAACCCTAGCCTAACCCTAGCCTAACCCTAACCCTAGCCTAACCCTAACCCTAGCCTAACCCTAGCCTAACCCTAACCCTAGCCTAACCCTACCCCTAACCCTAGCCTAACCCTAACCCTTATGGAAAACTGAAAAAAAAAATATTTTTTTTATTTCATTATGTGTGCCTATATAAGGGGGTGATAAACGGGGGGGTTATGTACTATTTTTATTATTTTGATCACTATGATCGTTTATCATAGTGATCAAAATAATGAATGGAATCTGCCAGCCGGAGCCAGCAGATTCACGGCGGGCGCACTGCGCATGCGCCCGCCATTTTCAAGATGGCGGCGCCCATCGGATGACGCCGGCGGGCGCGGGACCACCGGGAGGGGACGGAGGACAAGGGAGAGGTACCGGGAGGGGACCGGGGGGATCGGGGACCCTATTTCTCTATCCTCTGATGTGCGATCACATCAGAGGAAAGAGAAATTAAATGTAAAATCGCGGCTTTTTTTTTTGCGGTCGCCGTTATAGGGTTAATAACGGCGATCGCAAAAGCGGGGGTCAGTAAAAACCGACCGATTCATGTTCTCTGGGGTCTCGGCTACCCCTGGCAGCCGAGACCCCGGAGAAAATCCGACACTGGGGGGCACTATTCACTTAAATCACAGCGCCGTGAATTAACGGCGCTGTGGTTTAAGTACCCTTAATTACCGCTGTTAAAAGGCGTATCGGCGGTCGTTAAGGGGTTAAGCTCTGTCCTGTTGTTTACGCGCAATGATTGTTTTGGCACCAGGAGCTTTTAGTTGCTAGGACAAAGCAGCTCATGTTTCCAAGTCAGACTTCGCAACCCCGACCTGTGATAAGCACTTTACTATCTATAGTTATGTACACTCAGAGCCTGCTGTAGATGAGGTTAGCATTCTCAGCTATGCTGAATTGCTAAATCTAAAAACTAGTTGTGTCAGAATGGCTGCAACCAGTAAGCTAAGTGATACATTGTTGGATTCAGGGTCTCTCTGCTTACATTATGCTGCCCTCAGATGAGGTAGCAACAACTTGCTGACAGATTCCGTTTATGGTTGTCGTCATATTGAAGAATGAAATTGCTCCTCACCTTCAGCTCCTTAGAACAGGCTTGAAGATTTTGAGGCAAAATTGATTAATATTTGGAACTGTTTAGAATTCTCTCCTGCTTGCTTTTAGCCCCAGTTCTAGCTGCTAAAAAAAGCACTAAAGCAAAATGCTGCTTCCATGATGCTTAAATTTGGGAATAGTGTTCTTTTGGTGATGCGTAGTGCTCACTTTACGACAAACATATCTTTTTGGAATTATGGCCAAACAGTTCAACCCTGGTCTCATCCGATCATAACACAATTTCCTACATAATTTTGGCAGATTTGATGTAGGTTTTGATAAAACATAGCCAGTCTTGGAAGTTTGTATTTCTTTGAAAAGGTTTCCATCTTACCTCTCTTCAACAAATGTCAGATGTATAAAGAATATGAGAGACTGTTATCATATGCAGTACACAGTCAATACTTGCCAGAAATTCTTGCAGTTATCTAATGTTGCTGTAAACCTCTGGCCAGACTCCCAGATTAATTTTCTTCTTGTATTTTAATAATTTTTTCAGATGTCAAGTTCTAGGTATTGTCACTGCTGTGTCAAATTTAAGCCACTTTTTAATGATGGCCTTAACAGTGTTCCATGGTATATCAGTATAGCTAATGCCTTAGTAAATTTCTTCACCCTTCTCTTGAATGAGAACTTGAATTAGATCCCTTTGCTGTGTTGTTTATGGATCATGACTTTTGCTTTAAAATGCAACTAAGAAAATGTCAGGAAAATCCTAAAAGAACAGCTAAATATTATATAGGGTTAATCAGCAAAATTTTACATGATGGCAGTGCTGTACTGACTATATATAGCAAGAGTTTAAATGTGATTGGCTTATTCCAAAAACATCCACATCCCCAAATATAAAAGAATGTTCACACTTCTACAACGATGCTATTTTAATTTTGTTATTTTTATTTCCCCTCAAAATTATATCAACTTGTTTTTCGATGGATTTGTAACTATTATGGATGACATTAAAAGTAGAAAAGGTTCTGAAATAATTCTTCTTGGTATAATTTTTTTACATGACAAAAAGCTGGCATATTAACAGATGTGTATAGATTATTTATATTTCAGAGGACCCAATTTCTATGTAGAGGGCCTAATTAATTAAAACTGTGTGATTTTATTGTTGGGAGAATCGAGCAAAATTATGTTGGCTCAAACAGTGACATAAAAAAGGTTAAAGAAAATATCTTCAGCTCATTTCTCCTCGATCCTTACCATTCCTGTATCAATATTCAAGACATTTCTCATGCCCCACGTAACTGTCCAGAAAGACAATATAAGAAAAAAAAATAAGAAAGGTATAAGCAGGGCAGAGGAGAGTATAATATCTAATTTTCCCCTGAATTAACCAAATCAACCCTAATTGATTTTCGAGAGATTTGTTACCCTCCAACAGCAACCAATTAGAATTCAGGCTTTACATCTTACACGACTTTGAAAAAAGAGAGCTTAGCATTGGCTGACTTGGGCAAGTAGGTCAATTTTTATCAATTTTAATAGATCATAGTAATAAATCAAATAAGTCAAACCATATTTTAGGAAGTCAGAGAACTAGGCTTGTTTAGTAACCTTTCACAATAAAATTAAAAAGTTTAGCATTTAAACTGAAACTGACATTTTTACTTCAAAACAAGGAAAATTGGGTGTTTCAAATTTAAGAGGAAGTTAATAGTTTGAGTAGATAATTTGGAAAAATAAAATAGTGAAAGTATTGTCATAATTCTAATGGTGGGCTTCAGAGCTTGTTAATTTTAATATACAGTGGGGACGGAAATTATTCAAACCCCATTAAAATTTTTCACTCTTTGTTTCATTGCAGCCATTTGGTAAATTCAAAAAAGCTCATTTTTTTCTCATTTATGTACACTCTGCATCCCATCTTGACTAAAAAAAACAGAAATGTAGAAATTTTTGCAAATTTATTTAAAAAGAAAAAGTGAAATATCACAATGTCATAAGTATTCAGACCCTTTGTAGGGTATGTAAAGTTTTGACTTTGCAGTAGGTAATAAAATTGCCTTAAAACATTCTCTCTCTCTCATTATTCTGGCATTTGGCAAATATTAATAATTACAGTAATCCCAATTGACCGAAACTGCGAAAGGTTTATTCTGATGTAATGTCAGATATTGAGGAAAACATATGTGTGTTTTGATATAGTGTATGTAAACTTCTGGTTTCAACTGTATATATACATATATGTAGAAGTTAAAAAAATGGTTTATGTTGCCATTTTCGGAGACCCTTTCTCTTTAAAATGCTATTAATTTGATATATATATCGCACGCTAATATATACAGTATATATATTAGTGTGCACCTTTACTTTCCTTTTTCCACTGTTCTTTATTACATTAAACGGTTTAATTCAAAGCTATGGCTCATCCTGGAAAAGACAATCATATGGAAATGTGGTTATGTTAACAGAAAAGATACTTTTGGCTCTTGAAAGAAGGGGAAAAACAGATGTATGAGAAATTTAAAAAAAAAAGTCAAGTAAGGGGTTAAAATGGAATGCTTACATGTCTTATTGAGATATTTGACTTAACTATATGAAAAAATTAAGGTATAACCAATAATAATGATAGGCACATCTCTTGAAAAAAAAACCTGCCGTTTTTTAGTATTGAACTTTTCCTACACTTTCCAGTTGTGTCTCCCTAAATTAGTAATACTAATTTAAATCTCAGTCAGAAGACATGTCTGAAACCGTCAATGGAGGTACGCTGTAATACCTGTAGTTATTAATAATATTGTACATTGATTGATTGTCTCATTATTTTATCTTGTTTCTTATAAATCAGCATGTCATCATTTTCTGAGTCATTTATATAACAAAAGTTCACTAAGTTGTGCAAAATTAGTAACTTTTTGCAAACGTAACTTGTTTTGTATTCAGTAAGTTTTTGATTGGCAAATTTGCTTAATGGAATCATTTTCTTACACTCGCAATGTACAATAACACATTATAACTTAGACTGTGATATTTCAATAATGCCAAAAATACATATGCTAATTTTTCTTGGCTTCCGTCCAATTTCAGATAATTAGCTAGTTCTTCCCAGTGCTGAAATTAGGATTGATGAGCAGGCATTATTTTTTCTGGATACCACATAAGTGCCTAAGTAACCTTCCTAGAAAACAATTCATTAACCTTTTCTAAAGCTCCTCCCAATAAATATTCTGGCTCATATAATAAATAGCTACATATTACAATTGTATTAATTAACCAATTAAAATAATGATTTTTCAGTTCCAGAACGTGACTTTTTCCTTGGTAGAAATAACAGTTGACTAATGATAAACATATGTTAATGTATTCACAGAAAATAATGTGGACCCCATTGACAGCTACTTGTTCCTACCTGATTTCTAAGTATAAAACCCGTCTAATTCTATAGTGAAAGTGACAGAATACAAACGATCAACAGCGAAACTGTCAGAATGATATATAGTGTCTGGATCACTCTGCAGTTAACACTTTTCCTAAGTGGCCTGTCAAATGTAAAATGGCTCTTATGTAGTGTAAGTAACTACTTCCAGTGAATGGCTGCATCTGTTGGAAGGTTGCGCGGCTGTAAATGTGTCATTGTTTAAGTTCCATTAAAAAGAGATACATTTCATATCCGCTTTAGGATTGGTGGTCATTACTGATGGACATAGATTTGGAGGATTGGGGTGTGTAATTTTTTTTTTTTTGCTTTAACTCATCCCCTCAAGTAATACTAAATATCCATAATTTTAAATAATTATACTAGGCTAAAAACCTTGCTTGTTACATGCACATTGGTGCATTATAAATTAGAATTGCTCTAATGCGTTTTAATAAATATATTGTACCAGCAGCCAAAAATTAGAAAGTGATAAGGCTCTACTCAAATATATTCTTGGCACAGTGGTCAGCGCATTCATTTGGAAAATTCACATTCTGTATGTCCCAATGTAAACCTGCTCAAGGAAAGGTTTTGCTTTGGTATCTGTTATGGAGAATGTTAATTATGGTTATTAGAATGACCAACACAAGTGGTAAGTGGTATGGTTGATAGAATCCAATCTGTTTTTGTTTTTCATGATTATATAAAAATCACATTTTGAAATATATGGAATGTATATACAGTATGCATGTGATGTTACTACCTACAGTATAAGACTTAAAAAGTGATAAAATCTCATCAACCGCTTGTCAATATGTCAAATGTGAACTCATCTTTAATAGATCAAGCTTAAATAGCTATCATTTGCGTCACTTACAAACAGACTGATGAGGACAGAGTCAATTTATCAACCACAAATCTAAGAACAAAGGTTGACAAATGTTGTCCATTAAATTAGAGAAGCACATTGCATATTGGTCTTGGTGTAAAAAGGCATCGGTCATCAGAATTTCTATCATTCATAAAAATATTTATATGGGTATATTGCTCTTTCAAAAACAAATCCAGCAATAGCGGTACATGACCAGTCCGTTCATTCATTACTGAGAAATCAGCATTTAAACTGATGTGAGTGAGCTTGTAGATGTGGAATTTCAGTGATTCAAGTTATCACAGCTCAGGAGCTGTTAGGCACTAGAGTGGAAGTGACAAAAGCTTCAGATCTACAGCCTCATTTACATATGAATTCACCTGATATTTTCTCAGTAATGGAAGAATGGACTGGCCATTTTTGAAGGTAATGCATATAAATAGTTTGGAGTGTAAAACCTACTGGCTTTAAAGGGTAGGTGATATAAGAATATTAATTACTGTTTTATACATATTTTTATGCTAAACATATTCCGAATATTTTTATATATATATATATATATATATTTTTTTTTTTTTTTTTCTGTATATCTATACGTTTAGTCCCTTAAAAATGTAACAAGGTTTGGCTGAAGAAGTGCAGGCAATGATTCATCAAAGCCTTCAAATGAGAAAACTGCCATAAAACGCATACAAAAGTCAGAAATCTTTGTGTATCGCCCTATTTTTTGACTTTTCAGTGCGTTTTACATCAGTTTGAAGCCGCTCTGCCACAATGGGGGGAACTGGGAAAGAGCCAGATTGTCAAGTTCAGCAAAAGTGCTGGTGTGCCAGAAATGCTCTTCTACTTACTCCCTTACTGGAGTGGCATTTCTTGTGAGGCACACTGAGGAGCATGCCACTAAATAACATTACTGAATTTGATGCATCATACTCCTGCGAGCCCTCTATTAACAATGGCATGCACAATACCAGTCTTAATTAATTTTTCCCTTCCTTTTTTATGGGGTGAGTTTAACTTTTTAATATCACTGTTATAATTTTAAATTATCAACAGACATTTTCTAAATCTTTCTGGAAGGCAATAGAAAACAGAAATTAGCAAATTTATTTGAGTTATTCTTGAATTTTGCAGAAAACTGTATTCTACAGATTTTTTTCCAAATTAACTTGATGCAAATTCAGCAAAATGGGGGGTAAACGTGGCTTTAATTTTGCTAAAAAGTGGAGGGCTAGGAAAATGGTAAAGAAAAGAAAATCTCACCATTCACCTGTCCCGATGAAGTAATAGCCTTCCATCTGACCTTCAACGCTTCTTCTTTTCTCCTTACCTTTTCAAGGAATTCTCTTCTGACTGTTCACTCTAGGTCAGGACTTTCAGGTAAGGGCCTGTCACACTAAGCGATATCGCTAGCAATATCGTAATAACGTCACTGGTTTTTGTGACGTTATAGCGATATTGCTAGCGATATCGCTATGTCCGATACTTACCTCCGACTGCTCCCCGCTGGATATCGCTGATTGTGCGAGAATGTCCTGGGCCACTTCTTGTCATCAGCTTCCTGCTGTTACGATGAGCGACGCGTGGACGCTGGCGGGAGGACGTCAGGATCGCCTCGTCTGACAGGTAAGTAGCGACCCCCGACCCCTGCGATGTCGCTGGTGAGATCTGCCTGTGTGGCAGCTCACTAGAGACCACTTAGTGATGTACCAGCGATCCTGACCGTGTCATATCGCTGGTCGGGATCGCTGGTACATCGCTAAGTGTGACAGTACCTGTAGACAGTGGCTCGGATGTCACTGTGCTCTGTGTTATCACAGTAAAGATCTTGCCATCACAACATTATTATTCATGTCACTAGAGTTGAGCAACTTTGGTCGGATCGGGTTTCATGAAACAAAATTTGTTTCAGATGAAACTGGTCCGACTAGGGCAAAAAAAGTCGGAGTTTCGTCTGAAACCCGAACCCAATGCAAATCAATGGGAAATAAAAGTCGGCATTGAGCAGATGACATTCATCCACTCAATGCCGACTTTTATTCCCCATTGACTTGCATTGGGGTCGGGTTTCGGACGAAACTCCAACTTTTTTTGCCCTAGTCGGATCAGTCTCATCTGAAACAAATTTTGTTTCATGAAAACCGATCCGACCAAAGTCACTCAACTCTACATGTCACCTTTAGTGATGACACTTTTTGCAGTGATGTCAGTCAAAAGCCTTATCAAGCCAAATACAAAGGCCTGGAATGAAGGAGGCTGAAGAAAATGAAGTCAAGAGGGGAAGGAGACTAGAACAGATGCTGAGGACTGGACATCTGGCAGTGGAGAGGGCAAAACAGGTGAGCAATAAGGTATTTGTATTTCTTATTATATTCTACAGTTATTTTATTTTTTTTCTTTTCTATATATCCTATATTTATGTTGGTCTGGGGTGTAGAGACACCCTAGATCATAAAAAATAAAACAGAATAATATTAGTACTAATCAAATTTGCTTATAAAATCTGCATAATTCAAAAATTCAAATCTTGGAAGTTCCTCTCATGAAACAAACAGCAACACTAATATTATTGTTTTATGTTATGCTTTTTTCTATTTAACAGGCAATATATGTAACATGTTAGCTTGATTATGCAGGGCAGTATGATCAATACAAACAAAATTATATCTTTTTTATACATGATTCAATACTTTTGTTGAAAATTTTTTTTATGAAAGTCTTTTGTTTTTGTGCGATCATATTCTGAGAGACAGAACTTTTAAAAAAATTTTGTCAATTGAGCTGTGTTGAAGCTTGTTTTTTGTGGCATGAGCTGACATTTATATTGGTATATACCATTTTTGCTAATCTTTTAATTCATTGTCTCCAGGCTACATGAATAAAAACAGCAATTCTGACATTTTTTCTAGTTTTTACTGTGCAATATAAATAATATATTCTCTGGATGAGTGAAATTGCAGCAATAACATTTTTTAATGTTTCACTAATTTTCACAATTTATATTAATTATTAATATTTTGAGATACAGCTCTGGCAAACATTAAGAGACCACTGCAAATTTTCAGTTTGTCTGATTTTTCTCTTTATAGGTATATTTTTTTATTAAAATGTAAATTGTTCTTTTATTCTATAAACTACTGAAAACATGTCTCCGAATTTCCAAGCACTAAATTTTGTATTTTTTTTTACAAAAATGTGAAATGGTCAAAATTAAATAAAAGAACCAGTGCTTTCAGACTTCAAATAATGCTTAGAAAACAAGTTCATAATCATTTAGAAACGACAATACTAATGTTTTAACTCAGTAAGAGTTCAGAAATCAATATTTTATGGAATAACCAATATTTTAAACACAGCTTTCATGCGTCTCGGCATGCTTTCCACCAGTCTTTCACACTGCTCCTGGCACAAAAATTAAAGCAGTTCTTCTTTGATGGCTTCTGACTATCCATCATCCTCTTGATTACATTCCAAAGGTTTACAATGGGGTTCAGGTCTGGAAATTGGGCTGGCCATGACAGGGTTTTGATGTGGTGGTCTCTTAATTTTTCCCAGAGCTGTACATAACTTTTCTTTCATCGCAGCTGATTTAAAGTTTATTTTTTGCATGATGAATTGATGTTTTAGGAAATGTTTGATTGCATTTAGATTTATGCCATGGAGTAAAAACTGAATGGTACTCATAATGTACATTTATGCCATGACATGACAAGGTGTTTTTCAAAGTCATGAAATTTAGCAGTATTTTAATGGCCAAAGTGATCTGTTCACCATGAGTTCTTCTCAGATTTTCTGTTGTCTCAGACAAGATAAATTATAATTCATTTAATAAATTACCAGCCTGAAGTGAGTCCATCTTGAAAAGGACCAAAATCAAGGGTAATACCAAAAATTGCTAACACATGGAGAGGTCTTAATAAATTCTTCATACGATTTTTAATTGCAAATTCTGCTCCAGTCAGAGAGACTGATGGTCAGGGACATAACATGGGAGAAATTGCTCAAGTGTCTGGTTGGTACTAGTGTTGTGTGATACCATCCAATATCGTGAAATATCGGATCGGATTGGATCGGACCGATACCCAAAAAGTATCGGGTATCGCTGATTTCGACATCGGAAACCCATGCAATTCAATGGGGCTCAAATATTGGAATGAAAATAAACCCTTTCTTTACTTACACATCCAGTTTGGGAGAGGGGAAGAGTGTGGGCGGTGCGTGAGTGGACACTGTGCGTCTCTGTGTGTGCGGGCGGGGTCTGTACGGGCCTGCCGGGGGTCTGTGCGGACTGCCGGGGGTCTGTGCGGGCCTGCCGGTGGTCTTTGCGGTCCTGCTAGGGGTCTGTGCGGGTTGCCGGGGGTCTGTGCGGGCCTGCTGGGGGTCTGTATGGGCCTGCCGGGGGTCTGTATGGGCCTGCCGGGGGTCTGTGCAGGCTGCCGAGGGTCTGTGCGGGCCGGCCGGGGGTCTGTGCGGGCCTGCTGGGGGTCTGCACGGGCCTGCCGGGGGTCTGTGCGGGCATGCCGGGGGTTGTGTGTGTGCAGCCATTGTCCGATGGGACAATGCTACAACATATATACTACATACATACTACATATATACTACATTCAGACAACATACATACATACTACATATATACTACATTCATACAACATACATACATACTACATACATACTACATGCAATGCATTCATACATTCATACAATACATACATATAGACATACAGTACATATAACAGAGTAAATACTCACCATCACTTGTCATTTTGATCCCCGAAGCCAGTGTCATCTGTAAAGAAATATTAAAATAACAAACGAGCAATATACTCCCCGATCCGCAGAAATCCATGAGTGTCCCACGACGATCTCCTGTGGAGAACAGCAGCATCAGCTGATGCGACCGCTCTCTAGGGGCACCAGGAATACAATGACGGGAGGTAGATATCCTTCCGCACTGTATTCCTCCGCCACTGTAAAAAAATAGTCCCTAGTCTCATTTTTGGCATTGCTGTGTGAGAAAGTTCCCACACAGCTTTTTCCATAAAGTGAGACCAGTGAACTATAGTAACCTCTCAGTGATGCACTACAGGAGATCATCGTGGGACACTCGTGGATTTCAGTGGATCAGGGAGTATATCGGTTGTTTGTTATTTTAATATTTTTTACAGTGAAATGACACTGGCTTCGGGGATCAAAGTGACAAGTGATGTGAGTATGTACTCTATGTTATATGTACTGTATGTCTATATGTATGTATATTGTATGAATGTATGAATGTATTGTATGTAGTATGTATGTAGTATGCATGTAGTATGTATGTTGTATGTATGTAGCATGTTGTATGTATGTTGTATGTAGTATGTATGTATGTTGTATGAATGTAGTATACAGTATATGTAGTATGTATGTAGTATGTATGCTGTATGAATGTAGTATATATGTAGTATGCATGTAGTATGTATGTATGAATGTAGTATATATGAAGTACGTATGTAGTATGTATGTATGTTGTATATATGTAGTATGTATGTTGTATGTATGTAGCATGTTGTATGTATGTTGTATGTATGTAGTATGTAGTATGTATGTATGTATGTTGTATGAATGTAGTATATATGTAGTATGTATGTAGTATGTATGCTGTATGAATGTAGTATATATGTAGTATGTATGTATGTTGTATGAATGTAGTATATATTTAGTATGTATGTGTTATGTAGTATGTATGTATGTTGTATGAATGTAGTATATATGTAGTATGTAGTATGTATGTTGTATGAATGTAGTATATATGTAGTATGTATTATGTAGTATGTATGCTGCATGAATGTAGTATATATGTAGTATGTATGTAGTATGTGTGTTGTATGAATGTAGTATATATGAAGTATGTATGTAGTATGTAGTATGTATGTATGTTGTATATAAGTAGTATGTATTTGGTATGTATGTTTTTTTTTTTACATTCAACACATTAGCCGGATGATGGGACTACTACTGTCCCATCATTGGCTAATGTGTCAATCACTGTCATTGTAGCAGGCATAACCCGATGGTACTTGTTTTCCCATCGGACGATGCCTGCACACACACAACCCCCGGCAGCCCCGCACAGACCCCTGGCAGGCCAGTACAGACCCCCAGCAGGCCCGCACAGACCCGCGGCAGCCAGCACAGACCCCCGGCAGGCCCGTACAGACCCCTGGCAGGCCCGTACAGACACCCGGCAGGCCCACACAGACCCCTGGCAGCTCGCACAGACCCCCGACAGGCCCACAAAGACCCACGGCAGGCCCGCACAGACCCCCGGCAGCCCGCACAGACCCCTGGCAGGCCTGCACAGACCCCCGGCAGCCCACACAGACCCCTAGCAGGCCCATACAGACCTCCGGCAGGCCCGCACAGACCCCCGGCAGGCCAACACAGACCCCCAGCAGCTCGCACAGACCCCTGGCAGGCCCGTAGAGACCCCTGGCAGGCCCGTACAGACACCCGGCAGGCCCGCACAGACCCCCGGCAGGCCAACACAGACCCCCAGCAGCTCACACAGACCCTCGGCAGGCCCGCACAGACCCCCGGCAGGCCCGTACAGACCCCCGGCAGGCCCGCACAGACCCCCGGCGGGCCCGCACAGACCCCCGGCAGGCCCGCACAGACCCCCGGCAGGCCCGTACAGACCCCCAGCAGGCCCGTACAGACCCCCGGCAGGCCCACACAGACCCCCGGCAGCCCACACAGACCCCCAGCAGGCCCATACAGACCTCCGGCAGGCCTGCACAGACCCCCGGCAGGCCAACACAGACCCCCAGCAGCTCGCACAGACCCCCGGCAGGCCCGTACAGATCCCTGGCAGGCCCGTACAGACACCCGGCAGGCCCACACAGACACCCGGCAGGCCCACACAGACCCCTGGCAGCCCGCACAGACCCCCGACAGGCCCACACAGACCCCCGGCAGCCCTCACAGACCCCTGGCAGGCCCGCACTGACCCTCGGCAGCCCACACAGACCCCCAGCAGGCCCATACAGACCTCCGGCAGGCCCGCACAGACCCCTGGCAGGCCAACACAGACCCCCAGCAGCTCACACAGACCCTCGGCAGGCCCACACAGACCCCCGGCAGGCCCATACAGACCCCCGGCAGGCCCGCACAGAACCCCGGCGGGCCCGCACAGACCCCCGGCAGGCCAACACAGACCCCCAGCAGCCCGCACAGACCCCCAGCAGCCCGTACAGACCCCCGGCAGGCCCGTACAGACCCCCGGCAGGCCCACACAGACCCCCGGCGGGCCCGCACAGACCGCGCATCATGATGACATCATTTCAGCAGCCAATCACAGCCATCCCTTAGTTAACATGGCTAACACAACTGGCTCATTGCATTATGGGAACTTCTGATTCTGGTATTCGATATTGTAAAAATATCGGTACTTGGTATCGGAACTCCGATACAGCGAATATCGGCCGATACCCGATATTTGCAGTATCGGAATGCTCAACACTAGCTGGTACATTTTGTCTGACCATTAGTCTCTGCGTGATGCACATATGAAGAAGACAATTATACACTGATCATTTTACAATCTGACCTCCAGAATTTAGAAACAAATTGTGTCCCCTAGTCATAAACCAAATTTTCTGAAACATCATGTAGATGTACTAGAAATGTAACATATACAGTGCTGTGCAAATTATTTGGGGCAAAACTTTTTTTTAAATAAAATCATAATTTGGTTACCAGTCAGTGATTCAAACCAGTTTTAATTGCTTTGAACAGGTGTTCAGATATTGTTTGTTTACAGGAGGTTAAGATGGCGGTCGACCACAACCATATTTCCAGCACAAAAACTACTACCCTCATCAATTCAAGTCTTTAGGTCCCTCTAAGAAAGCTGGAGTCATTACTTTGGTAAGTGGCAATGTCCCATTCAAATTGCTCAATGAGGTCACTGATTCCCTGGGGAGATATCATATCCTTGTCTGTCTCCTCAATAATAGGCTCAGCACAGTAGTGAACACCTACATGTTCCCAATAAAGGACAAATTTCTTTCCTAAATAAACTCTAAAAGAAAATTAACAAAACTAAATCTGGGGACCTGGTCCTGGCTGGAGACTTTAACATAATACCTGACAGCAGCATGGATTCTACATCATCGGTTAGGTATAGGGCTCCAGTACTAAAACATTGGCTTATTCAAAATGAATACTACGACCAGTTTCACTGCCTTAACACGTCTTCAAGGGAATACACCCTCTATTCCGATGTCCATATGACATCCTCACAAATTGATCTGATTCTCACAAATATTTTTTCATTAACTAAGTTTCAAAGTATCAAAATCCTGAATAAGTCCTTATCTGATCACTCCCCGGTCTTAGCACAATTCACACTAGGCCCATCTCTAGAGAATACCTGTATCTGGAAAAATAACCCATAACTTTTTAAAATACTTGAGTTTAAACAAGAGATTGAAAATCATATTGCCAACTTCTTAAATGAAAACCAATCAGACAAAATTGATATTTTCACACTGTGGAACGCCCACAAGGCTGTATTATGGGGAACTCTCATCCAGATTTCCTCGAGGTATAGAAAGAAAAACAGAAAAAAAATTGCCACTTTGTAAAAACACATCAATGAGATAGAGGAACGACAAAATAATCTGTCACTTCCTTCCCCTGCCCTTCAAGGGGAAATTTTTAAACTAAAGGGGCCTTTACACATAGAAATATTGCTAGCGATATCGCTAAAGCGTCACCGATTTTGTTATGCAGCAACTATATCGCTAGCGATATCGCTATGTGTGATACTTACCTCCGACCGGCTCCCCCGCTGTCTGTCGCTGATCGCGTGAGATCGTGCAGCTCCATTTCTTGTCGGGCGGTTCCTGCTGGGCTTCCTGCTGGCGCCGACGAGCGATGCGTGGACTCGGGCGGGAGGACGTCGGGATCGCCACGTCTGAAAGGTAAGTAATGACCGCTGCTGCGTCGCTACATCGCTGTGAGATCTGCCTGTGTGGCAGCTCACTAGCGACCATTTAGCGATGCACCAGCGATCCTGACTGGGTCGTATCGTTGTCGGGATAGCTGGTGCATTGCTAAATGTAAAGGGGCCTTTAGGCAAAGCCTAAAACTTGAAATTAGCCAAGAATATGAGGCAGTAATCAAAGCTTCAAAATATAAGACTTATACATCACTGAACAGATCTACCAGATACATGATGGCAAAACTAAAACGGGAAAGAGTCAACAGAAGGATAAGCAAGATGGTCTTCCTCTCGGGCGAACCAAAAACACACCCTAAAGACATCACTAACTCATCTGCAGAATTTTACCAGCATTTGTATAATCTTAAAGATGACCCTTGGACCCCTGTTGTGAACCACGAATCTATTAATAATTTTCAGGCGGACATTGACCTTCCCAGGTTGACTCATTCTGACCTGGAACTCCTTGATTGCCCCTTCTTGGAGGGAGAATTGTTGTCCATTATTAATAAATTAAAGGCCCAAAAATCCCCGGGACCGGATGGTTTCTCCTTCTAACACTTCAAGTCCTTTTCTAAAGCCTTGATTCCACATATGTTCTCAGTGTTTAATGCAGCATCCTCTCCGGATTCCTTCCCAAAGGAGATGCTTGAAGCTGTAATTGTTCTGATTCCAAAAGTGGGGGAGGACCCAGAGACTATGCAAAATTACAGGCCAATATCACTCATAAACACTGACATTAAAATTTATTCTAAATTGCTTGCCGAAAGGCTAAAAGGCATACTCCCTCGGTGGCTATCCGATGACCAGATTGGCTTTGTCGAGGGACGTCAGGTGGCAGATGGAACGAGGAGAGTTTTGAATCTACTTACCAGGGCAAATCTATCCAATACTAGATCAGCGTTTCCGGCATTGGACACAGAAAAGGCCTTTGACGGGATAAATTGGTTTTACCTGGAAGCGACTTTAACTAAATTTGGTTTCAGTTAAGGATTCCTGTCATAGGTCTTCACATTATATTCTGCCCCCACTGCCAGAATCTATGCTAATCATTGCCTCTCAAACCCGTTCCCTATTTCAAACGGAACAAGACAGGGGTGCCCGTTGTCACCCTTGCTCTTTGTGTTGGCATTAGAGCCACTGGCGGAGAAGATCAGATCCAATGAGAATATTGTAGGATTTGATTTCCCCTCCCATCTTTTTAAAATTGGATTATTTGCTGATGACCTCTTTTTGACCCTACTGGACCCCTTGAATTCCCTCAGAGCACTTGCTGCAGATTTGGAAATGTTTTCAAGGGCCTCTTATTTCAAAATTAATTTTCACAATTCGAAATTCTTAACCCTCAACATAACTTCGGTAGAAATCGAGGAGCTAAAGAGAAATACTGAGTTTGCCTGGGAAGATACAGGGATAGTTTATCTTGGGATCACTATAGCTAGTTCTATCCAGGCAACTGTCAAGGCAAATCTAAATGGGATCCTTGCAACTGTCTCCAAGGATATTTCCTTTTTCAGACAAATTGAACTATGTTTGGTAGGGTGATGGTTGCAAAATCCATCATTCTGCCCAAAATTCTCTATTTTTTAGGACGCTCCCGATCACTCTACCATTTCAATCTATACAAAATTTACAAAATTTGCTAAAATCATTTGTGAGGAATGATAGGAGGCCTAGAGTGACATCAGAAATTCTATCTAAACATAAGAGCAGAGGAGGTATGAGCATGCCTAACTTACATGCATACTACTCGGCCTTATTAATTAAGCAGAGCTGGTATTGGCTCAACAGTACACAAAAATTCCCGGCTTGGTTCTACCTGGAAAGAGACATAAGTAAATTTGGCTCTCTAAAAGAATTGCTTTTCTATTTCTTGTTTCAAGAGCCTTAAAAGGTATCTTCTCATCCTATTTTCAGTCCCATCATTTCTGCATGGAGATCACTGATCAAACCATACAAAAAAATTTAACAAAGTTGAACAGGCTTTGAGGTTTCCGCTTCGTGTAGTGGCTTTCATTTTTTACTTCCCTCTCTCAGAAATTTGGAATAATTTGGGTATTAAAAAAATAAAAAACATACACAATGGGTCTACTTTTCTCATATTCAGCGAATTAAAAGCCAAATATAATGTCCCCTCCTTTGAATTTTTCCCTTACTTAATGTTAAAAGACAAGGTACAAAAAATCCATTTAATTATGAAATTGTGTCTTCACTGCTGTGCAGCTTAAATAATAAACATACCTAGAGCCTAAGGAATGTTTACTCTTTTTTCAATAGAGAGGATCTCTCTTGTTAAGGGGCCTTTACACATAGCGATATCGCTAAAGCGTCACCGATTTTGTGACGCAGCAGCGATATCGCTAGCGATATTGCTATGTGTGATACTTACCTCCGACCGGCTCCCCCAATGTCTGTCGCTGATCGCGCAAGATTGTGCAGCTTCATTTTTCGTCGGGCGCTTCCTGCTGGCGCTGACGAGCGATGCGTGGACGCGGGCGGGAGGACGTCAGGATCGCCGCATCTGAAAGGTAAGCAACGACCGCTGCTGCGTCACTACGTTGCTGTGAGATCTGCCTGTGTGGCAGCTCACTAGTGACCATTTAGCGATGCACCAGCGATCCTGACCGGGTCATATCGTTGTCGGGATCGCTGGTGCATCACTAAATATAAAGGGGCCTTAAGAGTATATATTTAAGGAGATAGGAATCCGACCTTGGGATTGTTATTCCAATTGAGCAATGGGACATTGCCATAAAAAATACGTATAAGTCTAACATATCAATGACTCTTCATGAGTCTTATTTTAAACTACATACCAGGTGGTATCTCACGCCTATTAGACTCTCTCACATTAACAAGGACCATTCCCCCCTCTGTTGGAGAGGTTGTGGTCAACTGGGGAATCTTTACCACATTTTTGGTGTTGCCCGAATCTTAAACATCTCTGGCTCCAGGTTTCTCGTCATATTGAATCCTTCACTGGTAACTTTCCTTTGACTCCCCAAAAAGCATTGCTTTCCTTGGATATGGATCAATTGCACCTGTCAGTGAGACAGGTAGTTATTCATATCTTCCTGGTAGTTAAAAATAATTTGGCTTACTTTTGGAAGAAACCGGATCCTCCTAAATTCTCAGACATTTTAGACAAAATCTACCAACATAATGCTATTGAATGGAGGTTTGCAGTTATTAATAATACTATTCCGGCCCACACTAAAAAATGGAAGGTTTGGAATAGTAAATTTAAAAGAGTTTAAATTTAACTTTTCTCATATACCTCCTTACATGGTTGGTTTAGACTGCCCTCTTGCCTCTCCTTCTCAAAGGTTCAGCATTTTGTACCGCTTATTGGTATTACTATATTGTATATTTATTGATGTATGCTTTGTTACAAAGGTTCTCTATTTTTTATGACCTTTACATTTATCCTTTTCCTTCCCCCTTCCCCCTCCTTGTTCCCCCCTCCCTCTCCACATACCAGTTTTATAAAAATTTAATAAAAATATTTAAAAGTAAAACTGGTTTGAATCACTGACTGGTATCCAACTTATGATTTTACTTAAAAAAATTCTTTGTCCCAAATAATTTGCACAGCACTGTAACTTACTTAAGTTTTGGGAGGTAGGCAACATAAACAGGGGAGAAATGGAACTGTTTATTGAACCTGTCAATCACAACCCAAACAACAGTCATTCCCTTTGAAAATTGGCAACACAGTAATGAAATCCATGGAGAAGTGGGTTAAGGATCATTAGAAGCAAACAATAACTGGAGAAGGTCAGATGGAAAGGTTTGGGGTGTTTTAGTTAAAAATCAGGTTTCTCAGAATAAGACATACTCCTTATAATTTTGAACAACAGGTGGCCACCAAAATGTCCTGGTTACAGATCAAGCAATATTGTTAATTTCATTCCAAGGTGAACTGCAAGCCCAGAATCATGGAATGCTTGGAGACTATGTAACCAAATCGGTTAGGAAGAAATTACTTTTGGGCGGGAGTTGTTTTAGGGCTGTCTCTAGGGATCTAGAGATCTTCACTACAGTATCTATAGAAACAGATGACACTACTATACAATTGGCTAAAATCAAGATCCTGGGATTGAAATGGACAGAAAATTCAGTAAAGTGTTCAGCTTGAACCCCTTTCTCACCTTAGCCGTATCCATATGTTCCTGTGACCTGGGACGTATGAATACATCCCGGCGATTTTGCATGCACATGTGTTGTGAGCTCGCGATCGCTGCCAGGTGTCAGCTGATTCTGGCAGCTGACACCTGGCACTAAGCCAGAATAGAAAGCGATCAAAAAATGTAAAGTGTCTAAAAATTTTAACCGATAAAAACGTTAACTTCTCCTGCAAAAAAACAAGCCCTCACATGACTCTGTCGGCAAAAATATGGAAAAATTATAACTCTCAAAATATGGTGATGCAGTTTTTGCAATAGAAAGCATTTCCCGCCCACACTAAAAAATGGAAGGTTTGGAATAGTAAATTTAGAAGAGTTTAAATTTAAATTTTTCTCATATACCTCCTTACATGGTTGGCTTAGACTGCCCTCTTGCCTCTCCTTCTCAAAAGTTCAGCATTTTGTACCGCTTATTGGTATTACTATATTGTATACTTATTGATGTATGCTTTGTTACAAAGGTTCTCTATTTTTTATGACCTTTACATTTATCCTTTTCCTTCCCCCTTCCCCCTTCTTGTTTCCCCCTCCCTCTCCACATACCAGTTTTATAAAAATGTAATAAAAATATTTAAAAGTAAAACTGGTTTGAATCACTGACTGGTAACCAACTTATGATTTTACTTCAAAAAGTGCTTTGTCCCAAATAATTTGCACAGCACTGTAACTTACTTAAGTTGTGGGAGGTAGGCAAAATAAATGGGAGAAATGGAACTGTTTATTGAACCTGTTAATCTCAACCCAAACAACAGTCTTTCCCATTGAAGATTGGCAACACAGTAATGAAATCCATGGAGAAGTGGGTTAAGGATCATTAGAAGCAAGCAATAACTGGAGAAGGTCAGATGGAAAGGTTTAGGGTGTTTTAGCTCAAAAACAGGTTTCCCAGAATAAGACATACTCCTTATAATTTTGAACAACAGGTGGCCACCAAAATGTCCTGGTTACAGATCAAGCAATATTGTTAATTTCATTCTAAGGTTAACTGCAAGCCCTGAATCGGTTAGGAAGAAATTACTTTTGGGCGGGAGTTGTTTTAGGGCTGTCTCTTGGGATCTACAGATCTTCACTACAGTATCTATTGAAACAGATGACACTATACAACTGGCTAAAATCAATATCCTGGGATTGAAATGGATAGAAAATTCAGTAAAGTGTTCAGCTTGAACTCCTTTCTCACCTTAGCCGTATCCATATGTTCCTGTGACCTGGGACGTACGGATACATCCCGGCGATTTTGCGTGCACATGTGTTGTGAGCTCGCAATCGCTGCCAGGTTTCAGCTGATTTTGGCAGCTGACACCCGGCACTAAGCCAGAATAGAAAGCGATCAAAAAATGTAAAGTGTCTAAAAATGTTACCGATAAAAACGTTAACTTCTCCCGCAAAAAAACAAGCCCTCACATGACTCTGTCGGCAAAAATATGGAAAAATTATAACTCTCAAAATATGGTGATGCAGTTTTGGCAATAAAAAGCATTTTTTAGAGTGTGACATCAGCCAAACACAAAAAAAGATATAAATCTGGTATCACTGTAAAGTCACCTAATCACTTATACTGCACAAAGAACGGCATAAAAAATAAAACCAATTCTTGGCTTGTTGTTTTGATCATTCTGCCCACCAAAGATCGCAGTAAGGCTCGGTGCATCCTTTGCTTTGCGATAAGCTCTTACACTGGGGCTGGGACTGGGATTCAGAAGGAACCTCAGGTGGAAGATTCCCTACAATGAGGCAGATGGAGACACTGTTCACTGAGCAACATCCACTGCTGCTTGTTTCTGGAAAACACCCATGGAGTCAAAATCATCACTACATCTGTAGATAAATTCCCAAAGGGGTATAATTTCCAAAATTGGGGATTCTGCTCTTCTAGCAATTAATGGCTGTTGTATGGAGAAAAACAAAAGGGATGGTACTCACCGTTCTGAAGTAGTGAATTTATTTACAAGTAAAAAAGCATAGGCTCGGGAGAGATGTGTGAACTATGGAAAATGGCTGTTTCACGCCCAATTAATGGCTCTGCATATGGAGTCAGCAAACTATTCTAAGAAAATCGGAGCTCCAGGAGGCAAAAAGCACTCTGTCTCTCCCATATCTCACCACATGGGTAAGCAGTACTATACAGCCACATATAGGTTATTGCCATGTTCAGAAGAAATTGTGGGACAAATTATGGTGCTATTTTTACCCACTTCTTGTGTGGAAATGTAAAGTATGGGGCTGAAACAAGATATTGATGGTAAAAATGCACTTATTTTTTCTTCACAGCCCAAAGGTATAAAATTCTGTGATATACCCGTGGTGTAAAAATGACCACTGATTCACTAAGTGAATTCGTTGAGAGGTGTAGTTTGTAATATGGGGTAAATTATGGAGGTTCTGCTGTCCTGGCAACTCAGGGGCTATCCCGGTGTGTCATAACACACCATAACAGTAAAAGCTGTACAATAGTATGGTGCTCCTTCCCTTCTGAGTTTTGCACTATGCCTGAAAATATTTCCCGATTACATGAAGTATATTGGCGCACTGAGGAAAAAGTGGACCTCAAATTGTTGCAAAAAAATTCCTATTATCCATTAGAAAAATTTAAAACTTGGGGCTAAAACAACATTTTGGTGGTAAATATGTAATTTATTCTTTTGTCACTGCTCAATGGTATAAAGCTCTGTGAGGCACATGTGTCGATATGATCACTGCACCCCTAGATGAATTCATTGGGGAGTATAGTTTGTAAAATGACATATGGGGGTTTATGTTGTTCTTACACCTCAGAGGCTCTGCCAATGCGACGTGCAATTTTCTAACCATGCCATCAAAATCTGAACTCCAATGTGGCACCTCTTCCCTTCTGAGTTTTACACTGTGCCACAAAAGTAGGATTCTAACACATATGAGGTATCGGTGTACTGAGTAGAAATTGCTCATTGCCCATGTGAAAATGCAATTTTGGTGCTAAAATAACATTTTTGTGGGGCAAATGTAACTTTTTTATTTTCACAGCTAAATGTTATAAACTTATGTGCAGCACATGAAGGTTTGATGTGCTCATCACACATCTAAATACATTTCTTGAGGGGTCTAGTTTCCAAAATGGAGTCACTTGTTGGGGTTTCCATTGTTTAGACACATCAGGGACTCCAAACGTTAAATGGCGTTCACTAATTGTTCCAGCAGATTGTGTCAAATGGCTCTTCTTCCCTTCCAAGCTCTGCCGAGAAGCCAAACAGTAGCTTTCCCCCACATATGGAGTATCAGCTTGCTCAGGTGAAATTGCACAACAAATTTTGTGATCCATTTTTTCTGTTACCTTTGTGAAATTAAAAAAATTGAATCTAAAATAAATTTTTCATGAAACAAGTTAAATGTTAATTTTTTTCACACTCCAAAAATTCCTGTAAAGCATCTGAAGGGTTAATAAACTTCGTGAATGTGGTTTTGAACAGCTTGAGAGGTGCATTTTTTAGAATGGTATCACTTTCTATCATATAGACTAGTGATGAGCGAGTATACTCGTTACTCGAGATTTCCCGAGCATGCTTGGGTGATCGAGTATTTGGATGTGCTTGGAGAATTAGTTTCTGTCACTGTAGCTGCATGATTTGCGGCTGCTAGCCAGCTTGAATACATGTGGGGATTTCCTAACAAACAGGCAATCCCCACATGTGTTCAGGCTGGCTAGCAGCCACAAATCATGCAGCTACAACAACAGAAACTAAATCTCCGAGCACATCCAAATACTTAGAGATCTTCCGGGCATGCTCGGGAAATCTCGAGTGAGTATACGGGCTCATCATTAATATAGGCCCGTCAAAGTCACTTCAAATGTGAGGTGGTCCCAAAAATGTGGTTTTGAAAATTTTGCTGGAAAAATGTGAAATTGCTGGTAAGCTTTTAACCCTTATAATATCCTAACAAAAAAATGTTTTTAACAAATTGTACTGATGTAAAGTAGACATGTGGGAAATTTGTGCGCATGCACAAATCCTACTAGCGCATGGCCAGCGCACGTCTGTGCACCCTATGCTAAAGATAGGGTGCGCAGATCGCATGCGGCCATGTGCGATAGTAGGAGATGACCGGATGGGGCGGGCAGGGGGTGGGGCTTAGCGGCACCGTGCGCTGCATGTAAAATATGCTAGTGTGAAACCAGCCTTACAATTCAAAGTTTTAAAATTGCTAAATTTTTCACGTTTTCACCAAATTTCCATTTTTTCACAAATAAACACAAGTTATATTGAAGAAATTTAGCCCATATCATGAAGTACAACATGTCCCAAAAAAACATTCTCAGAATCAGTATGATCCGTTAAAGCATTCCAGAGTTGTGACCTAAAAGTGACAATGGTCAGAATTGTAAAAATTGGCCTGGACATGAACGTGCAAACCACCTTGGGGAGTAAAAGGGTTAACATTTATAGTACCCACTCTAAATATTATGACAAAATCAAACATAGAGGAGCATAAAGACCATCTAGTTTGCCTATGGCTTATTATTTCAGCTGATTCCAGATAAGTAAGATTTTATGATAAGTGATCACTGTGAGTTAATGTTTGACACCTTCGAGGAAGTGGCATCATTCTTTGCAGATCTACTCAATTGCCAAAAATTCACAATAACCGGCACCATAATTCTTTTCAACAGATGAAATTTTTTGTGAAAAGAAGGATAATGGATGAAGTAGAGTGAAAGTGATAACCCCACTCTCACAGTAACCTCAGAAGCATCAACCGCCACAATTTGAGAACATTCTAGGTCAGGCTGAAGCAATACAGAATTTAATGAGAATCATTCATCTAATTCAGTGAAGGCACGGATTACCTCAGGTTCCCAGTTAACTTTCTCAGCCCCTTTCATAGGTAATTTTTGAGAAATCCTTAATAAATTTACATTTGCAAACCTTAGAAAGCACCCCAAAATCTTCAGAGAACTGGCTTGGAACGGACAAAAATTCAGGTGTCAAGATGTAGAAAGATCATATACTTATTCAAAGATATTTGCAACTACAATTGCTACAAAAGGAGGCTCTACAAAGTACTGACCTTAGGGGACTGAATAATTATGCACTCTGAAGTTTTCAGTTATTTTGACTTATTTGCTGTTTGCTTCACAAAAAAAGAAAAACGAATGTTCACAGTTGTAGGCATGTTCCTTACATGAACTGAAGCAAACCCTAAAAAAAACTGTGAAATTCCAGGCTGTGAGGTAGCAAAACATGAAAAATACCAAGGGGTAAATAGTTGTGACAGTTACTGTATATATCATACAGAGTCACTGAGTCACACCAAGGACAGTGGGTGATGGTCTCAGCTCATATATTCCCCCTTCCTATACATGAGCCTTTTTACAGGTCACATAGCAGTACATTCTCCAATGGAAATTCATAAATCATACTTAGACTGCAGGCTAAGGATCTTAGTCACAAGACTAATGTAAAGCATTTATATGAACACTGATAACAGCAGCTAATGCAAGATAGCTGCCTAAATGATAATGAACAGAAAGCAAACATTACATATCTAAAATCAGAAAAGAAAATAAGAATATCTAGCATGACATGGTTTAAATAAGTAAAACAAAAAAGGTGATGCATTCCTTCTATACAATACCAAGAGGTGATTCTATAAGCAAAGTGTTAAATAGATCCACCATAGTCCTGTGGAACAAGCTATAATTATATTATAGATCTTATCTGTTCCATGTAGTTCCACATCTTGGACCCCCTATTGGCCTGTTAATGATAACCTATCCTCACTATAATATGCCCAGACAACCCTTTCAATAATATGCAATCTAAATCTATAAATTAAAAGGTTTTCTCTGATTACTATTGTTACATTTCTTGACAAAAGATTTGAAAAAGAATAGAGCAAAAGTGAGTCATATTTTGCTATCTCATTAAATCACATTTTTGTGCTATTTTATATTATTATGGTGTTTTATAATAATGAGTTAAAAACTTTGCATCACCATCAGAACTATTTTATGACATTCACACATTTATATGTAAAAGAAATAATAATTATCATTCACGGATTTTCAATTTTGAATGGTTGTAGAGTATCATTAAAAATAAAATATCTTTCATATGTATCAGATCCACCACATTACATGGTGTATATCAAAATCAGTCAACATGTGTCCTTCACAGAAGGAATGCTCATTGTAGTCACACTCTGCTCAGCCTAATGGTTAGGGTCCACTTGCAGCATATACTGTATTCCTAAATATTCCTAAATAACTCTACTCTTTAAAAATGTATGTGTACATTTTAAACACTAAAGGTACTGTCACACTAAGCGATGTACCAGCGATCCCGACCAGCGATATGACACGGTCAGGATCGCTGGTACATCGCTAAGTGGTCGCTAGTGAGCTGCCACACAGGCAGATCTCACCAGCGACATCGCAGGGGTCGGGGGTCGCTACTTACCTATCAGACGAGACGATCCTGACGTCCTCCTGCCCGCATCCACGCGTCACTCGTCACAGCAGGAAGCTGACGACGAGAAGCGGCCCAGGACATTCTCGCGCGATCAGCAATAACCAGCGGGGGAGTGGTCGGAGGTAAGTATCAGACATAGCGATATCGCTAGCGATATCGCTATAACGTCACAAAAACCAGTGACGTTATAGCGATATTGCTAGCGATATCGCTTAGTGTGACAGGCCCTTAAGTAATGAGATTAATGAGATTTTTTTCACTGCATCAGTACTCTGCTGTGTGGTCTAGTCTCCTAACCTGCGCATTACTAAGAGGTCATTTAATCAGGGGTCGGTGTTCGGACCTATTCTCTTCAACATATTTCTTCAACATATTTATTAACGATCTGGTAGGTTTGCACAGTAAAATATCGATATTTGGAGATGATACAAAACTATGTAAAGCAGTCAATACAAGAGAAGATAGTATTCTGCTACAGATGGATCTGGATAAGTTGGGAACTTGGGCCGAAAGGTAGCAGATGCAGTTTAACAATGATAAATGTAAGGTTATACATATGGGAAGAAGGAATCAATATCACCATTACACACTGAATGGTAAACCACTGGGTAAATCTGACAAGGAGAAGGACTTGGGGATCCTAGTTAATGATAAACTTACCTGGAGCAGCCAGTGCCAGGCAGCGGCTGCCAAGGCAAACAGGATCATGGGTACATTAAAAGAGGTCTGGATACACATGATGAGAGCATTATACTGCCTCTGTACAAATCTCTGGTTAGACCGCACATGGAGTACTGTGTACAGTTTTGGGCACCGGTGCTCAGGGAGGATATAATGGAACTAGGGCGGGTACAAAGGAGGGCAACAAAATTAATAAAGGGGATGGGGGAACTACAATACCCAGAGAGATTAGCAAAATTAGGATTATTTAGTCAAGAAAAAAGACGACTGAGGGGCGATCTAATAACCATGTATAAGTATATAAGGGGTCAATACAAATATCTCTCCGAGGATCTGTTTATACCAAGGACGGTGACAGTCACAAGGGGGCATTCTCTGCGTCTGGAGGAGAAAAGGTTTTTCCACCAACATAGAAGAGGATTCTTTACTGTTAGGGCAGTGAGAATCTGGAATTCCCTGCCTGAGGAGGTGGTTATGGCAAACTCAGTCGAAGGGTTCAAGAGAGGCCTGGATGTCTTCCTGGAGCGTAACAATATTGTATCTTACAGTTATTGTTAGGTTCTTTAGAAGGACGTAGATCTGGGGATTTACTCTGACAGAATTTTATAGGCTGAACTGGATGGACTAATGTCTTTTTTCGGTCTTACTAACTATGTTACTATATTACAATTGGTGGTGTCTCAGCAATAAAACAATTAAAAAAAAAACCTCCCAAAAAGTTTAGTTACTTTTTAAGATTGGTCTCTTAACCCCTTCCTGACATGAGACGTACTATCCCGTCCATGGGACCCGGGCCCCTATGCCCATGGACGGGATAGTACGTCTAGCGCGATCAGCGGCGCTCACGTTGTGAGCGCCGCTGATCGCGGCCGGGTGTCAGCTGACTATCACAGCTGACACCCGGCACAATGTGTCAGGGGCGGTCACGGACCGCCCCCGACACGTTAACCCCTTGCACACCGCGATCAAACATGATCGCGGTGTACCGGGGGTTAAAGGGAAGCATCGGCAGGGAGGGGGCTCCCTCCGTGCTTCCCTGAGCCCCCCACGGCAGCGCAATGTGCAGCGCTGCTGCGGGGGACTCCTTTCCTCCAGGCCCCCGGATCCAAGATGGCAACGGGGGCCTTCGGGGGCCTGAGGAAGCTGGCTTCCTCAGTGCCTGCAAAGCGCAGGCATGAGGAAGCCTTCTGCGGTGCCTGTGTCAGATCGCTGATCTGTCACAGTGATCTGTGATGTGACAGATCAGCGATCTGTCACAGGACAGTGATGTCCCACCTGGGACTATTTAATAAAGTAAAAAAAAAATAAAAAAAAGTGTTAAAATAATTAAAAAAAAAATCGCCAAATAAATTAGAAAAAAAAAAAAAATATTCCCCCAATAAATCCATTTTTTGGAAATAATAAAAAAAAAAAACAATAAAAGTACACATATTAGGTATCGCCACGTCCGTAATGACCCGCCCTATAAAACTGTCCCATTAGTTAACCCCTTTAGCGAACCCCTTAAAAAATAAAAATAAAAAACGAAGCAAAAAATAATGATTTATTATCATACCGCCAAACAAAAAGTGTAATAACGCGCGATCAAAAAGACGCATATAAATATCCATGGTACCGCTGAAAACGTCATCTTGTCCCGCAAAAAACGAGCTGCCACACAGCATCATCAGTGAAAAAATAAAAAAGTTATAGCTCACAGAATAAAGCGATGCAAAAATAATTATTTTTTATATAAAATAGTTTTCATTGCATAAAACCGACAAAAACATAAAAAAATGACCTAAATGAGGTATCGCTGTAACCGTACTGACCCGAAGAATAAAACCGCTTTATCAATTTTACCGCACGCGGAACGGTGTAAACGCACCCCCCCAAAAGAAATTCATGAAACGCTGGTTTTTGTTCATTCTGTGTCCCAAAAATAGGAATAAAAAGCGATCAAAAAATGTCACATGCCCGAAAATGGTACCAATAAAAACGTCAACTCGTCCCGCAAAAAATAAGACCTCACATGACTCGGTGGGTCAAAATACGGAAAAATTATAGCTCTCAATATGTGGTGATGCAAAAACTATTTTTACAATAAAAAGCGTCTTTTAGCATGTGACAGCTGCCAAATATAAAAACCGCCATAAATAGTAAATCAAACCCCCCGTCATCACCCCCTTAGTTAGGGAAAAATAATAAAATTAAAAAAAAAGTATTTATCTCCATTTTCCCGTTAGGGTTAGGGTTAGGGCTAGGGTTAGGGCTAGGGTTAGGGTTAGGGCTAGGGTTAGGGCTAGGGTTAGGGCTAGGGTTAGGGCTAGGGCTAGGGTTAGGGCTAGGGTTAGGGCTAGGGTTAGGGCTCAGATTAGGGTTAGGGGTGTGTTGGGGTTAGGGTTGGAGTTATAATTGGGGGGTTTCCACTGTTTGGGCACATCAGGGGCTTCAAATGCAACATGGCGTCTGATCTCAATTCCAGCCAATTCTGAGTTGAAAAAGTCAAATGTTGCTCCTTCCCTTCCAAGCTCTGCCATGCGCCCAAACAGTGTTTTACCCCACATGTAGGGTATCAACCTACTCAGGACAAATTGCAAAACAATTTTTGGGGTCCAATTTATCCTGTTACCCTTAGGAAAATAAAAAATTGGGGGCAAAAATATCATTTTTGTGGAAAAAAATTATTTTTTTATTTTCACGTCCGAGTGTTATAAACTTCAGTGAAGCACTTGGGGGTTCAAAGTGCTCACCACACATCAAGATAAGTTCCGTGGGGGGTCTAGTGTCCAAAATGGGGTCACTTGTGGGGAGTTTCAATAGTTTAGGTACATCAGGGGCTCTCCAAACGCACATGACACCCGCAGACCATTCCATCAAAGTCTGCATTCCAAAACGTCACTGCTTCCCTTCCGAGCCCCGACGTGTGTCCATACAGTAGTTTTCTCCCACATATGGGGTGTCAGTGTACTCAGGCCAAATTGGACAACAACTTTTGGGGGTCCAATTTCTCCTGTTACCCTTGGGAAAATGAAAAAGTTGGGGACTAATTGATCATGTTTCTGGAAAAAATACGATTTTTTTTATTTTCATGCCCTGGCATTATAAACTTCTGTGAAGCTCTTGGGGGTTCAAAGTGCTCACCTCACATCTAGATAAGTTCCTTAGTGGGTCTAGTTTTCAAAATGGGGTCATTTGTGGGGGGTTTCCACTGTTTAGGTACATTAGGGGCTCTCCAAAGGCAACATGACACCCGCAGACCATTCCATCAAAGTCTGCATTCCAAAACGTCACTACTTCCCTTCCGAGCCCCGACGTGTGCCCATACAGTAGTTTTCTCCCACATATGGGGTATCAGCATACTCAGGACAAATTGGACAACAACTTTTGGGGTCCAATTTCTCCTGGTACCCTTGGGAAAATAAAAAAATGGTGACTAAAAGATCATGTTTGTGGAAAAAATACAAATTTTTTATTTTCACGCCCGGGCGTTATAAACTTCTGTGAAGCACTGGGGGGTTCAAAGTGCTCACCACACATCTAGATAAGTTCCTTGGGGGGTCGAGTTTACAAAATGGTGTCATTTGTGGGGGGTTTCCACTGTTTAGGTACATTAGGGGCTCTCCAAAGGCAACATGACACCCGCAGACCATTCCATCAAAGTCTGCATTCCAAAACATCACTACTTCCCTTCCGAGCCCCGACGTGTGCCCATACAGTAGTTTTCTCCCACATATGGGGTATCAGCATACTCAGGACAAATTGGACAACAACTTTTGCGGTCCAATTTCTCCTGGTACCCTTGGGAAAATAAAAAAATGGTGACTAAAAGATCATGTTTGTGGAAAAAATACAAATTTTTTATTTTCACGCCCGGGCGTTATAAACTTCTGTGAAGCACTGGGGGGTTCAAAGTGCTCACCACACATCTAGATAAGTTCCTTGGGGGGTCTAGTTTACAAAATGGTGTCATTTGTGGGGGGTTTCCACTGTTTAGGTACATTAGGGGCTCTCCAAAGGCAACATGAAACCCGCAGACCATTCCATCAAAGTCTGCATTCCAAAACGTCACTACTTCCCTTCCGAGCCCCGACGTGTGCCCATACAGTAGTTTTCTCCCACATATGGGGTATCAGCATACTCAGGACAAATTGGACAACAACTTTTGGGGTCCAATTTCTCCTGGTACCCTTGGGAAAATAAAAAAATGGTGACTAAAAGATCATGTTTGTGGAAAAAATACGAATTTTTTATTTTCACGCCCGGGCGTTATAAACTTCTGTGAAGCATTGGGGGGGTCAAAGTGCTCACCACACATCTAGATAAGTTCCGTAGGGGGTCTAGTTTCCAAAATGGTGTCATTTGTGGGGGGTTTCCACTGTTTTGGTACATCAGGAGTTTTCCAAACGCGACATGGTGTCCGATCTCAATTGCAGCCAAAAACGTCAAATGGCACTGCTTCCCTTCCGAGCTCTGCCATGCGCCCAAATAGTGGTTTACCCCCACATGTGGGGTATCAGCGTACTCAGGAAAAATTGCACAATAACTTTTACGGTCCTGTTACCCTTGGAAAAATAAGAATTGAGGGTGAAAAGATCATTTTTGTGGAAAAAATATGATTTTTTAATTGTATGGCTTTATGTTATAAACTTCTGTGAAGCCCATGGGGGTTCAAAGTTCTCACCACACATCTAGATAAGTTCCTTAGGGGATCTAGTTTCCAAAATGGTGTCATTTGTGGGGGGTTTCCACTGTTTTGGTACATCAGGGGTTTTCCAAACGCGACATGGTGTCCGATCTCAATTCCAGCCAAAAACGTCAAATGGCGCTGCTTCCCTTCCGAGCTCTGCCATGCGCCCAAATAGTGGTTTACCCCCACACGTGGGGTATCAGCGTACTCAGGACAAATTGCACAATAACTTTTAGGGTCCTGTTACCCTTGGAAAAATAAGAATTGAGGGTGAAAAGATCAATTTTGTGGAAAAAATATTTTTTAATTGTATGGCTTTATGTTATAAACTTCTGTGAAGCCCATGGGGGTTCAAAGTTCTCACCACACATCTAGATAAGTTCCTTAGGGGTTCTAGTTTCCAAAATGGTATCATTTGTGGGGGTTTCCACTGTTTTGGTACATCAGGGGTTTTCCAAACGCGACATGGTGTCCGATCTCAATTCCAGCCAAAAACGTCAAATGGCGCTGCTTCCCTTCTGAGCTCTGCCATGCGCCCAAATAGTGGTTTACCCCCACATGTGGGGTATCAGCGTACTCAGGACAAATTGCACAATAACTTTTAGGGTCCTGTTACCCTTGGGAAAATAAAAATTGGGGTGAAAAGATCATTTTTGTGGAAAAAATATGATTTTTTAATTGTACCGCTGTACGTTATAAACTTCTGTAAAGCCCTTGTGGGTTCAAAGTTCTCACCACATATCTAGATAAGTTCCTTGGGGGGGTCTAGTTTCCAAAATGGGGTCACTTGTAGGGGGTTTCCACTGTTTAGGTACATCAGGGACTCTCCAAACGTGACATGGCGTCCAATCTGAATTCCAGCCAATTTTGCGTTGAAAAAGTCAAACGGCGCTCCTTCCATTCTGAGCTCTGCCATGCACCGAAACAGTGGTTCACCCCCACATATCAGGTATCTGCGTACTCAGGACAAATTGCACAATAACTTTTGCAGTCCAATTTCTCCTGTTACCCTTAGTAAAATAAAAAAAATTGAACCTGAAGTATTTTTTTTATGAAAAAAAGTTAGATGTTCATTTTTTTTTAAATATTCAAAAAAATTCCTGTGACGCACCTAAAGGGTTAATAAACTTCTTGAATGTGGTTTTGAGCACTTTAAGGGGTGCAGTTTTTAGAATGGTGTCACTTTTGGGTATTTTCTATCATATAGACCCCTCAAAGTGGCTTCAAATGTGATGTGGTCCTAAAAATAAAATGGTGTTGTAAAAATGAGAAATCGCTGGTCAACTTTTAACCCTTATAACTTCCTAACAAAAAAAAATTTTGGTTCCAAAATTGTGCTGATGTAAAGTAAACATGTGGGAAATGTTAGTTATCAAGTTTTTTGTGTGCCGTATCTCTGTGATTTAAGGGCATAAAAATTCAAAGTTGGAAAATTGCGAAATTTTCAAAATTTTTGCCAAATTTCTGTTTTTCTCACAAATAAACGCAAGTTATTTGAATGAAATTTTACCACTAACATGAAGTACAATATGTCATGAGAAAACAATGTCAGAATCACCAGGATCCATGGAAGCGTTCCAGAGTTATGACCTCATAAAGGTACAGTGGTCAGAATTGTAAAAATTGGCCCGGTCATGAACGTGCAAACCACCCTTGGGGGTGAAGGGGTTAAACTTAATAGAACATTAAAATAAACACTAAATGCGTCAATTATATTACTAAATTAGTGACTGATGCAACAGTAAAAAGACTGCTGCAGTGATGCAGTTTGAGTAGTGATGGTTAAAACCAAATTAATGTATTTAATACATTTTTGAATTTCAAGCAACAATCAGCCAATACAAGCAGACAAGTCAGCAAGCACATAAATGCATCTAAACTTCCAAATAATAAAAACAACAAATGCTGACTTTCTTCATTTTTGTCATGCTGCTATTCCATCTGTTATGAAAAGTTTTCTTTATTTAAGACAAAAATTCTTATTTTTAATTATATAATTGTTTACATAACATCACAATACAAAGGGAACCTGTAATGTTCAGCATTGCCATTGACTTGTAGCTATAGTGATAGTGCAGGTAAGTAGCATTTAAATCTTGCATGCCTGCCTTAAGGCCCTTTTACATTTAGCGATGCTCCAGCGATCCCGACAATGATACAACCCGGTCAGGATCGCTGGTGCATCGCTAAATGATCGCTAGTGAGCTGCCAAGCAGGCAGATCTCACAGCGATACAGCAGCGATACAGCGGACGATACTTACCTTTCAGATGTGGCGATCCTGACATCCTCCCACCCGCGTCCACGCGTCGCTCGTCGGCGCCACAGGAAGCGCCCAACGAGAAATGGAGCTGGCCGATCTCGTGCGATCAGCAACAGACAGCGGAGGGAGCCAGTCGGAGGTAAGTATCACACATAGCGATATCGCTAGCAATATCGCAATAACGTTAGAAAATCGGTGACATTATAGCGATATTGCTAGCGATATCGCTATGTGTAAAACCCCCTTTACTGTAGCAGCAGTTACAAGGAGAAATTGAAAAATAGTTGTATATCCTCTTGTGGCCGCCCACTTACAGTCATCAGGGCAGTGCAGTGAGCTACTACAGTCACCGCTCACTGCATAGTGAATGCATGTCTATTTACTCCCCAGCATTTTGATTGACAGCTTGCTCTGCAGCATGTGCAGATCAGGCTGCCCATCAAAGCTTTGGGGAGAGAATAGAACTGCATTCACTATGTCGTGAGCGGTGACAGTAGTAGCTCCCTGCACTGCCCTGATGACTGGAAGCAAGTGGCTGCAGGAAGAGTAAACGTTAATTTTCTCCCTGAAGCTGCTGTTCCATTTAGGTAGGGATGATTCAAACAGTATTTACTTGCAGATTACCATAGCAGGTGAATAACATTTCTGGACAAGAAAGGTTTCCTTTAAATAATTTACATTTTAATAACTGAAACAATAGCAACATTTATAGTTCATAGGCCATAATCAGTAAGTTAGTTCAGTGGCCAAATAAAAAGTGTAACATAGAATGTCAGGACTTGAACCCAGCAGCTCTTGTGTGCCAGGTGACAGCTCTTCCATCTTTCCTTAATCTCCTGACTAATGAAGCTCTTGCATGGGCTTCACCTTATGTGGAAAAGAATTATGACCTCCTGAATGACTTAATTTCCTTCATCACAGTTATGGATCAAATGATTGATGACCTGAATTGTTGTTCTATAGCTAAAACCAAGTTGCATAACCTACGTCAAGGGTGGCGCTCTGTAGCGGAATATACCTCTGAATTCCTTGGCTGCGTGGCAGACACCACACAGAATTTAGCTGCCCAGGGAAGTCAATTTTGCCAAGGATTATCAGAGCTAATAAAGGATGAACTTGCAAAAGTTCAAGACCCCTAATAATTTAGAGGACTTTCCTCAATTATCCATCCAAGTTGATCAGAGACTCACTGACCGAAGAAAGGAAAGACTACGAGGATTTGGAAACAACCCTAACTACTCCTTTATTCAATCATCCGTAAAACACCAGCAGGAAATGGAAAGTGTGCCTAAACCTATGCAAATTGATGTAATTCATAAATCTCTCTCCGCAGTAGAGAAGATGCAACATATAGAAAATGTATGCTTCTATTGTGGGGGCTCTGGACATTTTACCATTAACAGTCCCAATAAAAGGACCACAGCCTTCACAAATGCCAAAACTGCAAGGGTCATAAACCTTTTTGAACAGCAAAGTAGGATTATGCAGACCATCTCATATATAATGCAGGACAAAGGCAAAGAGCAATCACTATAGTCTCATTTTGTCGTTCCCATACAGGTAATAATCGGGAGCAGAAAAATACAATGCTCTGCCATGTTAGATTCTGGAGCAGGAGGAAATTTTATGGACTTAAATTTTGCACTTGAAAATAACAAAACAAGTAGGACTAAATCCATCCCAGTCGATATGGAAACTGTGAATGGATGACCTTTATCTTCTCGACCTGCTACTCACGAGACAATTGAACTTGAAATTTGTATTGAACCAAATCATCATGAAGATGTAAGTTTCTGTCTTATTCCCTGGTTTTCAATCTACAACCCATCTATCAACTGGGCATCGAGGACCATTACCTTTGCTTCTCAGTACTGTAAGATCAATTGCCATGCTAATTTATCTGTTCTCAAATAAATTCAAGTATACAAGATTTCTCATCAGAATAATGATAAACTACCACCTTAGTACCATCTGTTCAATTAAGTCTGCAGTAAGAAAAAAGCTTCCTCATTGCTCTTATGACTGTCCCATTGAATTGCTTTCTGGAGCATCCATTCTGTTTGGGCAAATTTACAATCTTTCTGAACCGAAATTAAAAGTACTAAAGGAATACCTAGATGAAAATTTAAAGAAAGGTTTCATTCAACCTTATTCTTCACCAGCTGGATCACTCTTTTTTTGTAGAAAAGAAGGACTAAACCCTGTGACCATGTATTGATTACAGGGAAATAAATAAGAAAATCATTAAAAATCACTACCCACTCCCCTTAATTCCTGAGTGCTGGAGAGACTGCATTCTGCCAAGATTTTTACCAATCTCGATCTAAGAGGAGCTTATAATTTCATATGAATTTGCCCGGGAAATGAGTGGAAAACCAATTTTAAAACGAGACATGAACATTCTGGATACCTGGTTATGCCGTTTGGCCTTAGCAATGCCCCTGCCACCTTTCAGCATTTCATTAATGATTTTTTTCAAGATTTCTTAGATTGATTTGTTGTTCTTTTATCTCGATGACATTCTTATATTTTCAGATACCTTGGAGGAACATCACAGACATGTCGAGTTAGTCATAAAATGTCTACAGGAGAATGAGCTCTATATCAAACTCAAAAAATGTGAACTTGAACAAACCAAAACTCAATTTCTGGGATAAATTATCTCCCCAGAAGGTATGAGCATGGAAGATCCCAGTAAAATCAGAGCGGTAGTTGACTGGTCTACTCCAATAAATCTAAAAGACATCCAGCGCTTACACAGTAGCATTTGCAAATTTCTACAGAAGATTCATTAAAAACTTTTCAAAAATCATTTTACAAATTACTTCACTCACAAATAAAACCAAAGTGTTTTCCTAGTCTCCATTGGCATAAATGGCTTTTGACAAATTAAAGACTCTTTTTACTTCTGCACAATTACTAATCCATCCAAATCCTGAACTGCTGTTTGTTGTCGAAGTAGATGCCTCAGACTCTGCAGTGGGAGCCATTTTGTCACAGCGAGTTGGAGACAACATGCACTTTCATCCATGTGCATTCCTTTCTTATACCAAGACATCTGCAGAAAGAATTATGACATTGGAAAGAAAGAACTTTTAGCTATTAAAGTTGCCTTCTCAAAATGCAAATATCTTTTGGAAGGGGCCAATCATCCGGTGACTATCCTTACTGACCACAAAAACTTAGAATTCTTAAATACAACTAAGAAGTTGTCTGCAACACAAACATGTTGGGAATTATTTTCTCCAGGTTTTCTCCAGGTTTAATTATATAATTTCTTATCAGCCTGGTTCAATAAACGGCAAGGTTGATGCTCTGTCAAGGATATTTACCGAACCTCAGGAGAGGTCTAGCACTGACTGTACCATTCTACTCCCCCCAAAACATTGAGAATACTGGACACCAAGGAATTTTTAGCAAAGTTTAAAGAAGATAGCAAACTGACTTTTTTCTTAACCATCCTTCTAAAGATGTTGAACTTTCTTTCAAGGAGGGATTTTGGTGCAGAACCACCGAATATATGTCCCCCAATTTGCTGGACTTGAAGTCCTCAAACTTGTTCATGATTCTAAACTTGTAGGACACCCTGGAGTCATGAAAATGCAAGAACTACTGCTTTGCTCTTTTTGGTGTCCTAATTGTAGGAAGGATGCGAGAAAATATGTTTGCTTCTGTTTAATATGGGCACGGAACAAGACAGCATGATCTTCTCCTCTATGACTCCTTCAACCTCTTCCAGTTTCAGCCAGGCCGTGGGGATCAATCTCAATGGATTTTATCATAGACCTACCCCGCTCTAAAGAAATTACTGTTATCCTTGTTGCGGTGGATTGGCTCACAAAGATGGCTAATTTTATTCCAAGTAAAGATATTTCTACTGCTGAAAAAATGCAGAATTAGTGGTCAAAGAGACATTTAGGCTGCATGGAATTCCTGACAATTTAATTTCTGATAGCAGTGTTATAGATTGTAAGCTTGCGAGCAAGGCCCTCACTCCTCTTGGCATCTGTTTTGACCTATGTGTTTATTGGTATGCTGTAATGTCTACTGTCTGTAGAAGTCCCCTCTATACTGTAAAGTGCTGCGGAATATGTTGGCTCTATATAAATAAAATTATTACTATTTATTATTAAAATTTCGGAAAAACTTCTGTACAGCTTTAGGAGTTACTGGCAGTTTGTTTACTGTCTTCCACCCACAATCCAATGGCCATACTAAAAGAACTAACCAAACTCTTGAACAACACCCACACTGTTCTATTTCTTACCTGCAGGATTACTGGGTGGACTATTTTTCCACAGCAGAATTTTCCCATAATAGCTCCAAACACAGTTCTACATCCCAAAGCCCATTTTTCGCTAACTATGGCTTGCATCCGGTATTTATTCCTAATCTTCCATTGAATACTTTGGTTCTTGCTGTTACTGACAGACTTACAAAGTTGCAGAAAGCTCAGGAAGAACTACTTGGAATGTTACAAAAGGCCCAGGAAGATTACAAAGAAACAGCAATTAAACATCACAAAGCCCCTCTGAGCCTTCAGGTTGGTGAGAAGGTTTGGCTATCTATAAAAAATCTTAAAACAAACATACCATCTTCTAAATAGGGCCAAAAATTCATAGGACCTTTTCAAATTTCAGCACAAATTAACCCAGTTGCTTTCCGTTTAAAACTTGCTAACAGCCTGAAAATACACCCTGCATTCCATGTATCCTTACTCAAACCATTCAGTGAGAACCTGTTTCCTGGAAGAACTCAGCCACCTCCTCCACCAGAAAAAGTCCACGGTGAGGAAAAGTACATTATGTATAAAATTCTGGACTCTGGAAGATTTAGAGGAAGATTGCAATATTTGGTGCAATGGAGGTGTTACGGACCAGAAGATAATTCATACAGTTGTAGCCAAAAGTATTGACACCCCTGCAATTTTGTCAGATAATACTCAGTTTCTTCCTGAAAATTATTGCAAACACAAATTCTTTGTTATTATTATCTTCATTTAATTTGTCTTAAATGAAAAAACACAAAAAGAATTGTCCTAAAGCCAATTTGGATATAATTCCACACCAAACATAAAAAAGAGGGTGGACAAAAGTATTGGCACTGTTCGAAAAATCATGTGATGCTTCTCTAATTTGTGTAAATAACAGCACCTGTAACTTACCTGTGGCACCTAACAGGTGTTGGTAATAACTAAATCACACTTGCAGCCAGTTGACATGGATTAACGTTGACTCAACCTCTGTCCTGTGTCCTTGTGTGTACCACATTGAGCATGGAGAAAAGAAAGAAGACCAAAGAACTGTCTGAGGACTTGAGAAACCAAATTGCGAGGAAGCATGAGCAATCTCAAGGCTACAAGTCCATCTCCAAAGACCTGAATGTTCCTGTGTCTACCGTACGCAGTTTCATCAAGAAGTTTAAAGCCCATGGCACTGTGGCTAACCTCCCTAGATGTGGACGGAAAAGAAAAATTGACAAGAGATTTTAACGCAAGATTGTGCGGATGTTGGCTAAAGAACCTCGACTAACATCCAAACAAGTTCAAGCTGCCCTGCAGTCCGAGGGTACAACAGTGTCAACCCGTACTATCCGTCGGCGTCTGAATGAAAAGAGACTGTATTGTAGGAGACCCAGGAAGACCCCACTTCTTACCCCGAGACATAAAAAAGCCAGGCTGGAGTTTGCCAAAGCTTACCTGAAAAAGCCTAAAATGTTTTGGAAGAATGTTCTCTGGTCAGATGAGACAAAAGTAGAGCTTTTTGGGCAAAGGCATCAACATAGTTTACAGGAGAAAAAAAAGAGGCATTCAAAGAAAAAAACATGGTCCCTACAGTCAAACATGGCGGAGGTTCCCTGATGTTTTGGGGTTGCTTTGCTGCCTCTGACACTGGACTGCTTGACCGTGTGCATGGCATTATGAAGTCTGAAGACTACCAACAAATTTTTCAGCATAATGTAGGGCCCAGTGTGAGTAAGCTGGGTCTCCCTCAGAGGTCATGGGTCTTCCAGCAGGACAATGACCCAAAACAGTGCTTCAAAAAGCACTAGAAAATGGTTTGAGAGAAAGCACTGGACTTCTAAGGTGGCCAGCAATGAGTCCAGACCAGAATCCCATAGAACACCTGTGGAGAGATCTAAAAATGGCAGTTTGGAGAAGGCACCCTTCTAATATCAGGGACCTGGAGCAGTTTGCCAAAGAAGAATGGTCTAAAATTCCAGCAGAGCATTGTAAGAAATTCATTGATGGTTACCAGAAGCGGTTGGTCGCAGTTATTTTGGCTAAAGGTTGTGCAACCAAGTATTAGGCTGAGGGTGCCAATACTTTTGTCTGGCCCATTTTTGGAGTTTTGTGTGAAATGATCAATGTTTTGCTTTTTGCTTCATTCTCTTTTGTGTTTTTCATTTAAGACAAATTAAATGAAGATAATAATACCAAAGAATTTGTGATTGCAATAATTTTCAGGAAGAAACTGAGTATTATCTGACAAAATTGCAGGGGTGTCAATACTTTTTGGCCACAACTGTAGGAGCCGTAACTGCCCCCCCAGTAAGCTACATGTGAATTATAAGATACACCTCCATTTTCCTCCATCTTATAATCCGAAAAATAGGATACTTTATGCCAGTCTAAATAAAAAGCACGCTAGTATAACATACATCTGATACTTTATTTTCTAGCATAAGCTATAGTGAATTTCTAGGTTGTCTGTGGACAGTCACAAATAAAAAGCATTAAGCTGTGAAAATCGTTGCATATATTAGAACAAATAATAATGTGCACTACAATTTCTGACTTTAATCAGAAAACTGGAGCAAAGCCATAATACATGTCATCATCTGCCTTTTTCTTGCATCTTTTTGCATAATTTATAAAATTTTAAAGCATTATTTCAAAACATTTTTACATCTTGTGGCACTCCATGTAAAAAATAAATACCTAGGGCATCCCTATCAAATATTTTTTTAATGGCCAAAAATATATATACTCGTAGTACTGTTTTCCATAAGAATAAAAACAATATTCTGTTACCCCAAATATAAAAAATATACACTATCCTCTCTGAATACATAAAAACATAAAATATGCCCTATTAATATATATAAAAAAATGTATAAAGTGTACCTAAATATGAAAAATATACACTGTGCTCCATGAAAACCCATGACATGACCTCAGGAGCAGCTGCATGTAATTTCCCATAACATATTGCAGCCAATCAACAGGGACTATCGTAACCTGTATATAAATGTATGCAGAAAATACAGCAGGCATAATTTATCAGAGCTCAAAGCTTTACAAAAAGGACAGGAAGAAAAAGCCATAAAATATGGTAAAAAATACATTAGACTAAAATATTTTGAATTACTGCAGCAATGAAGAATGAAATAGATATTTAATTGATATGGAGTGAGATATAGGAGAGGTGCCAGCAGCAGTGGCAGACAGTGAGATTGATCGGTAATATGGTGTAGCTGTCATCAGTTCTGTCTCATTTGAATTACAATTTCACTATTTTTTCTTAATTCATAATGTACTAACATGCAGAAGCAAAGCAGCGCAATACTTTTTACAGAAAGAAAACTGGAAATCAGTGTTAGATGGTGTGCTTGCTCGACTGTACAGAGGTTTTGCCTTTCATGTCCAATTTCTTTTTTTGAAGGGGGAAGGGGAATAATTGTGTTTATTTTTAATTACAAAAGATAATTTATTAAAATCAAGACATTTAACTGTGACTATCTACCTCATAAAGTGCATGTGTCAGAAACAACATTTTTTGCACATCTGTTTTACATCTGTCCCAGACATAATAATACATTGCCCTGTATTGTGCCATGTTTTGACCTACCTCAAGATAAAAAAAAGTAAATTGTGCCCTGATTCTTCCCTCTCTGTGGACTTCAATAGGTGTTTGAAATCTGATCTACCAGTAAGTTGATAGTCCATCTTATTTTCATTAAAATTGATTTTACTATTTTTTTTCACAGTGGATGATGAGGTGGGGAGACATTTGGATCAAAATGAAATTTCTCTATAAGATACATTACAAATTTTAGCAAAATCGAGTGTGTACTGATGTATGAAAAGTTTGATGAAATCACATTATCCATTTAATGTCTACATAATACTACTTACTTTTTCCCATGATATAAAATTGTCATCAAACACAGCTTGGAATGGATTGTGAAATGCTTATTACTTATATGTTCACTATTGATATAAATATTTCTTATTTTATTGATAAAGCTTTAAAAAACACACACAGTAAGGCACAGTATATTCAATCTGTCATTCAACGAAAAACATTTGCAAGAGTCTTACAAGGTAACTCACGGATTCCATTGTTCAAGTCTGCTAACATTTTATTTGCTTCTAAATAAAAATGTCTTCATAATTTAATTGTCTTGTATTAAGATCTCAATTCAGCATTTATCAATAGAAGCAGCAACACAAAATATGACTCATCTTGTCTATTGAACACAATTATTGCCAACAGCTGGCAGAACTGTTGTAAGTCCTGGAGCAGAAATGGCTGATTAGCCTCATTTGGCACAGCATTTCGCTTTTAATCAAAGTAATGCAAAATCAGAGTTCCTAATGCTCCTTTAATTCACCACTTTTCAAATGATTCTCTATTTTTTAACAGATTATTGATTACAAAGGAAGGCATGATGACTACACTGGTCACTTTACAAACAAACGTCTCCGATTAAAAGGACATGAGATGAGACAAATCTATCAGACTTCACCACTATAATGAATTAAGAGTCACTACAGATTCCATTATGCATATCAGTTGCACAAGCTGAGTTAGGAGCTGTAAATGCTTGTTGTGCTACGCATGTCCAAGTGTCCTCAAAGCAAACTACGAAACAAAAGTATATATATATATAAACCTATCCAAAGGAGAAAGTACTAAAAAATAACAAAAGTGAAAAACATACCAACGTATACACATTGAAAACACAAAATTCAAACTACTCTAGTAAGATAAATCAATATGCAATATCAACAAAAAAATTATGATTTCATTACTACAAAATAAAAATTACAAAAAAAAATCATAGCACGAAACAAGATTAATAGTGTAAGTTTGGCAAAAAGGGGGAGAAGTCGCCAACTGATGGCAGAAAAATAATATAACAATGATAAATATAAATCAATAAATGTACATGGCAAATAAGAACAGTTTTGGTTCTGTTAAATTGTAAAATATAAATATTAAAATACATTTGAAGAAAATAATTATATCTGATATGATGAGGTTAAAATAAAAATACAATAATATAATAATAAAGTGCAAGTGCAAAGAGTATAATGCTGTTTAAATAGTTAAAATAGCAATGAACACTGGTTAGTCTGACAAGGTGAATCAAAAGCAATGAAATCATTAGGTATAAACATTCAATAGAGCCCTGTAGTCATAAAGAGTGGAAAATTTTTGCTCCCATTCCACGCACTTAAAGTGCGTTTTACATACTGCTTCCCCAGAGAGTGATCAATCATACTTATTGATTAATATTGTATATTTATTTATCTATCTTATTTATTTATGGGCAGCAAGGTGGTTCAGTGGATAGCACTGCAGCCTTGCAGCGCGGGAGTCCTGGGTTCGAATTCCACCTAGGACAGCATCTGCAAGGAGTTTGTATGTTCTCCCTGTGTTTGCGTGGGATTTCTCCGAGTACTCCGGTTTCCTCCCACATTCCAAAGACACACTGATAGGGAATTTAGATTGTGAGCCCCATCAGGGACATTGAGCAGGGCCGTCACATTCCAAAGACACACTGATAGGGAATTTAGATTGTGAGCCCCATCAAGGACAGTGATGATAATGTGTGCAAATTGTAAAGCGTTGTGGAATATGTTAGCACTATACAAAAATAAAGATTGTTATTATCTTCATACTGGGTATCTAGGAATTTTTGAGTACTAAAGAAAATGCTTGTGTTGAATGATATTTCAGAGGCATTTACAGCATCTTGTTCACTAGATAAAATTAGATAAATCTTCAAGTGCAATGTAGAATGTGTTGTCTTAAGTCTATAACTTGTTATGCAATTTTCCATGTTTTACTGCAAGCCAAAATTTAAAGGGCTGGTTCAAAATTAATATTGATTTTTATCATAAATCTTTCTCTACTAATTTGAATATTATAATAGTTTTTATAATATGGTTTAATTTAAAAGTCCCTACCCTTTCCTCTCTAATCTAACTTTTTATTTTTTTTTTATCTATTTTCATTTTGAACACGTTTCATTTGAGAAACCCCAATGATACTCGAAAGGAATGTCATCAGTAGGAAGAGGCTGCAGTCACAGCCACACCCTCTCTCCCCACCCTGAAATGAAGCATCAGTGACGTCCATTTGAGGGGCTGGGCTAGTCCTTGCCCTACTGAGCATGTGTCAGTTATCAATTCTGATGTATGCTTAGTATGAGCTACCTTCTTACCTTGCATTATTCTTCTCAATGCACAGTGCCAGTGTGCCTTAATTAGAAGCTAAGAACCAGCAAAAGAGCACACTGTCAGTGCATATTATATGGAGAGAACCAGAGAGCAGAAACCAGGGATAACCCTGAAACATTGAGCAGGGCCGTCACTCCTCCTGTAACTTTTGAGCTATGTGTTACTTTGGAATATCTTTATTGCACATGTCCCAGCTTAATTGTAAAGTGCTGCAGAATATGGAGGTGCTATATAAACTTATTCTTATGTCCTGGGTAGTGTTGAGCATTCCGATACCGCAAGTATCGGGTATCGGCCGATACTTGCTGTATCGGAATTCCGATACCGACTTCCGATACTTTTTCAATATCGGAATTCGGCATCGGAATCGGAAGTTCAAAGTTGATTGACAGACTGACGTCATCATGATGCGCGGTGTGTGCGCATCATGATGCGCCGTCATTTCGGGCCTTCCGGGGGTCTCTGCCGGCCTGCCGGGGAGCTGTGCCGGCCTGCCGGGGGGCTGTGTGGACTGCCCGGGGTCTGTACCGGCCTGCCGGGGGGCTGTGCCGGCCTGCCGGTGGTCTGTGCACCCTGTGGGGGTCTGTACCGGCCTGCCGGGGGGCTGTGCCGGCCTGCCGGTGGTCTGTGCACCCTGTGGGGGTCTGTACCGGCCTGCCGGGGGGCTGTGCCGGCCTGCCGGGGGGCTGTGCTGATGTCCGGGGGTCTGTGCAAGCATCGTCCGATGGGACTACAAGTCCCATCGGGCGATGCCTGCTACCATGACAGTGATTGACACATTAGCCAATGATGGGACAGTAGTAGTCCCATCATCCGGCTAATGTGTTAAATGTTAAAAAAAAAAAAAAATACTACATACATACTACATGCATGCTACATACATACTACATGCTACATACATACTACATATATACTACATACATACTACATACATGCTACATACATACTACATGCATGCTACATACATGCTACATGCTACATACATACTACATGCATGCTACATACATACTACATGCTACATACATACTACATATATACTACATACATACTACATACATGCTACATACATACTGCATGCTACATACATACTACATACATACTACATACATACTACATGCATGCTACATGCATGCTACATACATACTACATGCATGCTACATACATACTACATACATACTACATACTACATATATACTACATGCATGCTACATACATACTACATGCTACATACATACCACATACATACTACATACATGCTACATACTACATACATACTACATACATACTACATGCATGCTACATACATACTACATGCCACATACATACTACATACATACTACATACATACTACATGCTACATACATACTACATATATACTACATGCATGCTACATACATACTACATGCTACATACATACCACATACATACTACATACATGCTACATACATACTACATGCATGCTACATACATACTACATATATACTACATGCATGCTACATACACACTACATGCTACATGCATGCTACATACATACTACATACATACTACATGCTACATACATACCACATATATACTACATACATACAATACATTCATACAATACATACATAGACATACAGTACATATAACATAGAGCAACATACTTACCAATACTTGTCACATTGTTCCCCGAAGCCATTGTCTTTTCCGGAATAAATATTAACATAACAAACCACAAAAATACTCACCCACGATCCGAAGCAGTCCACGAGTGTGTCCCACGACGATCTTGGGTAGAGAACTGCAGCATCAGCTGTTGCTGCCGTTCTCTACGGGCTGCAGGAATCCAATGACGGAAGGTAGGTATCCTTCCGCACTGCATTCCTCCGCCACTTAAAAAAAAAAAAGTCCATAGTCTCACTTTATGCCATTGCTGCATGGGAAATTCCCACACAGCAATGGCATAAAGTGAGACTAGGGACTTTTTTTTTTTTTAAGTGGCGGAGGAATACAGTGCGGAAGGATACCTACCTTCCGTCATTGGATTCCTGCAGCCCGTAGAGAACGGCAGCAACAGCTGATGCTGCAGTTCTCTACCCAAGATCGTCGTGGGACACACTCGTGGACTGCTTCGGATCGTGGGTGAGTATTTTTGTGGTTTGTTATGTTAATATTTATTCCGGAAAAGACAATGGCTTCGGGGAACAATGTGACAAGTATTGGTAAGTATGTTACTCTATGTTATATGTACTGTATGTCTATGTATGTATTGTATGAATGTATTGTATGTATGTAGTATATATGTGGTATGTATGTAGCATGTGGTATGTATGTAGTATGTATGTAGCATGCATGTAGTATATATGTAGTATGTATGTAGCATGTAGTATGTAGCATGCATGTAGTATGTATGTAGCATGTAGTATGTATGTAGCATGCATGTAGTATATATGTAGTATGTATGTAGCATGTAGTATGTATGTAGCATGCATGTAGTATGTATGTAGCATGCATGTAGTATGTATATGGTATGTATGTAGCATGTAGTATGTATGTAGCATGCATGTAGTATATATGTGTTATGTATGTGGTATGTATGTAGCATGCATGTAGCATGCATGTAGTATGTATGTAGTATGTATGTAGTATATATGTAGTATGTATGTAGCATGTAGTATGTATGTAGCATGTAGTATATATGTAGTATGTATGTAGCATGTAGTATGTATGTAGCATGCATGTAGTATATATGTAGTATGTAGCATGTATGTAGCATGCATGTAGTATATATGTAGTATGTAGCATGTAGTATGTATGTAGCATGCATGTAGTATATATGTTATGTATGTAGCATGTAGCATGCATGTAGCATGCATGTAGTATGTATGTAGTATATATGCAGTATGTATGTAGCATGCAGTATGTATGTAGCATGCATGTAGTATATATGTAGTATGTATGTTGCATGTAGTATTTATGTAGTATGAATGTAGCATGTATGTAGTATGTAGTATGAATGTAGCATGTATGTAGTATGCATGTTGTATGTATGTAGCATGTAATTTTTTTTTTTTATTTTTTTTTACATTTAACACATTAGCCGGATGATGGGACTACTACTGTCCCATCATTGGCTAATGTGTCAATCACTGTCATGGTAGCAGGCATCTCCCGATGGGACTTGTAGTCCCATCGGACGATGCCTGCACAGACCCCCGGAGCCTGCACAGACCACCGGCAGGCCGGCACAGACCACCGGCAGGCCGGCACAGCCCCCCGGCAGGCCGGCACAGCCCCCCGGAGCCTGCACAGCCCCCCGGCAGGCCGGCACAGCCCCCCGGAGCCTGCACAGACCACCGGCAGGCCGGCACAGACCACCGGAGCCTGCACAGACCCCCTGGCAGGCCGGCACAGCCCCCCGAAAGGCCCGTACAGACCCCAGAGAGGCTGTACAAGGGCAGGAAAGGGTTTTTCTTATTCCGATACCGGAAGTCCCATAGACTTGAATGGGACTTCCGGTATCGGAATCGGCGATACCGATACTTTTTTTAAAGATCGGCCGATACCATCCGATACGATACTTTGAAGTATCGGACGGTATCGCTCAACTCTAGTCCTGGGTTGTCATAGTCAGATAAACAAAAGTGTTGAACACTTCTTAAAATACAATCCCTTCCCTATTTATAATTTTTTAGATAACCGTTCCGAAACATTTAGCATCTTTTGACTTTTAGCTTGCTATTAGCAAATCATTAACAGTATGAGTACTAACATTTAGACATTTTCCAATATAACTTTGCCAGAGGTCTGAAAGGACATATTTGACTCTTCCACAGTAAATAAGTCAGCAGCGTCCCTCTGAAATTAAAAAGGTAATCTGACAAAGATGGAGCACGTTTCTGTCAAATGAAGTGAATGGCCAAAGGCTAATTGTGAAGAAATACACTTTGTGCATGTTGATATTTTAACTTCACAATTTTAAGTATAATGCTGGATTTGAGAAAATAGTCATAGCTGATCCATCAGATATGTATAATATCAAGTGGCAAATTAAGCAGAAGTGCACTTACAGTCAAGGATGAAAAAGATAGCCATAGTCAAAATAATTAATTCTCGGTTTACAAAAAAATAATTTGCATGATGGTCTACCACCTATACTGTAGCATCAGTATCTCTGCCTGCAGTCCCTCTCCCCCTGCAGAGATGCCAGTGCACTCACCAGTACGGTTTCCATACTGCTTCTCCCAGGTCTGCTGCTACCTGGGGTGCATGCACTGTGAGCACACTTCCTCTAAAAGGGGCCGTGTGCATTCCTCAAAAGTGTCCCCAGTTAATAGCTGGAGGACACTTACTATTTAAAGCACCTCCTCCAACATGAAGGTGCCTGTGCAATGTAGTGAGTTTGTTTCCTAGCACTCTCAGGTCCCAGTGCTAGTATCCTGGTCCCGTTGCACCTTCTAGCGCTCATCTCAATGTAAGCCAGTCCCAATCCACCTGCCAGTTCTCATCTCAACATCAATCGGTCCAGTTGCATATGCCAGCACTCATCTCAAAGTCAACCATTCCAGTTGCACCTGCCAGCGCTCATCTCAACATAATCCAGTTCTACTGCACCTGCCAGTACACATGTCAATGTCAACCAGTCCAGTGGCACCTGCCAGTACTCTTCTCAATGTCAACCGCTCCTGAAAGTGCTCATCTCAACGTCATCCTGTCCCGTTGCACCTGCTAGTGCTCATCTCAACTTCAGAGCATCTAGCTGCACCTGCCAGTGCTAATATCTATGTCACCTGGTCCAGTTTCAATTGCCAGTGATCATCTCTCCATCAGCCAGTCCTGTCTGCATCTGTGATACCTGTCGTCTTACTCCACCTGCCTGCATCTGTTGGACATTCCTTCGAGCCGCCCCAGCTACCCATTCCTATGGGGTCAGCTCCTCCCTTGTCTCTCCTCGGATCTCAGTGTTGAATGCTGCTGTATATCTGTGGTCAGAATGGGTGAGGCACCTAGTCACGCCCCTCCAGGCCTTCCTTGGACTTTGGTACAGTGGTTCTACCATCCAGACTGTTACATACAGTGCTGGCAAAAATTGAAAGACCACCACATCAAAGCCCTGTCATGGGCAGCCCATTCTCCAGACCTGAACCCCATTGAAAACCTCTGGAATGTAATCAAGAGGATGATGGATAGTCACAAGCCATTAAACAAAGAAGAACTGCTTAAAATTTTTGTGCCAGAATCAGTGTGAAAGACTGGTGGCAAGCATGCCAAGATGCATGAAAGCTGTTTTTAAAAATCACTGTTATGCCACAAAATATTGATTTCAGCACTCTTCCTGAGTTAAAACATTAGTGTTGTTTCTAAATGATTATGAACTTGCTTTCTTTGCATTATTTGAGGTCTGAAAGCACTGGGTTGTTGTGTTTTTTAATTTTGACCATTTTTCTTTGTTAGAAAAAAGTACAATTTTTTTTGCTTGGAAATTTGGAGACATGTTATCAGAAGTTTATAGACTAAAAGAACAATTTACACTTTACTACAAAATATACCTATAAAGAGAAAAATCAGACAAACTGAACATTTAAAAGTGGTCTCTTAATTTTACCAGAGCTGTATATATTACAATATTCTATACAGAAGGCAATTACGGAATTTGAATCATAGAAGAAAAATAATACTTGTCTAGATATCGTTGTGGGTTATTTGTTATGGGTGCAACTTGTTTTGAACTTTCCTTCTTCAGAACATTCACTAGTGAGAAAACCTAGTTCACTGGCTCATATACAAAAGTATTTTTGCTATTATATTGTAAATATATTGTAACAATGCTACTCACTTGGGAGCTATATGAGTTACAACAGAAAACATTTCTATTTAAAGGGAACCTGTCACCCCCAGGCGCTTTTAATTAAAAGAGCCACCTTGTGCAGCACTAATGCTGCATTCTTTCAAGGTGGCTCTTTTAGTTGGGGTCCCTTCCACCGCTGAAAGAATCATTTTATAATTTGCCCCTCATACCTCTAGTTTGTCCGAGGGGCAGGTCTTTCCCCCTGGACACAGACGCCTCACAGCCATCACTCATTTCCTCCTTTCTTCTGGGCGCCGCCCCTCAGCATTCAGTTATTTACCCTGCGCCTCTTGTTTCTTGGGCATGCGCAGTTAGCGCTGCCCGACCACTGATATCACATGATGTCTTCCCTAAGCACTCACTGGGGAAATGCAGATTATAAAACACAATTCATACCAGGGCTGGCAGTCACTAGAAAAGAGTCCGGAAGCAGTGCAGAGCTACGAGTTCAGATACAGTCAAATAAACTGGCACCAGATACCAAACAAGATTAGATGTAGCAGGCAGAGCTTACGTGTCCTAGCAGGCAGGAGAAGAATGCAGAGTAACACAGGCAGAACAGCTTGTAGCACGTGCACCACTGCGAGCTGGGAAAGTTTGCTGAGAAGGCAGAGCCTGAGTATCTGAAGAGGAAAGGTCACTTGTAGCACAAGCCAGGAATTCTAGCAGAATTATAAAGAGTGGGAAGGCAGATCACATGAGCAGAAGCGTGGCAGTAGACGCCATCTTGAAAAAGGGCAAAAAGTAACACAGATGAAACAGGGAATCCAGAGTCATGACATTTAGTAATGCTGTTTACGATCAAAAATAGCAAAAAAGCCATCTCATCATCGACAAGGTGACTCTGATCGGGACGGTTCTACACTGTCTAATATTAAAAATCTTACCATGTGTCAGAGTTGACCTCAGTGTATGAATAAGGGCAGACAAAAGGGTCCCAGCAAGTGAACAACAATCTGGGGAAGCCTTTTAAATGCAATTTCCAGCTCAGGACAGGGAGGCCACAACCCGGCTTGCACAGAATGCAAAAATACAAAGAAAAAACATAAAAAAAATGAGCTTGGTTTGAGTTGGTATACATGCAGATGGTATACATGCATACTGTTCTGGTAGCGAACAGTATGTTCCTATCTGTGTATCTACTGAGAAAGGACCACTCCTAATTTGACTTCTGAGTCATCCGTTTGGAGTGAAAATTCCTTCTTAAAGTCGGGGGCAATTAGGACTGGCTGCTTACACAGAGCTAGTTTCAGTTCTCGAAAGACCGTCTCAGCCTCTGATGTCCATTTGGCCATTACTGATTTTGTCCCTTAAGCAGGTGAGTCAGGGATGTGGCCACCATGGCAAAGTTTGGTATGAACCTCCTGTAGTACCCCACGATTCCCAGAAAGGCCCTGACTTGTTTTTTTGAGAATGGTTTCAGCAAGTTCTGGATGGCACCCAATTGATTGATCTGAGGTTTGATTTCACCTCTACCTACTACATATCCAAAGTATTTGCCCTCGTCTTTCCTTATGGCACATTTTTTTGGATTTAAAAAGAACCCCACCTTCCTGAGTGCATCAAACACCTCTTGGACATTTCCCAGATGACTTCCCCAATCCGGGCTGAAGATTACAATATTGTCCATGTATGCCACAGCATAATTTATGGGGGTGGTGAGGATACTGTACATGGCCCTCTAGAAGTTGGTCGGCATTCCCTGCAGTCCATACATCATCCGGACATATTGGAAGCTACCCTGTGTCAGGGTGATTTGCCAATATCCCTTTGTTAGATCCAAGGTGGTTATGTACCTTGCTAGCCCATGTTTTTTCGATTAGCTTATCGACACACAGCAATGCATATGCATCAAACTTGGAGATTTCATTCAGGTTCTGATAATCATTACCGAATCTCCATTCTTCACATTGGGTTTTGGAAAAAGGACACTTGGGTTAAACCACCTGCTCTTAGATTCCTTAATGACTCCGAGATTCAGCATATGCTTCACTTCCTAGGTGATCAGTCCTCGGCAGGCCTCTGGAATTCGGTAGGGCTCTGAATTAATCCGCACATGGGGTTCTGTCAGAACCTCATGTTCTATGACATCTGTACACCCTAGCAGATCTGTGTACATGTCCCACTTCTTCTGCAGAATTTCCAGATATTGCTGTTTTTGGGCCTTCAACACCATTTTGGCTACAGTGACATCTTCAATTTGCCCTGGTGGTTTAACCAGAAAATATGGAATTTCATCTGGGTGCCTGTCTTGATGAGTAGCGGCACGAGAGTATTTTGCATGTGAGAGGTAGGAGCGGCTAACTGGCAGGTGGGACAGGACTTCCAATACTTTAGGATTTTGTGGGCCAATAGAAGCTCCGCATGACCGATTCTTAAGTTTTGCCCACCACCAGATAACCACCCCAGACATGTAAATGGTCCATGTCCAACATCCTCTGTCTATTGGTTCCTGGTACCAACAATTGCTTCACTATCTCCTTTCTGACCTTAATGACCAAAGCAACCAGGTACAATAAGTCCCCACCTATCAAAAAATAAGGAAATCTGGTGTCAATCCCTGACTCCTGTGCTATGCCGTTTATAATGGTTACCCTACTGATTGCTTTAGAGTTAGGTCTAGTGATGAGCGAGTATACTCGTTGCTCAGGTCTCCCCAAGCATGCTCGGGTGGTCTCTGAGTATTTTGGCATGCTTGGAGATTTAGTTTCTGTCGCTGTAGCTGCATGATTTGTGACTGCTAGACAGCTTGAATACATGTGTGGAATGCCAGTTTGTTAGGGAATTCCCACATGTATTCAGACTGTCTACAAGTCACAAATTATGCAGCTGAGATGACAAAAACTAAATCTCCAAGCAAGCCAAAATACTCGCTCATCACTAGTTAGGCCTTTACTTTGGGAGGACCTAACATTTTCTCCAGTCACCCCTAGCTTAAGAATGTCAGCCTCAGGTGATACTACTTCCTCATCTAACACCATTACACAAAAAGGAAACCCATCAGGCTCTGGAGTTGGTGAGACTTCTTTAGGACCAACTCATCTCTTACCCACGTAATCGAGGTCACCGTCCCTACCCCACAAGTTCCAAAATAACACAAACACCTCATGGGACTCAGTACTCTGAGCTATCTCCATGACCACTCAGACCTCTGGATAATTTTTAGCAGCCCCTGAATGCAATGGAAGCCCACCTTCTTCACAGGGATCAATTGGAGAGGTAGTGTGGCCCTCTCAAGGGTGATCAAACTCCCTGAGTCTAGTAGTACACTCATTTGCAGATCATTCACTTTTACAGGACAAGCTTGGGCCCCCTGAGTGGACAGCTTACACTGCTATCCAGATATGCGTAGAATGAACACTGGTGTCAAATTTTACAGTCCATTTTCTCCATGGTAAGGTGAAAATGAGTAGCTATATGATCTGGGCTGTGACATCTTCAGAAAATTACACCCTCCAATGAGACCCTTGGCATGACCTGATCAGCCTCCTTGGACTTTAGATGCCCCACCCCTTTTGAGCATCCGACACCTGATGGGACCCACAGTTTGGAGTGGCTTGCTTCCTCAAAGAACTGTTGACCACATTACCTTTCGAGCAGTCCACCAAGTCATTGGTATCCCGGGGATCTCCCTGGGCAACCCAAGTCTGCATCAGGCTCAAAAAGAGTGCACAAACCAGTTCATTACCACTCATTCTATCATCTTTGCTGGGGTAGAGGACTCCAGCTGAAACCACTTTTGAGTGAGGCGCAGCAGATCAAACATTTGGGAGCAAGGGGTTTTGTCACGGTGATATGCCCAGTGGTGACCCATAGTGCCCTGACAGACACTGTCACCTCCAAGCGTGCCAAAATTTCCGGTTTCAATTTTGCATATTCTTTGGCATCCTGTAAGGCTAGATCACAGTAGGCCTTTTGTGACTCCCCCGTTAAATATGGCACAAGGACTTCCACTCACTGCTCTAGTGGGAGTTTCTACCCACCAGCGACCTTTTCAAAAATGGTCAAAAGGCCTCTTGTCCTTTTGCTTTGATCCACTTTTTTTGTAATTCTTACCTCATACCGTGACCTGACATACGCCTTTGCTTTTCACCTTGGTTTTCTACGTGATCTCTTTCAGTACTGACCCCGGAACGTCTTACTTTTCTGCCTCATGGTCTGTCCATGAGTAGTGATTAGCATCACAAATAAAAATTCAGATGAGCAACAACTAGAAATTATTGAATCTTTTGAAATTCAAATTTGTCAGATTTTGAGAATTTTTCCAAAAATTGCAGGTCCCCCAATTTCCCTAAAAAGACAATGACTTTTTTTTCAGGTTTGCTAGAGCTATATTTAAACCTTTTCATGCTCTTTTGCTTGTTTGTTGAAGTGAGCCTTATATATATTTTTATGGTTAAGATTATAGTAACTAGTAACTGTTGTTCACTAGAGATGCTTAAATCCATCCAAGGAGTATTGACTATGTGTTGAGTTTTCTGAAATTCAAAAATCTTCATAAGTTTGTGATTCAATTAATGTGGATCATATAAAAAAAAAACAGGACCATTTTACACACTGCCGAGGAGTCACAGAGCAGGCAAATGACAGCCAGGCGGGCTTCCACTTAATTCCCTTCCACATGTTCTTAATCAGTCAATCAGGGAGTGGATTATCACAGTCAATATATATATATATATACACAGTATATGTATATGTATATTTCTCTCAATGGCCTAAAGTGAAATCCAAAGCTACCAATTATTGAGGCTTGAGCCCAGGCAAATCTTTTAAATGAGGTAAGTAGCTTTTAGCTGTGCTTTCGGGTATCTAAAATGCAAAAGAAAGCCACGCTCTGGAGCTTCCTGGATTTGAATATCTTTTTCTACAAATAATTACTGTTAATATTATTGATTCAGAAGCTGCCTCATATTATACTTTCTGACCTGATAAAGTCTAGAAATATTTGCAGAAATGGCAAATCTGTCTTACAATTGAAATCAAGGAACCTTTTCTTTGCAAGTTGGATTCTAACACATATTCGCTTCCAGCTGTGAGAATTAGAATTGCAAATAATGCTTCACCTAGGAGTTCAGTTCTGCAGGTTTGAAATGTTCTTCTATGCATGCTATCTTCAGTGTATGTGATCTCTTAATATTATTGTTTATTAAATATAATAAAGGATTTACTTATATATCTTGAATAGTACATTCCATGTTAATATACAGTATGTATATATGACTGGTGACTACAATGGAGTGAAGATTCTGTTCAAATTAACATGACAGCAATAATCCAGAGACATCAAAAGGACTGTCCATTTTATTTATACAGTTAAGCTTCTTTACTTTTTTAATTATTATCCCCAGTATTTCCCTTCTTTTCATGATGGTATATACCACATTCCCAGTAATATTACCTTCTATTGAAATGAAACTTAGTAAGGAAAAGATTGATATTTCCTACCTCATCGATATTACCATTGAATTACACGTCATAGTTTTCACTGCTACAAGTTACTGTAGTTTCAATGCCGTTCAATGATTATTCAGTAAGTAACAAATTAGCTATAAGTGCATTTATAGAAAACATAACACAGTCCACCCTCAAAAATTTAAAAAAAGGAAACAAAATGTGCAGATATCTTGACATACATCTGTTGGGATCATACGTCTTCTTTTACACTGTACTTTAATTATCTTTATAAACTACTTTCCTTATTATGACTACAGATTTAAAGGGTTTATCTGGCATGTGAAAAATTTAAGCTAAGCATGATAAAGTAATCCTGTCAGCTGATAGATCCTGTCCAAATCATAGAATCGTAGAGTTGGAAGGGACCTCCTGGGCCATCTGGTCCAACCCCCTGCTCAAAGCAGGATACGCTAAATCATCCCAGTCAGATGTCTGTCCAGCCTCTGTTTAAAGACTTCCATTGAAGGAGAACTCACCACTTCTCGTAGCAGCCTGTTCCACTCATTGATCCCTCTAACTGTCAAAAAGTTTTTTCTAATATCTAATCTGTGTCTCCTCCCATTCAGTTTCATCCCATTGCTTCTAGTCTTTCCTTGTGCAAATGAGAATAAAGTTGATTCTTCTACAATGTGACAGCCCTTGAGATATTTGTAGACAGCTATTAAGTCTCCTCTCAGTCTTCTCTTTTGCAAACTAAACATTCCCAAATCCTGCAACCTTTCCTCATAAGACAGGGTTTGCAGACCGGTCACCATTCTGGTCGCTCTTTTCTGAACTTGCTCCAGTTTGTTGATGTCTTTTTTAAAATGTGGAGTCCCAAAACTGGACACAATATTCCAGATGAGGTCTGACCAAAGAGGATTAGAGGGAAATAATGACTTCACGTGATCTAGACTGTATGCTTCTGTTAATACATCCTAGAAATGCATTTGCCTTTTTTGCTGCTGCATCACACTGTTGACTCATATTCAGTCTGTGATCTATTAGTATACCCAAGTCTTTTTCACATGTGCTGTTGCTTAGCCCTATTCCTCCCATTCTGTATATGCTTTTTTCATTTTTATTGCCCAGATGTAGTACTTTGCATTTTTCCTTGTTAAAAACCATTCTGTTAGTTGCTTCCCACTTCTCCAGTTTATTTATATCTTTTTGAATCCTCTCTCTCTCTTCTCTAGTATTAGCTATCCCTCCTAGCTTTGTGTCATCAGCAAATTTAATCAGTTTACCCTCAATTCCATCATCTAAATCGTTGATAAAGATGTTGAACAATACAGGGCCCAGGACAGAGCCCTGTGGTACCCCACTTGAGACATTCTTCCAACTGGTTATCGCTGATCGCGCGAGAAGCTGCTGGACCATTCCTCGTCGGCCACTTCCTGCTGGGCTTCCTGTGGCGCCGACGAGCGACGCATGGAGCCGGGTTGGAGGACGCAGGATCGCCCCGTCTGACAGGTAAGTAGCAATCCCCATCCCCAGCGAGATCTGCCTGTGTGACAGCTCACTAGCGACCACTTAGCGATGTACCAGCGATCCTGACCGCGTCATATCGCTGGTCGGGATCGCTGGTGCATCGCTAGGTGTAACAGTATCCTAAAGATGGAATCACTTATTGCTGTTCAGAAAAACTTTAGGATTTGAGAGTCCTCAGTGGGTGATACCTTTTAATGGCTAGCTGAAATGATCGTAACAAATTGCAAGCTTTCAGGACTACTCAGATGTCTTCACCAGGCATAGACTAATACAAAATCTGAAGAATCACATATTTATGCACAAGAGGACAAAGGAATAATGGAATAGATAAGACAAATGTCATGAAACAGAACTATCATTTTGGGAAAGGGATAAACAATTGTGGACATAATTATTGGAACAGTTCATGGATGAGGAGTGTGACAGTTTTAATGTCCTCTGATTGGGGTCTGGTTGGGTTGTAATGGCCCCACATGTTCATTTTCAATGGTGACTATGGGCTTGTTATAATTCCTACTCATGGATGACAGACATATCCTTGAATAATTGGAGATTCTTCTGCAATATTTGTAAATGTCTTTAAGTACTATCAACATTTGATTTGCTGTAACAAATTAATAAATAGCCCTGACAACCCTGGTAAGGCCTCTTTCACACTTCAGTTTTTTACAATCAGTCACAATCCGCCAGGTTTTGAAAAAAACGGATCCTCAATTTTTTTTGAGGATCCGTTTTTTTTCCCCATTGACTTGCAATAATGGCGGACTGTGACGGATTGCTGTCCGTTGCATCCGTTTTTTTTGAGGATCCGCCAAAAGTTGCTGTCCGTCAGCATTCTCAAAGATTTCAAAACGGAGCTTGTAACGTTTTTTTCTCTGGCGGATCCTCCAGACACTCATTTAACCCGAAATTCTTTCTGGGTGCCGGATTAAAAAATATCTCTCTCTTTCTCTCTCTCTCCTCTTCCCAGCCAGCAGTTCCTTTAAATTTCCTCATTTTCAGGATCCGTCTGAAAACGGATCCTGTGCCATCCGTTCACATCAGTTGAGAACGGATCCGCTTCTCTAACTTTTTGGCGGATTTGAACTGATGCAAAAAACTGAAGTGTGAAAGAGGCCTAAGTGGGAGTTGTTGCATGCAATAATTAGAGTTCTCTAGTATTGGTATTCACAATACTTGGTTGTCTCTTTTGCTACATTGTCTGTACAGTGAATGGCTTCCAGAGGTAGAGAAGAGTTTTAGGAAGTGGAGCTGATCAGTGTATTTCCATTCTTACCAACGCTTGTGTGGGAAAATTAGAGAGGTTTAATCCCTTTATCAACTGAGGTATTTTCGGTTTTGCGTTTTTGTATTTTGCTCCCCTACTTCTCACAGCCATAACTTTTTTAATTTTCTGTCAATATGGCCATGTTAGGGCTTTTTTATTGTAGGACGAGTTGTACTTTTGAACGAAACCATTGATTTCATCATGTTGAGTACTAGAAAACAGGAAAAAAGATTCAAGTTCGGTGAAATTGCAAAAAAGTGCAATCCCACACTTTTTTTTTGTTTGGATTTTTTACTAGGTTGACTAAATGCTAAAACTGACATGCCTTTATAGTTCTCCAGGTCATTACGAACTCATAGACACCAAACATGTCTAGGTTCTTTTTTATCTAAGTAGGAAAAAAAAGCAAACTTTGTTAAAAAAAATTGTGCCATTTTCCGATACCCATAGCATCTCCATTTTTCATGATCTCGGGTTGGGTGAGGGCTTATTTCTTGCACGCCTGACATTTTTAATGATACCATTTTGGTGCAAATATGATCTTTTGATCGTCCGTTATTGCATTTTAATGCAATCTCATGGAGACCAAAAAAGCCTAATTCTGGCGTTTTTACTTTTTTTCTTGCTACGCTGTTTAGTGATCAGGTTAATCCTTTTTTTATTGATAAATTGGGCGATTCTGAATGTGGCAATACCAAATATGTGTATATTTGTTTTTTTATTGTTTTATCTTGAATAATAATATTAATGACAATCTTTATTTTTATATAGCATTAACATATTCTGTAGTGCTTTACAGATTGCACACATTATTATCGCTGTCCCCGATGGGGCTCACAATCTAAATTCTATATCAGTATGTCTTTGGAATGGGGAGAAAGGGGGGTGATTTGATCTTTTGTATTTGTTTTTTCTGTATTTTATAAAAAAATTTTTTTTTTTACTTTTAGCATGCTTCAATAGTCTCCATGGAGTGGCGCTCACAGCAAGCCAGGAGTCACAATCATAGAGGTGTCTTAACATTTGACAGCGGCATTAAACCTTTATCGGGTTAATAGCCTTGGGTGGATCGCGATTCCACCCGTGGCTATTTTGGGCACATGTCAGCTGTTCAAAACAGCTGACATGACCCGGGAAAGATGTGAGCTCACCGCTGGAGCCCACATCAAAGGGAGGGAGTCTGACGTCGGCATACTATTATGCCTGACATCGGAAAAGGGTTAAAGGGGTGGTCCGACACTTACACTGATTTAGTCCTAAATCTCTATTTAATATAATAGTAAAACAATTGCTTTCCTAATATACCTTAATTAAAAAATATCTACTGTTTCCTCTTTACCCTTTCTAACTACTTTTTTTAATCAATTTCCTTTGATTACATTTCACTTGAGAATCTCCAGTGCATGCTGGAATACTAAAATGGAACATCATAAGACTCTGCCTCTACCCTGAAATGTATATGTCCATTTCAGGGCCTCGGCTAGTTATTGCTGCTCAGCATGCGTTGGATATCAATTCTGACAAATTCTCAGTAGGATCTTGTCACTGTGCAATATTCTTTGAGCCGGCAATGTAAGTGTGCATTGTAAGAAGAGAACCCAGCGAGCAGGAAAAGCAGACAGCAGCCCTGCCCCCAAAAGTGACATCACTCACCACTAACGTAAGCCAATATTTCTGAAATAATTATTTGAGATGTAAATATTACCCTATAAGTCATATAGTCATGCAAATCTGTGAAAATTATAAAGTACAGTATGGGATGGTGATACACTGACAGCCAAATTTATTGTTGATGTCTTTTTCCAATATAAAGCAATGGAGACTGAAATTTCTAACCCTATTAGCCCTTCTTAAATAAAAAAAAGGTTTGACAATCACCAACTAAGTCATTTTACATAAATCTCTTTGGCCTAGATAAATTTACCAGTAACGATTATGGTAATACCCGGCTATAAAAACAATATATACAGTATCTATTAAAACTCGTTTAATTATGGTGCAGCAAAGTTCACATAGGCTCTCATATTTTGAAGGACTTATTTTACTTATAATATTGTGAATTTGTACTATACAATTATTGAACTTGCCTAAAACCTATAACTGATCATTACAGTCCCTAGATACTGTAATACATGTTATTTCTTTGTTGGAGATCGTAATGTTAAATTGAGGAAGACATACATATTTCAACAAAGCCAGCAATTACTAGAATAAATGCCCCCAATGAAAACTTTGATTCTCCATTCCTTCCTGACAAAAGATCTCCTTTATAACATCATTGATTACATGTCACAAAAGACTGAATCTAACAGTGATGAAATGTTTATAATGCTTGGTTCTTCTCAAAACCATGGTATCATTAAAGGTTCTCCTTTGATAAATAATGATTAAAGGAAATTTGTCAGTAGGATCAACCCTCCTTAGCCATCCATATGGGGATGCAGGTCATAAGAAAGAGAATAAAGTAATTCCTTTATATCTGTAATCCTATGCCTTCTTAAAGGGAATCTGTCACCCCATTTAGCCCTATCAGCTGCCGGCACTGCCATCAGGGGCTTATCTACAGCATTCTGTAATGTTGTAAATAAGCCCCCGATGTAACCTGAAAGATAAGAAAAACAAGTTATATTATACTTACCCGGGCGTCCTGTCTGGTCCGATGGTTGTCGCGGTTCCGTCCTGCGCCTCCCAACTTCATACGATGACATCCTCCTTCTTACTTCTCCCTCAGCTCCTGCGCAGGCATTCTATATCTGCCCTTTTGAGGGCAGAGTAAAGCACTGCACTGCGCAGGTGCCAGACCTCTGTGACCTTTCCCGGCGACTGCGCACTGCAGTACTTTACTCTGCCCTCAACAGGGCATATAAAGTACGCCTGTGCAGGAGTTGCGGCAGAAGTAACAAGGAGGACGACATCGTATGAAGATGGGAGGCACCAGACCGGATCGTGACACCCACCGCACCAGACCGCGTCCCCCGGTGAGTATAATCTAACTTGTTTTTCTTCTCTTTCAGGTTACATTGGGGGATTATCTGCATCACTACAGAATGCTGTAGATAAGCCCCTGATGGTGGTGTCGGCAGCTCATAGGGCTAAAATGGGGTGACAGAATCTACATTTTCTTAATATGTAAATGAACTAAGTTCTAATGTCCAAACACTAATCTACACAAGAATATGTCTCCAGAACTTATTATAAATTAAATGTGGCGTTACTAGTGTGAGATATGTAACTATCACAATACAGTAGAACTGAACTTTGTCTCATTACAAACACATTTGCTGCAGCTCTCACAGCTCTGCTCTATTGTAACACTATTGCCTGTGAGATGGAAGTTGAAGTATTGAGAGGAAGCTGGAGATGTGTCAGTTATAGTCACACACAGCTTTACAGTGAAATCAGGTTAGCAGAGAGTAGGCATTATATATCACACTGGTAACTCTTGCTTTCATTTAAAATAAGCTCTGGAGGCAGATTCTCATTCAGATCAGTGTCTGTGCCATAGCCATGAACATTTACATATAAGAAAAACATGAATTTCTCTGGAATAAGACATCATATTACAGATATCACAGTCTTCTTTTATTCCACTTACCTGCATGCCCAAATAGATGGCTAAATGCACAATTACAATTTTTGATTATAATACTGTATCTCACTCAAAGTCTGAAGACTAGGACTACTGTTATGTCGTTAAAATGGAAAGATACATAAAAAATCAGCAAAAAGCATGTCTTTATACCAGGCTTCATGCTGAGCTATTCAAAGCCATTCATGGAACATTGAGCAACTTTATGTATTCATTCATTTTTTTGTTTTCAAAACTACTGTAACTCCTCAAAGGTGTGTGTTAATTTGAGAAAGGTTGCCATTTTATAGACCAGTGTTAAGTGGTGTAACATGAAACTTGTGGGACTCAATGATAAATCTCCAACAGTGCTGCCTACTATCATAGGCCTTTAATACTTATGGTTTTCTAATGTGGACCAAATAAACTTTTTGGGGCTCCTTAGGCTCCAAGACCAGGGTGCGACTAAATCCTCTGCACCTATTATGGATATGCCCATGCTAGTGTCCAATTGAAATAGAAAATTCTAGAAAATTGTCATTTGATTTATATCTTATTCTTATTTTTGATTAAAAATTATTTTTGAAGCAGGATTTCATTAAATAAAATTTCATCCATATGGCGACTACATCCTCTATACATCACAGTACATAGCAGACTACAGAATGAGTTAACAGTGAATCCATCATTCAGCTTGTCTGACGGCAAACTTTATAATTACCCATAATTCTCTTCTACACTATCTACTATGCAGACTTCAAAAGTTTAGTCATGAGAAAATGAAAATTCAACTTTTAACTGGTCATAAATCAACTTTGAATATATTTCAGACAAAGAGATGTGAGTAGTGGGGGAACAAGAAGGCATATAACAATTGGACTACAAGTCTGAATACCACAATACAGCTTTAATCTCTGCTGACATTTTGTGGGCTAAGGCTGGTTTCACCCTAGCGTTTTTAGCGCAGCGCATAATGCGCATACATGCACATGCATCCTGAGGCCCTATCTTTAACATGAGGGCGCATGGTCTAGTGTTTGCATGCATTCGTATGCGTTTTCGTGCACATGCGTTTTTTTGTAGTGTGTGCCCAGGTGCGCTGGACGCAACTTGTTGCATTTTTAGTCCGCCCGACCTGTCTCAAAAAAACGGATGCGCACAGAATGCGCAAAAAAACACATTACAGTCTATGGGAACGCAGACGTGCGCGTTTAAAATCGCATGCGTTTTAAGAGTCAATATGGCTACAAACTGGTTAAAATGCATGTGCATAAAATAAGCAAACGCATGCAAAACGCTTGACGCGTTTTTTGTATGCGTTTGGAACTGCGCACGCAGCGCAGCGCAAAAGAATGCTAGTGTGAAAGTAGCCTAACAAAGTCCTTAATTTCATGTAATCCAATTTTTGCCTTTTATACATCATTCTACAATAATACGTGCTGATGATAATTGAATTTATATGTGTATTATCTGATAATTTCGGTATTATACATTTTTATTGTGCAATAGGACCTGGATTAATTAATATTTTTATGATCCTCCGTCTTTTGTTACCAATTGTTGCCCAATACTTTTAGATTAAATTTGTCTTGTGGCTGTTGTGTTTTAACATTTTAATTTATATGCTAATAAATTACATTTCTTTGCATGTTCATTTGGTTCTTTCTCCTTTAAATTGGTCGTAAAAAATTTTTAAAGGCATACCAAAATGAGTTCACTGATGGATTTCCCTGTTAACCCATTATGCTGTCTGATATGTACTGAGATATACACTCACTGGCCACTTTATTAGGTACACCATGCTAGTAAGGGGTTGGACCCCCTTTTGCCTTCAGAACTGCCTCAATTCTTCGTGGCAGAGATTCAACAAGGTGCTGGAAGCATTCCTCAGAGATTTTGGACCATATTGACATGATGGCATCACACAGTTGGCGCAGATTTGTCGGCTGCACATCCCTGATGCGAATCTCCCGTTCCACCACATCCCAAAGATGCTCTATTGGATTGAGATCTGGTGACTGAGGAGGCCATTTGAGTACAGTAAACTCATTGTCATGTTCAAGAAACCAATCTGAGATGATTCGAGCTTTATGACATGGCGCATTATCCTGCTGAAAGTAGCCATCAGATGTTGGGTACATTGTGGTCATAAAGGGATGGACATGGTCAGCAACAATACTCAGGTAGGCTGTGGCGTTGCAACGATGCTCAATTGGTACCAAGGGGCCCAAAGAGTGCCCAGAAAAAATTCCCCACACCATGACACCACCACCACCAGCCTGAACCGTTGATACAAGGCAGGATGGATCCATGCTTTCATGTTGTTTACGCCAAATTCTGACCCTACCATCCGAATGTCGCAGCAGAAATCGAGACTCATCAGACCAGGCAACGTTTTTCCAATCTTCTACTGTCCAATTTCGATGAGCTTGTGCAAATTGTAGCCTCAGTTTCCTGTTCTTAGCTGAGAGGAGTGGTACCCAGTGTGGTCTTCTGCTGCTGTAGCCCATCTGCCTCAAAGTTCGACGCACTGTGCGTTCAGAGATGCTCTTCTGCCTACCTTGGTTGTAACGGGTGGCAATTTGAGTCACTGTTGCCTTTCTATCAGCTCGAACCAGTCTGCCCATTCTCCTCTGACCTCTGGCATCAACATGGCATTTCCGGCCACAGAACTGCCGCTCACTGGATTTTTTTTCTTTTTCGGACCATTCTCTGTAAACCCTAGAGATGGTTGTGCGTGAAAATCCCAGTAGATCAGCAGTTTCTGAAATTCTCAGACCAGCCCTTCTGGCACCAACAATCATGCCACGTTCAAAGGCACTCAAATCACCTTTCTTCCCCATACTGATGCTCGGTTTGAACTGCAGGAGATTGTCTTGACCATGTCTACATGCCTAAATGCACTGAGTTGCCGCCATGTGATTGGCTGATTAGAAATTAAGTCTTAACACACAGTTGGACAGGTGTACCTAATAAAGTGGCCAGTGAGTGTATAAAGGTTTAAGAATTTAAACTAGTAACAAAACCATATTACAATTTTTTTTTACCCTTTGTAGCTTGAGGATACTCCTGCGACAAATTTGTTAATGAGAAAAGCATCACCTTAGCCTATATACCACCCACTTGAGAAACCTACAATATTTCTACAGATAGAAAACCTTGTTTGACACATAACAACAGAATTCTGGATGCAACCATTTACTCAACTTTGGTTTTCTATCACTATTGTCATTATCGGTGGGTTTCCCATCTCACTGAGATTCTTCCATGCCCATGGTATATATTTTAAAACATAAAACTTTGCAGTTATAAAGTCATGTAACCTTGAAAGCTCTTAAAAACGTTCCTCAAACTTTTTCAATAAAAAACCTCATCTATATCATTAAATAAAATGTAATTTTGTATTTATTTATTATTTCTTTTGTCTCAAAGGAATAATACAACAATATTATCTTAAAATGCATTATTGGAACAGGATTAGAAACTAAACAAAATCCTGATTTTTGGTTACCGTATATAGAAATTCAGCTTATTTTTAATGCACAATTATTTATTTATTTTTGCAATTTTTTTTAAACAGCTGTCTTACAATTTGTGTGTACTTGCCTTTACACGTTCACCAAATAATACAATTATAAGGATAATTTAACAACTTCTGTCAAAAAAAACAATTGTTGCTGATTATGTTCTACAAGGCACTGAATATTAGGACATTTTCTACAGTAATTATTGTTAAAGTGGCTGAGATGGGATCAAACGCATTTTGGGACAGAGAATGACTAATGGATTGCACAAAGCTGCTCACCATTCCATTTATCCTCTAAGTGTGGCCTTTCAATTCACCTGAAACTGCTGCTTCAATCTGTTCCATCTTTGATCTTTTAACCTTTCTATTTCCGATAGGTTAGGACTAATTCACGGTAACGGCTGCTGCCTGCAAAAAACGCCTTTTTTCAACATCTTTTGGCTCCACATTGACAGACTGATAAGAATTCAGAATGAGACGGCAGGATGCTCCTTTCAGACAACAAAATTATTTATCTGAATTCCATCAGAAGAGGGCACACACAGTCACACACAGAGCAGGAGGACTAATAGCTCTTTAAAAACTGCAAGCCCCTCACAAGATCCAACCCTTACTACAATAAAACACCTGCTGTAGTCAGCAGACATAAATCATCCAGAGCCAGCTCCAGCTTTGTGATATCATTAGTCCTCTCTAACACAAGGTTGCTTAGCTGCCGCTATGTCCAACCTCAGTTTAACAATAATGCATTCTAATTATATATAGGTAATTCACAATGAAGTCAATGTGCCTGATCATTCTCTTCTCTGTCTTCTCTTTTTTGATTAAAGTCCATGTGTATATACAGTTTATACATATATATATATATATATATATATATATATATATATATATATAAATACAATGTAAATACTGTATATGTATGTGTGCATGTATAACTTTACAGTATGTAGACAGGCTCGTTGTTCTCCTTCCACAAAATAAATCAAGTGCCATATGTACTAGATATTCTCCCTTCGCTTCTATACTCCATTTTATCATGCAATGCAAGAAAAAATGAGCCGGTGTAGACCATTTGTGTGTTCATGGCCGTCTTAATGATGTGAGCGCTTGAGTAGGATGTGGTCAATACATTTAGAGTCTAAGGGGAACAATTTTCTTTATGGTGAGTGACATGCCTGTTGTGCATGCTAAGGCGGTTTATAGGCCATACAATATTCATCTGTGAAATTAAATATGCAAATTGTCTCTTCAGAGAGGAAGAGGACTTGAACTCTAGCATCACCTATAGGAAGTAGCAACCCTAAAATTCAATATCGACCCTTTAACGAGCCTTGTCATATAATTTAGGATAGAAGTCTGCAAATTGAGATTCTGGTTTGGCTTTTATATTAAAGGGGGTTTTCCCACTAACAAAGTTAATTTTAAAGTTGATTTTAATAAATACATCTTGGAATATTAATAATTTCTACAATTGGATGTGTTTAAAAAAAAATGTTCCTGTGCTGATGTAATCTTATAAATGTGTCCTTGCTGTTTACTGTATAATGGCTCTGTCTGATAGTGAAGGAACATGGTCTGGTCATACCACAGCTCATACTTATGGCCATGAGATATTTCAGTTTTTCTTTTTTAATAAAAAAAATTCTACATTTGTTTTTTTTTCTTTTTTTTTCTTTCAAGATGGGAGTGCAAAGTGTACATTAATGAGAAAAAAATGAACTTTTTTAAGTTACCAAATGGTTGCAATGAAACAAAAAGTGAAAAATTTAAAAGGGTCTGAATACTTTCCATACCCACTGTAAAGGGCCTGTCACACTAAGTGATATCGCTAGCAATATCGCTATAACTTGTGACGTTATAGCGATATTGCTAGCGATATCGCTGTATCTGATACTTGCCTACGACCGGCTCCCCCGCTGGTTATCGCTGATCGCGCGAGAACGTCCTGGACCGCTTCTCGTCGTCAGCTTCCTGCGCCGCTTCCTGTGGAGCGACGAGCGTGGAGCCGGGCGGGAGGACGCAGGATCGCCTAGTGTGATAGGTAAGTAGCGACCCCTGTCCCCAGCGATGTCGCTGGAGAGATCTGCCTGTGTGGCAGCTCACTAGCGACGTACCAGCGATCCTGACCGCATCATATCGCTGGTCGGAATCGCTGGTACATCGCTAAGTGTGACGGTACCTTAAGTCTCCTCACTTTGGCATACCAGGTCTGGCTTGTCACTCTCCACAAGAAGAAACATTACCTATTATATCATAGTCTTAAGCATTGCACCTAGCTCAATCAGATGTCATGCTTTTCATTAATTAGGGGCAACACCCTCAAACACTGTGTCTGCAAATTGAGATTGCAGTTTGGCTTTTATCCAAAGTCATATTGCAAGGCTCATTAAAGGGTCGATAATCACTTTTAGGATTGCTACTGTATTTCCAATAGATGGTACTAGGTGCCAGGATTCTCCCGCTTCATGGGATGGATCTCAAGCTGTCTGGTACTGTGGTCTCCCATTCAGGCTCTGCCGCTAGGATGACTGCTCAGCACTCACTTCAGTTGCAGTGCCTTGCCCAGGCTCGTGCTGCAGTTACTGCTGGCCCTCCAGCTAAGCCTATGGTGACTACTAGTTTGCATGTGTAGCGCTGTGCTCTGGAGGCTAAGTCCAGATTTCACCCTAGTGAGTATGTCCATGATATGGTGCCTTCCCATTGGTGCTCGGACGTCAGGTGTTCTGGTGATGTGGCAGCTTCAGATTGGTCCACAGGCAAGGTCCTGTCTGTCTGGACTTGAGCAAGGAATAAAAAGCTCTCAATGGCACATGCCTGTGCACTAGTATCATGTGCATTTGGTGTGTTGGTGGCTACTTTACCATTCTGTGTGCACATGTGCCCTAATAGCATTGTGAGTGTTTGACTAGACAGGCAGTGTAGGGTTGGAACTCCCACTTGAACTTAGTATCTGCACCGGGCAGCCTCAGTCGCGAGTGCCAAAGCACACCATGTGTCAGAGCAGACTCATCCACCAGCTTAGCCTTCCCTGGGAGGTTAAGTTATAGGGACCCCAATTAGTATTTTTCTATATGCCTGTGAGGGTATAGTCCTTTTTGTGTTACTTCATAGTACCGCTCTGTGGTGTAACAGAGCTTGGTACTCTGTGCTCTGTGTACACTGAGTGACATTTAACTCAGTGTGCTTAAAGTGATTTTGTGCAGCCTTGCTCCGCCATTGTGCTAGCTGTGGCTTCTCCATCACCGCAAGGTGGACCCCGGGTTACAAACACACCTTATTATTATATTTTATTTGGTGCGTTCCGCCAGCGCTTACAGATGGCACTACAGTTCTAGTCTTCTTCCTGTCTGAAGAAGCAATTTCTATGCTTGAGGCTCACGCACACAGCATTTATATGAACAATGGTCTACAATATAGACAGGTTTTGCTTTGCATGTCATGTCACAGTATGGTGCATCTGTGACAATTGCCAATAGTATAGGATACACTGGTGCCTCAACATTTTCTTGTGGAAAAAAAACAGTATAGAGTTCTGTGGGAAAAAAGTTAGCATGCTGAGCTATGGCATACTTATTTGGGTTATGTTCAGGAAGCATTACACTGTACTAGTTGCAAGCAATCCTGATACCTAATGAGACGCATAATAAATGAAGGTAGGGTCTAGTACACATTTTTCACTGGGGACTTAGAGGTATAAGGGTACCGTTACACCTAGCGATGCACCAGCGATCCCGACTAGCGATATGACGCGGTCAGGATCGCTGGTGCATCGCTAGGTGGTCGCTAGTGAGCTGCCACACAGGCAGATCTCACCAGCGACATCGCTGGGGTCGGGGGTCGCTACTTACCTGTCAGACGCGGCGATCCTGCGTCCTCCCGCCCGGCTCCACACGTCGCTCGTCGGCGCCACAGGAAGCGCCGCAGGAAGTGGCCGACGAGGAATGGTCCAGGAGCTTCTCGCGCGATCAGCGATAACCAGCAGGGGAGCCGGTCGGAGGTAAGTATCACATGCAGCGATATCGCTAGCAATATCGCTGCTACGTCACAAAATCGGAGACTTTACAGCGATATTGCTAGCAATATCGCAGTGTGTAACGGGGGCTTTAGTTATGCCTTTGTTGATCATCCAGCTATATCATATTCTAGAAATATCATGGTAAAAGCTAATTTGGTGCTAAAGAAACATTCTTAATTATACTGTTAAGTATTCTGTATTCACTATTATGTCAAAACCTCACATTCTCCATAATATTCAAAAACATCATACTGACAACCATGAATAATTCACTTGTCACCTTTTAATGAGTCAAAATACATTTAATAACTCATTAGCAAACTGTTTACAGGCATGATTGTTATCCAACACCAGCAGTGCTGAAGGAAAATAGCATAAAACAATGGCATGTGATAGTATTTAGCTTTAAGTAAGAATCCAACATTATATGTTCTTCAGAGTCCTTCATTTAGGTCTCTTGCTCTCTGGTTTCACTACTAGTCACAATCATGAAATGCCTGTTTGTTATAGCCTCCAGGGAAATTCCAATCCCAGAGAAGATAGTGGAGATATTTATTAAGAAAGGCAAGGATACAACAAAGGCAAAGGCAACATTTTTAAAGCTAACTAGATTATTTCTCCAGATTTATCTCCTTATAAAACTGTAGCATTCATTCTCTGGTTACTGCAGCCTAAATAACTGTAACAACATACCATTAATAAAAAAAAAATCATGTGGCTGCTGGAAGTAACTATTCCTTACTACAGAAAGCCTTGAAAATGGGTTTCCTTTCAAACCCACCAAAGAGAGGAACCCTACTGTGAATTCCTATTCCTAGCAAATTCATATTCACAGTTTGACGAACCAGATTAACATGTTAAAATCCAAGCAGCCTCAGTACATCTGAAATAACGTGTAGAAATGTAAAAAGACATTAAATAATATTCATTTCCACATATCCTAAAACATCTTCGATTATTGAACACCATATCCAGAAGAATTAGAAGTGTAGGCTATCTGAGCAGGTTTTGTCTGAATATTTACAGAACATAATATACAAAATTATCCAAAAATATTTTGACTAAATTTCAGTTCACAAGGCAGTAAGAGATAGAATCAAGACATGGTTGATGGACTGTTAAATGAAATGGGTACTTTGTCTTTATCTTAACAGATGTGTTGGGGACTTGATTTTATGGCTCTTACCAATATATAAGTATTACAGGTTCTCTATCTGCACTTTCCTCATAGACTGCACAGCTTATGTATCCATACAATGGCTGCTGGCGGAGGAGCATGTGATCAAAGATGTCCATCAGTTTTCTCCAATTGAAAATATTGCACAGGGGAAAGCTCTTATACTATTAGAGGAAACTGATAAACAGGTTGGGTCACATGGTCCTCCATCAGGAGAAATTTTGTGGACAGGAGCACTGTGCAGCCTATGAGGAAAGCTGTTCTAACAATTGCAGGAACATAAACTCTAATAATTATATAAATAAATGATAGAATCATATTTGAGTTGAATTTCCTGAAATTCACAGGTCCCAACAAGCTTGAACAATGAATGATTCGATTAGTACGAATTGTCAAAAACCTGCCGTCACCATCTACATATTGCAGAATATTGCATGAGTCACATACTATGCAGGCTTCCCCAAAATTCCTTGTAACTATCGCATGACATTGTAGAGTCCCACCAACTAGAAGAAACTAACATATCTAGTGTTTATGATGGTGGTAATGTGGCAGATATTATTATCACTTACTGTGAATGTACCTTGAAATTAAAAGGATCACTTTAAGGGTACCCTAGATTATTCTCTGACCGCTCCTTTGCTGTATCTTTTGCTGGCTCCTCCTCCTCTTCATTGGCCCCTATCTCCTCCCTCTCATGTCCTGATTCTGCACTGAAGCATTACAATGAAACACTTCAAACTGCCCTGGATGATTTTGCACCTTCTATACATAGAACAACACGACAAAGACAGCGACAACCCTGGCACACCCTGCAAACACGTTTCCTGCAGCGGTGCTCTGAGTGTGCTGAACATCTATGGAGAAAATCCAATCTACACGAAGATTTCATCCATTATAAGTTCATGCTTAGAACATACAACACTGCCCTTCACCTCTCCAAACAAACCTATTTCAACACCCTCATCATCTCACTGTCCAATAACCCGAAATGTCTCTTTGACACTTTTCATTCCCTGCTCAACCCAAGAGTGCAGGCCCCAACCACAGAGCTTCGAGCTGACGATCTGGCCAATTACTTCAAAGAAAAAAATGATCATATCCAACAGGAAATTATCTCCCAATCTTCTCATCCCAATCCCAATCATCCCAATCATCTCTGCCCTCCCTCCCCCACTGCATCTAGCTCACTCTCTGAGTTTGAACCAGTCACAGAAGAAGAAGCAGGCTTCTTGCATCTTCTCGCCCAACCACTTGCACCAGTGACCCATTTCCGTCACATCTCCTCCAGTCCCTTTCCCCTTCAACCCTCACCTAACTAAAATATTTAACCTCTCTTTCTCTTCTGGTATCTTTCCCTCCTTATTTAAGCATGCCATCATACATCCACTACTTAAAAAACCATCCTCGACCAAAACTGTGCCGCTAACTATAGACCTGTCTCTAATCTTCCCTTCATCTCTAAACTCCTGGAACGCCTGGTCCACTTGTCTGATCTGCTATCTCTCTGATAACTCTCTTCTCGACCCTCTCCAATCCGGTTTCTCTAATGATCTACTAACAGCTAAATCTAACAGTCACTACTCCATGCTAATTCTCTTGGATATCTCTGCAGCATTCGACACGGTGGATCATCAGCTCCTCCTCACTATGCCCCGCTCCATCGGCATCAAGGACACCGTTCTCTCCTGGCTTTCCTCCTATCTCTCTGACCGCTTCTTTACTGTATCTTTTGCTGGCTCCTCCTCCTCTCATCTTCCCCTTACTGTTGAGGTTCCTCAAAGATCGGTTCTAGGCCCCCTCCTCTTCTCCTTGTACACTGCCCCTATTGGTAAAACAATCAGTAGATTTGGTTTCCAGTACCATCTCTATGCTGATGACACCCAATTATATGCTTCTTCTCCTGACATCTCGCCAGCCTTTCTAGAAAACACCGGCGATTGTCTAAACGCTGTCTAACTAATGATAATAATAATAATAATAAATTTTATTTTTATAGCACCGACATATTCCGCAGCACTTTACATTTCAGAGGGGATTTGTACAGACAATAGACATTACAGCATAACAATAATCACATACAGTAGATTATAACAAATACCAAGAGGAAAGAGGGCCCTGCTCGCAAGCTTACAGTCTATGAGGAAAGAGGTAGACACGAAAGGTGGGTGTTAACAGTTGCCCTGATTGTATGGACCAGCCATAATGTTAAGTGTGTAACAGTACAGACACAGAGGGCTAATGGATGCATAAAGCATGTGGGAACATGATGCGGGAAATCTGGTTATGGTAAAACTTTTGGCTGTACCACACAGGGATAGATTAGGTTAATGTGTTGAGGCGATAGGCCAGTCTTAATAAACGTGTTTTCAGGGCACACTTAAAATTTTGGGGATTAGGGACTAATTGTATTGACCTGGGAAGTACATTCCAAAGAATTGGTGAGGCACGTGTAAAGTCTTGGAGACGGGAGTGGGAGGTTCTGACTATTGAGGATGCTAACCTCAGGTCATCAGCAGAACGGAGGGCGCGGGTAGGGTGGTATACTGAAACAAGGGAGGAGATGTAGGGTGGTGCTGAGCCATGGAGGGCTTTGTGGGTGAGGGTAATAAGTTTATAATGATCTTTTTACTCTTAGACCTGTGATGAGGACAAGGGGGCATCCTCTACATCTGGAGAAAAGAAGGTTTAAGCATACTCACAGATGCGGATTCTTCACTGTAAGAGCAGTGAGACTATGGAACTCTCTGCCATATGATGATGTAATGAGTGATTCCTTGCTAAAATTTAAGAAGGGACTGGATGCCTTACATTGAAAAGTATAATATTACAGGGTATATACACTAGTTTCCTTAATATTGCATTGATCCAGGGAGCTAGTCTTATTGCCGTATGTGGAGTCGGGAAAGAATTTATTTCCCCAATGTGAAGCTTACTGTTTGCCACATGGGTTTTTTTTGCCTTCCTCTGGATCAACATGTAAGGGCAGGTTAGAACAGGATATGGGTTGAACTAGATGGACTTAAAGTCTCCCTTCAACCTTAATAACTATGTTACTATGTTACTATGTCCTCACTATATCTGAAACTGAACCTGTCAAAGACTGAACTCCTTGTGTTTCCTCCCTCAACTAATGCACCTATATCCGACACTGCCATTTCCGTGTGTGGTTCCACTATTACTCCCCAGCAACATGCCCGCTGTCTTGGGGTCATACTTGACTCAGAGCTTTCATTCACCCCCCACATCCAATCACTGGCTCGCTCTTGTTATCTGCATCTCAAAAACTAGAATTCGACCTTTTCTTACCTTTGACTCTGCAAAAATTCTTACTGTTTCTCTTATTCGTTCTCGTCTGGACTACTGTAACCCTCTTCTAATCGGTCTCCCTCTTACCAAACTTTCCCCCCTCCAATCTGTTTTGAATGCTGCAGCCAGGATCACATTCCTTGCCAATCGTTATACCAATGCCTCTATCTTGTGCCAGTCCTTACACTGGCTACCCATCCACTCCAGAATCCAGTACAAACTTATTGCCCTCACCCACAAAGCACACCATGGCTCAGCACCACCCTACATATCCTCCCTTGTTTCAGTCTACCACCCTACCCGTGCCCTCCGTTCTGCTGATGACCTGATGTTAGCATCCTCAATAATCAGAAGCTCCTACTCCCATCTCCAAGATTATACACGTGCTGCGCCAATTCTTTGGAATGCACTTCCCAGGTCTATACGAGTAGTCCCAAATCCCTACAATTTTAAGTGTGCCCTGAAAACTCATTTATTCAGACTGGCCTACCGCCTCAACACATTAACCTAACTATCCCTGTGTGGCACAGTCAAAAGTTTTACCATAACCAGGTTCCCCGTATCATGTTCCCACATGCTTTATGCATCTATTAGCCCTCTGTGTCCGTACTGTTACACACTTAGCATTATGGCTGGTCCAAACAATCAGGGCAATTGTTACCACCCACCTTTCGTGTCTCCCCTTTTTCCCTCATAGATTGTAGGCTTGCGAGCAGGGCCCTCATTCCTCTTGGTATCTGTTATGATCTATGTGATTACTGTTATGCTGTAATGTCTATCGTCTGTACAAGTCCCCTCTGAAATGTAAAGTGCTGCGGAATATGTCGGCGCTATAGAAATAAAATGTATTATTATTATTCCTGTAAGTTAGAAGCATTGCTTGCTATGCGGACACCCTAAATATTTCTCTCTTTGTCTGCCACATTCTTAACTACGAGATTGCCACCATCTATTTCTAGATTCAGCTTACTTCAAAATTGCTAAAGCTGCCTTTCCATTAAACATTAAAATGAATTGCATACACTCCTGGTCTAGCGCTTGATGGTTTTTGCCACTGCACTTGGGGACACTTCCAAAGTTTTCCCAATTTTTCGGACTGACTGACCTTCATTTCTTAAAGTAATGATGGCCACTCGTTTTTCTTTACTTAGCTGCTTTTTTCTTGCCATAATACAAATTCTAACAGTCTATTCAGTAGGACTATCAGCTGTGTATCCACCAGACTTCTGCACAACACAACTGATGGTCCCAACCCCATTTATAAGGCAAGAAATCCCACTTAAGGGCCTGTCACACTAAGCGATATCGCTAGCAATATCACTATGTCACTGGTTTTTGTGACGTTATAGCGATATTGCTTGCGATATCGCTATGTCTGATACTTACCTCCGACCGCTCCCCCACTGGTTATCGCTGATCGTGCGAGAACATCCTGGACCGTTTCTCGTCGTCAGTTTCCTGCTGGGCTTCCTGCTGTGACGACGAGTGATGCGTGGATGCGGGCAGGAGGATGTCAGAATCACCTCGTCTGACAGGTAAGTAGCGACCCCTGACCCCTGCGATGTCACTGGTGAGATCTGCCTGTGTGGCAGCTCACTAGCGACCACTTAGCGATGCACCAGCGACCACGTCATATCGCTGGTCGGGATCGCTGGTGCATCGCTAAGTGTGACAGTACCTTAACTAAACCTGACAGGGCACACCTGTGAAGTGAAAACCATTTCCGGTGACTACCTCTTGAAGCTCATCAAGAGAATACCAAGAGTGTGCAAAGCAGTAATCAAAGCAAAAGGTGGCTACTTTGAAGAACCTAGAATATGACATATTTTCAGTTTTCACACTTTTTTGTTAATTATATAATTCCACATGTGTTAATTCATAGTTTTGATGCTTTCAGAGTGAATCTACAATTTTCATAGTCATGAAAATAAAGAAAACTCTTTGAATGAGGTGTCCAAAATTTTGGTTTGTACTGTATATGTGTGTGTGTGTGTCACTAACATCTATATATCTATGTATTCTTTATATCTATTCTATCTATTCTATTCTAACCTGTCATGCTGTAATATTACTATACAGAGCAAATGAATTGTCGGCTTTTCTTCTATTTATCTAATATATACATATATATAGTATATATTTATGTGTGTCACTGACCTCTATATACACTCACTGGCCACTTTATTAGGTACACCATGCTAGTAAGGGGTTGGACCCCCTTTTGCCTTCAGAACTGCCTCAATTCTTCGTGGCAGAGATTCAACAAGGTGCTGGAAGCATTCCTCAGAGATTTTGGACCATATTGACATGATGGCATCACACAGTTGGCGCAGATTTGTCGGCTGCACATCCCTGATGCGAATCTCCCGTTCCACCACATCCCAAAGATGCTCTATTGGATTGAGATCTGGTGACTGAGGAGGCCATTTGAGTACAGTAAACTCATTGTCATGTTCAAGAAACCAATCTGAGATGATTCGAGCTTTATGACATGGCGCATTATCCTGCTGAAAGTAGCCATCAGATGTTGGGTACATTGTGGTCATAAAGGGATGGACATGGTCAGCAACAATACTCAGGTAGGCTGTGGCGTTGCAACGATGCTCAATTGGTACCAAGGGGCCCAAAGAGTGCCCAGAAAAAAATCCCCACACCATGACACCACCACCACCAGCCTGAACCGTTGATACAAGGCAGGATGGATCCATGCTTTCATGTTGTTTACGCCAAATTCTGACCCTACCATCCGAATGTCGCAGCAGAAATCGAGACTCATCAGACCAGGCAACATTTTTCCAATCTTCTACTGTCCAATTTCGATGAGCTTGTGCAAATTGTAGCCTCAGTTTCCTGTTCTTAGCTGAGAGGAGTGGTACCCAGTGTGGTCTTCTGCTGCTGTAGCCCATCTGCCTCAAAGTTCGACGCACTGTGCGTTCAGAGATGCTCTTCTGCCTACCTTGGTTGTAACGGGTGGCAATTTGAGTCACTGTTGCCTTTCTATCAGCTCGAACCAGTCTGCCCATTCTCCTCTGACCTCTGGCATCAACATGGCATTTCCGGCCACAGAACTGCCGCTCACTGGATTTTTTTTCTTTTTTGGACCATTCTCTGTAAACCCTAGAGATGGTTGTGCGTGAAAATCCCAGTAGATCAGCAGTTTCTGAAATTCTCAGACCAGCCCTTCTGGCACCAACAATCATGCCACGTTCAAAGGCACTCAAATCACCTTTCTTCCCCATACTGATGCTCGGTTTGAACTGCAGGAGATTGTCTTGACCATGTCTACATGCCTAAATGCACTGAGTTGCCGCCATGTGATTGGCTGATTAGAAATTAAGTCTTAACACACAGTTGGACAGGTGTACCTAATAAAGTGGCCAGTGAGTGTATGTATTCTATGTGTATATATCTATTCTTTCTTTTTTTATTCTAACCTGTCATTCTGTGACTTTACTGTACACAGCACATGAATTGCCGGCTTTCCCAAGGAGATTTGTGTGTAAAAATTGGACAGCACTCGCATGGTCCGGGTGCTGTGCGATTTTTTTCTTGCACCCATTGATTTTTATTGCAGGATGCAATCCAATTTCTGATTACAATTGTAGAATAGCAGCATGCTGCAACTTTTTTCCAGTCCGATCGTGATCGGATCCAAGCTGGAGAAAAAAACACAGAATAAAAGTACTGTCACACTAAGCGATATCACTAGCAATATCGCTATAACTTGTGACGTTATAACGATATTGCTAGCGATATCACTGTGTCTGATACTTACCAACGACCCGCTCCCCCGCTGGTTATCGCTGATCGCGCGAGAACATCCATGACTGTTTCTCGTCGTCAGCTTCCTGCGGCGCTTCGTGTGGAGAGATGAGTGAAGAGCATGGAGCCGGGCGGGAGGAGGCAGGATCACCTAGTGTGACAGGCAAGTAGCGACCCCCGATCCCTGCGATGTCGCTGGTGAGATCTGCCTGTGTGGCAGCTCACTAGCGACCACTTAGCGATGTACCAGCGATGCTGACTGAGTCATATCGCTGGTAGGGATCGCTGGTACATCGCTAAGTGTGACAGTACCTTAACATTGGTCTGAATGCAATCTGATTTTTAATCAGATTGCATTTGTCCGATTTCATTGCAAGTGTGAATGAGCCCTTAGACAGTACCTGCCTCATCAAAGATTAATGGAGCATAGTTTGTAAACTAGTGTCACTTTACTTTTCCAAAGTCACTGGGTAACTCTTTCTTGTAGAGTTTAAGGTCTTATGGTCAGCAGGGTCTTCTCTCTCATTTCTGAATTGTGTAAACCCTTATGATCAACAGGGTTCTTTCTCTATCTCTCTCTTGAAGAGTTTAAACTCTTTTGGTCAACAAAGTTTTCTCTCGCTACTTTCCCTCATTTGTATTTTCCAAGTAATAAAAAGTTTTTTAGTATTGACTAACTCAGGTAGCCTTTACTTATTGCAAAAAAGAGAAGCCAGCTCACCTGCCATTGTTCGTGTGTGGAGCTAGGGTGTCGTCTTGACCAGACACAGAAACTGCAGAAACCAAGATGATGGTCCAGCTCCAGGTAAAACCAATGTGTTTATTTGAAAAATAGATTAAAAAAAAAATACATCCTTGACGTGAAAAATAGAAAGTTGGGGGGAGAGGGCGTTTCGAATGCGATTCCAGCGTTCTTTGTCACAGCTTTCATTGTGGAGTGTGGTCAACCTTTATGTGCTAATTGCAAGCAGGTGGAATGATCACACCAGGAGAGAATAAATGAGTGGCGGCACGCCGGAATAGAAAGTGTCAGCATGATTGCGGTTTTCAAATGAAGAAAACAAAATTTAGCAAGACAGGGAAGGAAGCTGGACCTTCCTCTTGGTTTCTGCAGCCTTTATTTATCCCTTTATTTATTCCTTCAATATGGCTGGACCATCATTGTAAATGCTTGTCTGTACTTGGTGTCTCCTCCCACCTTATTTTAGATTGTAAGCAGGGTCATCATTATTTTGCTTTAATTATTGTATTATCTTTGATGTTATTACTTATGACTTGTATATGAACTGTTGAATTGTAAAGTGCTGTGGAATATGTTGGTGTTATACAAATAAAAATTATTATTATTATTATTATTATTATTATTATTGGGATTAATGCAATTTTTTCATCACAAATTGAATTTTTGAGGAATATTTGTTGAAGTCAGCAATTTCAAGCTTCAAAAGATCTGCTCATCTCTAGTCCCAAACACATTTGATAAAACAAAGTGGCCAACCCTTTTAAGCCTCATTGACTGCTATCTGTCTGAATAATCACAGACTGCTTTCATAGTGTCAGCTGACAATATTAATGAAAAGACTGGGATAGGTTGCAAGCACTGCATACTTTCAAACACAAATGTGCTTTTATCAAGGGTTAGTTTAAGAGCGTGGCTGACTGACCAAGTCACAGGGTCTAAAGGGGGCTTCACACATAGCGATATCGCTAGTAATATCGCTAAAGCGTCACCGATTTTGTGACGCAGCAGCGATATTGCTAGCGATATCGCTATATGTGACACTTACCTCCGACCGGCTCCCCCACTGGCTATCGCTGATCACTCGAGAACGTCCTGGGCCGTTTCTCGTCAGCCACTTCCTGCTGGGCTTCCTGCTGGCGCCGACGAGTGACACGTGGACACGGGCGGGAGGACGTCTTCATCGCCGCGTCTGACAGGTAAGTAAGGACCGTGGACCGCTGCTACATCGCTGGTGAGATCTGCCTGTTTGGCAGCTCACTAGCAACCATTTAGCGATGCACCAGTGATCCTGACCGGGTCGTATCGTGGTCGAGATCGCTAGTGCATCGCTAAGTGTGACAGGACCCTAATTTAGTAAAGGATAAGGACAAGTAATTGAGGAGAAAACTAAAACCACCAAGTCATATTTTAGAATTACAAGTGGTTCTCACTAAATTAGAAAATCATCAAAAAGTTAATTTATTTCAGTTTTACTTCAATACAAAAAGTGAAACTCATATATTAGAAACAGTCATTATAAATACAGTGATCTATTTCAAGTGGTTATTTCTGTTAATGTTGATGATTATGGCTTACAGCCAATGAAAACCCAAAAGTCATTATCTCAGTAAATTAGAATAATTTATAACACCAGCTTGGAAAATGATTTTAAAATCTGAAATGTTGGCCTACTGAAATGTATGTTCAATAAATGCACTGAATACTTGGTTGGGGCTCGTTTTATATCAATTACTGCATCAATGTGGCGTGGCATGGAGTTGATCAGCCTGTGGTACTGCTGAGGGGTTATGGTAGCCAAAATAGCTTTAATAGCATCTTTCAGCTCATCTGCATTGCTGGGTCTGGTGTCTCTCATCTTCCTCTTGACAATACCCCATAGACTCGCTATGGGGTTAAGGTCAGGCAAGTTTGCTGGCCAATCAAGCACAGTGATACTGTTGTCTTTAAACCAGGTATTGGTACTTTTGGCAGTTCGAACAGGTGCCAAATCCTGATGGAGTATGGAATTTTCATCTCCAAAAAGCATGTCGGCAGACAGAAGCATGAAGTCCTCTAAAATTTCCTGGTAGACGGCTGCACTTACTTTGGTTTTGATAAAACACAGTGGAACTACACCAGCAGATGACATTGCTCCCCAAACCATCACTGATTGTGGAAACCTCACACTAGACCTCAAGCAGCTTGGATTGTGTGCCTCTCCACTCTTCCTCCCTACTCTGGGACTTTGATTTCAAAATGAAATGCAAAATTTACTTTAATCTGAAAAAAAAACACCTTGGACCACTGAGCAACCATCCAGTTCTTTTTCTCCTTAGCCCAGGTAAGATGCTTCTGGTGTTGTCTATTGATCATGAGTGGTTTGACATCTGTATACGTTTATGTGTGGTGGCTCTTGAAGCAATGACAAAGCAAAGCAGCAGTCCACTCCTTGTGAATCTCCTTTCCCCCAATTTTTTAATGGCCTTTTCTTAACAATCCTTTCAAGATTATCCCAGTTGTTTGTGCACCGCTTTCTACCACACTTTCTCCTTCCACTCAACTTTTCTTTAATATGATTGGATACAGCACTCTGTGAACAGCCCTCTTCTTAAGCAATGACCATTTGTGGTTTACCCTCCTTGTGGCGTGTGTCAATGACTGCCTTCTGGACATCTGTGAAGCCAGCAGTCTTCCCCATGATTGTGGAGCTACTGAAAAAGACTAAACGACCTTTTTAAATGCTTAGGAAGCCTTTGCAGGTGTTTTTTGTTAATTATTCAAATTTACTGAGATAATGACTTTTGGGTTTTCATTGGCTGTAAGCCCTAATTATCAGCATTAACAGAAATAATCACTCCATTTGTAATGGCTCTATATAATATATGAGGTTCACTTTTTTTTTGAAGAACTGAAATAAATTAACTTTTTGATATTATAATTTAGTGAGAAGCACTTCTAAATAGTTGCAATTTGTTCTGAATATTTGGTGGTAATATGTGGGCAAAATATGTCAGTATAATCATGACTCTACATTGCTGAATGGCGGTAATATACTGGCTAAAATTAAATGGCAAAGGGGGATTTTTCTATTGGTCTCATTTTCTAGACTGTAGTCTTGGTCTTGTATATCGATGTTGTAGCTTAGCCTCATTCACATGGAGCACATATGAGGCTGTCACTATATGCTCTGTAGTTGCCATCATATATGTACTGTCATTCTGTGTTAATTGTAACTTTAGTGAATAAAGAGTTGTGTTATAAGGACGAGTTAGTAGCTAGCAATGATATGGCTAAAGCTCATCATTTTATGGAGGAATCATCAATGGCCATAAAGCTTACATATGTTTCTATGTAAATGCTTCCACTGCAGTGTGGGCAAACACATGCATGTATACTTGAACTTAGGCCAACACCTCTAGAAATTACAAAATGGATTTGGAGATATATGAAAAACGTATGACAGTAGGTGACCTACAAAACAACCCACTGTAGGCCATATTTCATGATGGAATTTATTTTCTTGATTACTTTTGATCATGTCAACACGATTCACTCAGTATTTCATTTTATTTCCAGTGATAGAACACTAGGGAATGTACTGTGCATTCATGTGCATTAGATGCTAATAAGCAGAATGGATAAAAAAAAACATGAGATATTCAAGAACCGATCTCTTTTTTCCTTTATACCATCAAGTGTTATTTCACATAAGTACACACTTCATAAGTGCAGACGGTGTAACAGATCACACAGGTTTTTATCTGTGTTCTTTTAGGTCTTACAAAATGAAAAAGAAATCCTATATCACAATCCAGAACATGTAATTAAGAAATGGAAATGTAACAAATACTGGTTGAACATGTGCAGATAAGTCTGCTGCAAAATGGTAACTCAGCATAAATGGGTACACCACCTTGCAATAAAAATTAAGATTTTAATCAATATCTCAATGAGCACAAGAAAAATTTACAAAATGTTCCCAAGACTGAGCTTCAAAGAACATGAAAGTGAGGTTTAGAATATAACTTTCAGTACAAAGTCTCCAGTTTTACTTAAAATAATTGGTGCAAAAATTAATACACCCCACATCAAAAACTACCACATCTACTATTTAGTATGACCTCCTTGATTTTTAAGGACGGCACCAAGTCTTCTAGGCATGGAATGAACAAAGAGGCAACATTCTGCATCCTTTCTTTTTTTCTGTTCTTCAAGAACACTGATTTTAAATCCTGAATGTGGAATGTATAGTGATGCTCAAATTGTCTATTCAGAATTTCCTACAGGTGTTCAATTGGGTTGAGATCAGGAGACACACTTGACCACTGAATCACTTTCACGCCATTCTTCCTAAGAAATGCAACAGTGGACTTAGATGTGTGTTTTGAATTAGTAAGAACAAATAACAATGATCCAAAGAATCAAATCAAAATTAGTGAACATATATTCCCTTAAGAACACTTTTTAAATATCATTCATTTAAAAAAACACCTCCCCAGTGAAAAAAGGACCCATAGCCCAACAAGAATATAGCTTTGACCAAAGACAAAAAATCTAGGCAACCCTTTACTAGGCCTATCTGAAAACCTGCATTGCTGTGGAGGTTGGTACCCTAAGAGAAACGATGTTTTGGCGCCCCCACTCAACGAAGGCTCTCCCTCTCTCACCCTGATTGCAAAGGTGAGAAAACAATAATCAAATAGGATAGAGATGAAGGAAGCAAAAAAATGGTCATAAAAGATGTCACATCAAAAAACGGCTGATATGCCTAGATTACAAAGGTTAATATACCTAGATTGTCAATGTAGCAAAGGCATTCAATGTATACCACACTGCACAAAATCCATCGTGGTTCATCCATGCAAAAATAAATATATCACCAGATGGAAAAAATTCAATAGGCTACAATATTCAGCCCCATAGATACATAGAAAATCATATTGGTGACTAAAATATTTACATGATTGTGTCCCCAATAATACAAACAAGCTGCACAATGTTACTGACACAATAATTCAATCATTCCACAGAAAAGGTCACCGGATAGAAAATAATGGCTCAGATTGGCCCCAAAAATACATAGTTAGTCATATGGTGACTTATCGTTTGCAGGATGTGTCCCAACGCGCTTCCCCGCACTGACGGTTCATCAGGGGGCCATGATGAGAGCAGCAAAGGAAAAAGATGCCAATGATGAACAAGCCAATCTGAGCCTTTATCCGAGAACTTTTCATCAACCCTTTAACAGGCCTTTAAATATGACTTTGGATAAAAGCCAAATCAGAATCTCAATTTGTAGCCACGGTGTTTCAGGTATAATGACTTGTAAGATTGCTACTTCCAATAGTTGGCACTAGAGTTCAAGTCCTCTAACCCTTCTGAAAAGACAATTTCCATATTTAATTTCCAGAGGAGCATACATGGCGTTTAAGTCTTAACAAGGAGAAACCTTACCTTTTGGATTACTGTCATGTTGGAAAAAAACATGTTTACCAAGGACTTATAATAGCATTTTCTCTTTCAATACATGCAGTATATTTGTAAATTAATGATTCCATCAATGAACTGTAGCTCCCCAAAACCAGGAGCACTTATGCAGCCCCACATAAGGACACTGCCATCGCCATGTTTTACTGCATGCACCAGATATTTTTCTTTCGTCATTTATTTTGGTCTCATCACTCCAGAGTCTAGAACTTTCACATTTTTCTGCATTGATCCTGACAAATTGTAGGCGGACTTTTTTGTGAATTGACTTTAGGAGAGGCTTTCTTCACGGACGACATTCACAAATGTCATTGTTCTGCAGTGTACACCATGTTGGGAAATGTTCAACATAATTTTGCTTTCTACTTCTTTAGCTAATTTCAGTGAACCTTTAATTTTTTTTTACTTTAGTCTTTCCCATCAGAAGATGCTCACGTTTAGGTGTTAGCTTCTGTGGTCTGCTGGGACAGCTGTGTCACATTAAATATTAATTTGATTTAGACATCTTTTGTGTTCATTCATTTTGCATTTTGGTAATGGATAAAAATAAACTATAAATACTTTTATTTTTTAAAGAATTCTTAATTTGCAAAAGTTTTAGCCACATGTGGAAAAAATGCCGCAGAGAACTGTGTACACTTACTTTATACATACACACAAAAACATCAAAGAACCATAAAACGAACCTAATATATATAAAGTACCTGACTGAGGAAGATGCACAGTCGTACTCTTGATAAGTCACCAGACTGGAAATTTGATTACCTATGTATACAGCTTTATTTACATGAGCTTACTGGTGCAAATAAATGATAACTAAGTCTAGGGTACACCACATGAATAATGCATTAGTTAATAATTAAAAAGTAGTAGGCCATACAGAGTATTATGTCTCTCTCTTCCAGTTGCACAGCAGAAAGTATTTCAAATGCTTGGCTTTTCTACAGTATGTTGCATGTTTCATTTACAGCATAATGGAGTTATTAGTAGATACTATTAAAGAAGCAACAAGTCAATCTCAGGAATAAAACAATGAGAATAGGGCAGCCCATAATTGTGTTGAAAGAGACCCAACTTTTTCTGGTCTGCTTAACTTGAAAACAAAAGAATTTTGGTTCTATTTTAAATTTGATTAAAGCTTATTTTACAAGAAATCGACTTTACAGAGTACAGTTCACCAGTTTAACAATGTGAGGAAGTTATCAGAGCATGTACATCTTCCCCTGCATGAGGATGACAAATCATGCAAGGGAGAGCACACCCTCCTCTTCTAACTGATCCTTACAGCTACTGTGTAGAGATAGAGAAGAGCTGAGTTATGTATCGATATTTGTCATCTGTCCTGGTCCCTGTTCCAAGGTTCTATCTGTGCACTCAGCTCTGGTTCAGCAAGGTGCCTAACTGCCAATTCAGATCTGCTGCTCAAAGGTGCTATCGGCATACTTGCCTCTGCTACTTCAAGGTGCTTATTTACTGTCTCAGTTCTGCCCTTCCCAGTTTAATGTTTATGGGGGCCCCAGAGAGATGATTGTTGAGGGATATATGCATTCGGCATATATGATTTAAGACTGCAGATCCTTATATGTGCTAACAGATAAGACCATACCATGTCTGACAGTAGCTGTCTCACAGAAAGACAAACCGAGCGCTCCTGAGTGTGGAAGAGCTAGGCAATATAACTGCTGGCCAAATGATTGGAAAAACTATCAATAGTTATCTAAATTGTATAGGGGCTTTATTCAAACAGATGACATATATGGCCTCATTCAAACAGCTGTATTTTCAGACTATGAGTTGACAATATGTTCAGTTGTCAGCACACTGACCCTATAATGATCCAGTGTTAGTTCTGAAAACTTAAGGATTAGCTCATCTTCATTACTACAGAAACAGAACCACAATCAGCACACAAATTCAGCACCAAAACTATCATTAGGATATGAATACATCACTAGAGACACCATCACTTCATGATTATATCCCCAAAATCACCATTAATATATGAATAAATTACAAGAACAACCATCAGTTCAGTAATTCAGCATCAGAATCATCATCAGAACAGGAATACATCACAAGACCCTTCATCAGTACTTTAATAAATTACAAAAACCACCATCAGTACAAGAATACATCACCAGAACCAATGTCAGATTAGTAATTCAGAATCATCATTAGTACATTAATACATCACCAGAACCATCATTAGTATATGGATATAGAACCATAATCACCATCATTTATGATTATATTACTAGAATTATCATCAGTTCATGAATACATCACCAGGACCACCATCAGTATATTATTACATCACCAGAACCATCATCAGTATATGGATACAAAACCATAATCACCATCATTCATGAATATATTACTAGAATCATCATCAGTATGCTGTAGTTATATATGACAGTCCATTTAGAGGAGAATGTGGTGCTCAAATAGGGGTCCAATCCATATATATAGTAAGAAAAACTCAGCACTCAGATGTTGCAGTAAGTCAGCAAAGATATTTTACTGGCAATTTAACACAAAAAAATTTCAGTACCGATTTGGACTTCGTACAAACTGTAGCGCTACACCAAAGTGACTTCAGATGCACGTCCATGGCGCTGTCTTATTGCATTTGATCCTCTGCACTGTGATATTCAGTTCTGATGCAGGCCTACATTAGGACCGAAACATTATTTTGTGTTGGATTGCCATTAAAAAAAACATTTGTTCACTTACTGAAAAAAATGAGTGCAGTTTCTCTTACTAGAATCATCATCAATACATGAATACATCACCAGAACCACCATCAGATTATGATTACATTGCCAAAAAAAAAATCAGTCCATGAATACAGCACAAGAACCACTATCAGTATAGGAATACATAACAAGAATCAGCATCAGTACAGGAAAACATCACTAGAACCATCACCAGTATATTAATTCCTTCATCCTGAATCCTATCGTCACCTTCCTTTTTGCGTTTATTTGTTAAAAAAATGGAAAATTGGCAACAATTTTGAAAATGTTGCAATTTTTAAACTTTTAATTTTTATGCCCTTAAATCAAAGCGTTATATTGCACAAAATAGCTAATAAATAACATTTCACACATGTCTACTTTACATCAGCACAATTTTGGAAACATAATTTTTTTGTTAGGACATTATAAGGGTTAAAACTTGACCGGCGATTTCTCATTTTTACAACAAAATTTACAAAACCATTTTTTTAGGGACCACCGCACATTTGAAGTGAGTTGGGGGGTCAATATGACAAAAAATACCCAAATATGACACCATTCTAAAACCAGTACCCCTCAAGGTACTCAAAACCACATTCAAGAAGTTTATTAACCCTTCAGATGCTACATGAGAACTAAAGCAATTTGGAAGGAAAAAAATGAACATTTTACTTTTTTCACAAAAAAAATTACATTAGACCCAAACTTTATTATTTTCACAAGTGTAACAAGAGAAAATGGAACACAAAATTTGTTGTGCAATTTCTCTTGAGTACACCGACTGCCCATATGTGTGGGAAGCCACTGTTTGGGAGAATGGCAGGGCTCAGCAGGGAGGGAGCACTGTCTGACCTTTTGAACCCAAAATTGTGTGGAATCAATGGCGGGCACCATGTCGCGTTAGGAAGACCCCCTGATGTACCTAAACAGTGGAAAGTCCCAATTCTAACTCTAACCCTAACACAGCCCTACCCCTGACCATAATCCCAAGCCTAACACTAACCACAACCCTAACCCCAAGTACAACACCATCCTAACCCCAACACCCCAACCATTACCCAAACACAACCATAACCTTAACACAACCCTAACTCCAACATAACCATAACCCCAACATCACAAACATAACCCCCACACTACAGCCATAACCCCAACACCACAACCGTAATCCCAACCGTAACCCAACACAACTCTAACCCTAGCCTCAACCCAAAATCTAGCCCAACCCTAACCCTAGTCCAACTCTAACCCTAGCCCAACTCTGACCCTAGCTCTAACCTCAACTCTAACTCTAACACAACCCTAACCCTAGCTCTAACCCCACCCTAACTCTAGTCTCAACCCTAACCCTAGCCCATCCCTAACCCTAGCTCTAAACCCAACCCCCCAACCCTAGCCTGAAACTTAACTCTAGCTCTAACCCCAACCCTAACCCTAATCTTCTGGAAGAATAGAAATAAATACTCTTTTTATTTTATTATTTTTACCTAAGAATGTGATAAAGGGGGTTTGATTTACTATTTTTTTATTTTATTTTCATCACTGTGATAGGATGTATCACAGTGATCAAAATGAACCAATAGGAGAAATCTATTGTTGCCGAGTGCTGGCCGGCAGATCTCGGGAGCACTGCACATGCAACCACCATTGTCTTCCCGGAATAAGATGCCGAGGGCTGTGGGACAGAGCAGGAGTGACTGGGGACACCGGAGGTACAGGTGGGGCTTAGGGGACCCCATATAAATGGGAAATCAGACTTTTTGTGGTCGCCATAATTTTGGTGAATAACAGCGATCACTGGGGACAGTAAAAACCAACCCAAATCATGTTCTCTGGGGTCTCAGCTACCCTGCTGGGGTACTTGTTAATTGAATTGAGAAAATCGTAATACTTGGGCGCTCAACCATAGTAACGAGTAGTGTTGAGCGATACCAGCCGATACTGAAAAATATTGTATCGGAATGGATCGGCCGATCTAAAAAAAAGTATCGGGTATCGCCGATTCCGATCTCGGAAGTCCAATTCAAGTCAATGGGACAGAAATATTGGAATTGAAAAAACCCCTCTCTTGCCTTGTACAGCCTGTTCGGGAGGGGGGAAGAGTGTGGGTGGACACTGTGCGTGTCTGTGTGTGCGGGCGGGGTCTGTACGGGCCTCTCGGTGGTCTGTACGGGCCTCTCGGGGGCCTGTGTGGCTGTCGGTGGTCTGTATGGGCCTCTTGGGGGCCTGTGCCGGCCTGTCGGGGGCCTGTGCGGCTGTTGGTGGTCTGTATGGACCTCTCGGGGGCCTGTGCCAGCCTGTCGGGGGCCTGTGCAGCTGTCGGTGGTCTGTATGGGCCTCTCGGAGGCCTGTGCCGGCCTGCCGGGGGCCTGTGCCGGCTGCCGGTGGTCTGTATGGGCCTCTCGGGGGCCTGTGCCGGCCTGCTGGGGGCCTGTGCCGGCTGCCAGTGGTCTGTATGGGCCTCTCGGGGGCCTGTGCCGGCTGTCGGTGGTCTGTACGGGCCTGCCGGGGGTCTTGTGTGTATGCAGGCATCGTCCGATGGGACTACAAGCCACCGTATGTGTTTGCCACCGTAGGAGGCAAAAACAGAAATACTAGCTAAGTCCAGAAAACCAGAGAAGTTGGCAGCTATCGGACTGCAGACCCCTGAACCTAACAACAACAACTAGCAGTAGCCGTGGGGGGTTCCTACGGTGCCCTAGACCCCTCGATCACAGCCGGAGAACTTCAAAGCAATAGGCAGCCCCCAACATATAATGACGGTGAAGCAAGATGAAAAAACACTCACACAGATAGAAAGATAGGCTGAGCAAATGATGGGGCCTAAGCTAACTAAATAGGACAGAATAGAAAAGCTGCTGTCTGCAATCCACCAAAACCCTCTCAAAAACAAGAGCCAACAGACTGATAGGGAAAAAAGCCCTGAAGACGCTAGGCTTCAAAAAGACTATATCAGTACACAGGTATTTTCTGTAGTCAGAGCAAAAAGGAATTCAGCTCACCCAGCAGGGAAAGGCAGAAATCCAGAAAAACAAGGCAAAACAAAACCAAAACACAAATGCAAAAAGTAGAGCAGAAAACTTAGCTTTTGAGGAGCAGGAATCAGACTGGTCTCCAAGAATCCCTCAGAGTATCACCCGCAAGGCAGAAGGGCGTCGGCTGTCTTATATCCAGTCAGCAATTCTAGTCACCCAGTCATCATCATTCTGCTCAGGTGCTTTGTAATCAGCCTCATTACCTTCCTTCACCAGAAGAGGGAGTTCATCAGACCTCAATGGTGAAGGGGAAAATGAGCTCACAATGTAGTATGTATGTAGTATGTATGTATGTAGTATGTATGTAGTATGTATATATGTAGTGTGTATGTAGTATGTATATATGTAGTATGTATGTAGTATGTATGTAGTACGTATATATGTAGGATGTATGTAGTATGTATGTAGTATGTATATATGTAGTATGTATGTAGTATGTTTTTTTTTTGTTTACATTCAACACATTAGCCGGATGATGGGACTACTACTGTCCCATCATTGGCTAATGTGTCAATCACTGTCAGTGTAGCAGGCATCGCCCGATGTATATAGTATGTATATATGTAGTATGTAGTAAGTATGTAGCAAGTATGTAGTATGTATGTATGTTGTATGAATGTAGTATATATGTAGTATGCATATAGTATGTATGTAGTATGTATATATGTAACATGTATGTAGCATGTATTTAGTATGTATGTAGTATATATGTATGTTGTATGAATGTAGCATATATGTAGTATGTATGTAGTATATATGATTCAAGGTTCAAGATTCAAAGAAGCTTTATTGGCAGGACTAAATACACATTAGTTTTGCCAAAGCAAGTGTACAGAAGGGAATAGGGATAGGGACTGTAGGGATGTTGGGAAGGGGCTGTAGGAAAGGTCGATGGGGCAGATCCAGGATGGGACTATAGAAGTCCATGGCATAGGGAAGGTGGATGGGGGCATGGGGGCAGATCCAGGATGAGGCTATAGAAGTCCATGGCATAGGGAAGGTGGATGGGGGATTGGGGCTATCCAGGGTGGGGGCCATAGAAGTCCATGGCATATCATAGTTCTCTTTCTCGCAGTCTATGGCATTCGCTCACATATTGCGCTGCTATCTCCACTGCTCTCTCTTCTTCCCCCAGCAGGATGTATGTTTTCTCTTCCTCCTTCATGGTGGTGAAATCCGTATATATGTATGCTGTATGAATGTAGTATATATGTAGTATGCATGTAGTATGTATGTAGTATGTACAGTGGGGAAAAAAAGTATTTAGTCAGTCAGCAATAGTGCAAGTTACACCACTTAAAAAGATGAGAGGCGTCTGTAATTTACATCATAGGTAGACCTCAACTATGGGAGACAAACTGAGAAAAAAAATCCAGAAAATCACATTGTCTGTTTTTTTTCATTTTATTTGCATATTATGGTGGAAAATAAGTATTTGGTCAGAAACAAGCAATCAAGATTTCTGGCTCTCACAGACCTGTAACTTCTTCTTTAAGAGTCTCCTCTTTCCTCCACTCATTACCTGTAGTAATGGCACCTGTTTAAACTTGTTATCAGTATAAAAAGACACATGTGCACACCCTCAAACAGTCTGACTCCAAACTCCACTATGGTGAAGACCAAAGAGCTGTCAAAGGACACCAGAAACAAAATTGTAGCCCTGCTCCAGGCTGGGAAGACTGAATCTGCAATAGCCAACCAGCTTGGAGTGAAGAAATCAACTGTGGGAGCAATAATTAGAAAATGGAAGACATACAAGACCACTGATAATCTCCCTCGATCTGGTGCTCCACGCAAAATCCCACCCCGTGGGGTCAGAATGATCACAAGAACGGTGAGCAAAATTCCCAGAACCACGCGGGGGGACCTAGTGAATGAACTGCAGAGAGCTGGGACCAATGTAACAAGGCCTACCATAAGTAACACACTACGCCACCATGGACTCAGATCCTGCAGTGCCAGACGTGTCCCACTGCTTAAGCCTGTACATGTCCGGGCCCGTCTGAAGTTTGCTAGAGAGCATTTGGATGATCCAGAGGAGTTTTGGGAGAATGTCCTATGGTCTGATGAAACCAAACTGGAACTGTTTGGTAGAAACACAACTTGTCGTGTTTGGAGGAAAAAGAATACTGAGTTGCATCCATCAAACACCATACCTACTGTAAAGCATGGTGGTGGAAACATCATGCTTTGGGGCTGTTTCTCTGCAAAGGGGCCAGGACGACTGATCCGGGTACATGAAAGAATGAATGGGGCCATGTATCGTGAGATTTTGAGTGCAAACCTCCTTCCATCAGCAAGGGCATTGAAGATGAAACGTGGCTGGGTCTTTCAACATGACAATGATCCAAAGCACAAGGCCAGGGCAATGAAGGAGTGGCTTCGTAAGAAGCATTTCAAGGTCCTGGAGTGGCCTAGCCAGTCTCCAGATCTCAACCCTATAGAAAACCTTTGGAGGGAGTTGAAAGTCCGTGTTGCCAAGCGAAAAGCCAAAAACATCACTGCTCTAGAGGAGATCTGCATGGAGGAATGGGCCAACATACCAACAACAGTGTGTGGCAACCTTGTGAAGACTTACAGAAAACGTTTGACCTCTGTCATTGCCAACAAAGGATATATCACAAAGTATTGAGATGAAATTTTGTTTCTGACCAAATACTTATTTTCCACCATAATATGCAAATAAAATGAAACAATAACAGACAATGTGATTTTCTGGATTTTTTTTTCTCAGTTTGTCTCCCATAGTTGAGGTCTACCTATGATGTAAATTACAGACGCCTCTCATCTTTTTAAGTGGTGGAACTTGCACTATTGCTGACTGACTAAATACTTTTTTTCCCCACTGTATATAGTATGTATGTATGTAGAGAAAACCAAAAGCAAAACACAAAACAAATATCCTGGAATAAAAAAGTAAAAAAATATATTGCAAAAATTGCATGAAGGTAGTAATAATAGTGATAATAAGGGTATTTAGTTAACATAATTTTGATCAAAATAATGTAGAAGCCATCCCGCCACGTCACGGCAACCCTTGTGGGACAGTCCTAACTCTTGTATTTAAAACCTTTCCACTTGTCAAGTGACGTAAATGTGAACAAGGACAGAGGGACTGAACCACCAGTAATAGTATAGGCCAGACAGGATGGATTTTCCAACTCAGAAACAGGGCGGTCACACCCTTATATGCACAGAATGCAAAATGAAACAAATGAGAAACTGGGTCTGAGCAGAAAAAGTAAATATGTATGTATGTAGCATGTATGTAGTATATATGTATGTTGTATGTATGTAGTATGAATGTAGTATGCATGTAGTATGTATATAGTATGTACAGTGGGGAAAAAAAGTATTTAGTCAGTTAGCAATAGTGCAAGTTCCACCACTTAAAAAGATGAGAGGCGTCTGTAATTTACATCATAGGTAGATCTCAACTATGGGAGACAAACTGAGAAAAAAAAATCCAGAAAATCACATTGTCTGTTTTTTTTTCATTTTATTTGCATATTATGGTGGAAAATAAGTATTTGGTCAGAAACAAGCAATCAAGATTTCTGGCTCTCACAGACCTGTAACTTCTTCTTTAAGAGTCTCCTCTTTCCTCCACTCATTACCTGTAGTAATGGCACCTGTTTAAACTTGTTATCAGTATAAAAAGACACCTGTGCACACCCTCAAACAGTCTGACTCCAAACTCCACTATGGTAAAGACCAAAGAGCTGTCAAAGGACACCAGAAACAAAATTGTAGCCCTGCACCAGGCTGGGAAGACTGAATCTGCAATAGCCAACCAGCTTGGAGTGAAGAAATCAACTGTGGGAGCAATAATTAGAAAATGGAAGACATACAAGACCACTGATAATCTCCCTCGATCTGGTGCTCCACGCAAAATCCCACCCCGTGGGGTCAGAATGATCACAAGAACGGTGAGCAAAAATCCCAGAACCACGCGGGGGGACCTAGTGAATGAACTGCAGAGAGCTGGGACCAATGTAACAAGGCCTACCATAAGTAACACACTACGCCACCATGGACTCAGATCCTGCAGTGCCAGACGTGTCCCACTGCTTAAGCCTGTACATGTCCGGGCCCATCTGAAGTTTGCTAGAGAGCGTTTGGATGATCCAGAGGAGTTTTGGGAGAATGTCCTATGGTCTGATGAAACCAAACTGGAACTGTTTGGTAGAAACACAACTTGTCGTGTTTGGAGGAAAAAGAATACTGAGTTGCATCCATGAAACACCATACCTACTGTAAAGCATGGTGGTGGAAACATCATGCTTTGGGGCTGTTTCTCTGCAAAGGGGCCAGGACGACTGATCCGGGTACATGAAAGAATGAATGGGGCCATGTAACGTGAGATTTTGAGTGCAAACCTCCTTCCATCAGCAAGGGCATTGAAGATGAAACGTGGCTGGGTCTTTCAACAAGACAATGATCCAAAGCACACCGCCAGGGCAACGTAGGAGTGGCTTCGTAAGAAGCATTTCAAGGTCCTGGAGTGGCCTAGCCAGTCTCCAGATCTCAACCCTATAGAAAACCTTTGGAGGGAGTTGAAAGTCCGTGTTGCCAAGCGAAAAGCCAAAAACATCACTGCTCTAGAGGAGATCTGCATGGAGGAATGGGCCAACATACCAACAACAGTGTGTGGCAACCTTGTGAAGACTTACAGAAAACGTTTGACCTCTGTCATTGCCAACAAAGGATATATCACAAAGTATTGAGATGAAATTTTGTTTCTGACCAAATACTTATTTTCCACCATAATATGCAAATAAAATGAAACAAAAACAGACAATGTGATTTTCTGGATTTTTTTTTCTCCGTTTGTCTCCCATAGTTGAGGTCTACCTATGATGTAAATTACAGACGCCTCTCATCTTTTTAAGTGGTGGAACTTGCACTATTGCTGACTGACTAAATACTTTTTTCCCCACTGTATGTATGTAGTATGTATATATGTAGCATGTATGTAGCATGTATGTAGTATGTATGTAGTATATATGTATGTTGTATGAATGTAGTATATATGTAGTATGCATGTAGTATGTATGTAGTATGTATATAGTATGTATGTAATATGTATATATGTAGCATGTATGTAGCATGTATGTAGTATGTATGTAGTATATATGTATGTGGTATGTATGTAGCATGAATGTAGTATGCATGTAGTATGTATGTAGTATGTATATAGTATGTATGTAGTATGTACACTCACTGGCCACTTTATTAGGTACACCATGCTAGTAAGGGGTTGGACCCCCTTTTGCCTTCAGAACTGCCTCAATTCTTCGTGGCAGAGATTCAACAAGGTGCTGGAAGCATTCCTCAGAGATTTTGGACCATATTGACATGATGGCATCACACAGTTGGCGCAGATTTGTCGGCTGCACATCCCTGATGCGAATCTCCCGTTCCACCACATCCCAAAGATGCTCTATTGGATTGAGATCTGGTGACTGAGGAGGCCATTTGAGTACAGTAAACTCATTGTCATGTTCAAGAAACCAATCTGAGATGATTCGAGCTTTATGACATGGCGCATTATCCTGCTGAAAGTAGCCATCAGATGTTGGGTACATTGTGGTCATAAAGGGATGGACATGGTCAGCAACAATACTCAGGTAGGCTGTGGCGTTGCAACGATGCTCAATTGGTACCAAGGGGCCCAAAGAGTGCCCAGAAAAAATTCCCCACACCATGACACCACCACCACCAGCCTGAACCGTTGATACAAGGCAGGATGGATCCATGCTTTCATGTTGTTTACGCCAAATTCTGACCCTACCATCCGAATGTCGCAGCAGAAATCGAGACTCATCAGACCAGGCAACGTTTTTCCAATCTTCTACTGTCCAATTTCGATGAGCTTGTGCAAATTGTAGCCTCAGTTTCCTGTTCTTAGCTGAGAGGAGTGGTACCCAGTGTGGTCTTCTGCTGCTGTAGCCCATCTGCTTCAAAGTTCGACGCACTGTGCATTCAGAGATGCTCTTCTGCCTACCTTGGTTGTAACGGGTGGCAATTTGAGTCACTGTTGCCTTTCTATCAGCTCGAACCAGTCTGCCCATTCTCCTCTGACCTCTGGCATCAACATGGCATTTCCGGCCACAGAACTGCCGCTCACTGGATTTTTTTTCTTTTTCGGACCATTCTCTGTAAACCCTAGAGATGGTTGTGCGTGAAAATCCCAGTAGATCAGCAGTTTCTGAAATTCTCAGACCAGCCCTTCTGGCACCAACAATCATGCCACGTTCAAAGGCACTCAAATCACCTTTCTTCCCCATACTGATGCTCGGTTTGAACTGCAGGAGATTGTCTTGACCATGTCTACATGCCTAAATGCACTGAGTTGCCGCCATGTGATTGGCTGATTAGAAATTAAGTCTTAACACACAGTTGGACAGGTGTACCTAATAAAGTGGCCAGTGAGTGTATATATGTAGTATGTATGTAGTATGTATGTAGTATGTATGTAGTATGTATGTAGTATATATGTATGTTGAATGAATGTAGTATATATGTAGTATGTATGTAGTATGTATATATGTAGCATGTATGTAGCATGTATGTAGTATGTATGTATGTTGTATGAATGTAGCATATATGTAGCATGTATGTATGTAGCATGTATGTAGCATTTATGTAGTATGTATGTAGTATATATGTATGTTGTATGTAGTATGTATGTATGTAGTATGTATGTAGTATGTTTTTTTTTTTTTACATTCAACACATTAGCCGGATGATGGGACTACTACTGTCGCATCATTGGCTAATGTGTCAATCACTGTCAGTGTAGCAGGCATCACCCAATGGGACTTGTAGTCCCATCGGACGATGCCTGCACACACACAAGACCCCCAGCAGGCCCGCACAGACCACCGGCAGCCGGCACAAGCCCCCCGGCAGGCCCGTACAGACCCCCGGCAGGCCCGCACAGACCACCGGCAGCCGGCACGGGCACCCGGCAGTCAGCACAGACCCCCGAGAGGCCCGCACAGACCACCGGCAGCCGGCACAGCCACCCTGCAGTCAGCACAGACCCCCGAGAGGCCCGCACAGACCACCGGCAGCCAGCGCAGGCACCCAGCAGGCCCGTACAGACCACCGGCAGCCGGCACAGGCCCCCGAGAGGCCCGTACAGACCTCCGACAGTCGGCACAGACCCCCCGCAGTCAGCACAGACTGCGCATCATGATGCGCACAGACCGCGCATCATGATGACGTCATTTCAGCAGCCAATCACAGCCATGCCAATAGTTAACATGCCTAACAGGATGTGCCCAGACTTCTGAGGATTCCCATTGGCTGAATCAAATCGAGCAGGCTGATAGCTTTATGGGAACTTCCGATTCCGGTTTCCGATACGAAAAAAGTATCGGAAGTCAGTATCGGAATTCCGATACAGCTAATATCGGCCGATACCCGATACTTGCGGTATTGGAAAGCTCAACACTAGTAACGAGTATAATGGAAGTCAATGGGAAACTCAAGCATTTTTCTGGTGGCTTTCCCCCTGGAGGTCTAGAGGGGGATCTAAAAATTGCTGACAACAGATTACCATTCAAAACATGAATCCGTCAATGAGTCCAAGGAAAAAAGCAACAACAAGACTTAGAATTTATAAGGTAATAAGGCAATAAATCCTGACTAAATGCCTGTCATGAGATATACCTACTTCAACACCTCACCATAAATGAAGATAAGAGTGGTATTATTATTTCAGAATCAAATCTATTTGAATCAGACCACAAAAAAGCATTTAGTTTAATGTAGTAGCATCAAGGATTGTTATTTCATCAACTGTGCTGGGGAATAAAATGGAGCATTTGGCATCTACTCAGCCTGATATGGAGAATACCAGGATCATCTGTACTTACTGTACAAACTCTCCTATCCTGCCTGTTTAAACATGTATGCAGTGTGAGACTATGTGATGACCACCTGTGAGCCCACAATAAGGCACTCGATCATATACTAAGAACCCATTGGCTCTTTTATTTTAAAAATGTTTCCCTCAACTAGATCATGGATCCAAAGAAAAGCATTTTTTCCCATTACTAAGGCATGGGTCTCCTACACTGGTAAAGCGAATGCACTGTGTGCAAGGGATGCCAAAAATTAGAAACAGGCACTCCAATGCCCCTTTGAAGAGACATAGTGGAGGGTCTCATAAAACATTTTTCCCATTATTAAGGAATGAGCATCCTAGACTGGTAATCCCCATGAACTATGTGTATGGGCTGAAAAACATTTAGTCCTGAGGGTATACATATATATGTTAAAGAATGTTCAAGGTAGGCCTCTAAAAATTGTCAATGCAGGCATCATAATCAACTTTAAAAAAATAATAGTGAGGGTAGCATTATCACCTTGTTGATATGGTGATGGAGGAAGAAGACACAAAAGAGACAAAATTCTGAAGCTTATACCAATGTTTGGATGGGAATGGGTGCATGGGAATAGACTGGTAAAGCGTATGCACTATGTGCAAGGGATGTCAAAAATTAGAAACAGGCACTCCAATGCCCCTTTGAAGAGACATAGTGGAGAACCTCATAAAACATTTTTTCCCATTATTAACACATATCTGACGCACTATACTGTCCATGTGACCCGGCACAATTTGACCATGGACGGTATAGTACGTCATAGCGATCAGCCGCGAACATGGGTGGTGTGCGGCCAATCACAGCTTGGTGTCAGATGATACTTACAGCTGACACCCGGCACTAAGTGCCAGCATTCCGGGAGCAGTCAGAGGGCTGACAGCCCCTATGCCTTTTGATCAGAGACCGTGCAGCATGAGGCGGTGTCCCGATCGGTAAAATTGTAACCCGATGCCGTCATGATGACACCCAGGTCACCAGAGCTGAGAAACTTCCTGTCATATGCAGTGCATGTCAGAAAGTCTCTCAGGTCTGTGTGCACTGAGTGCAACGCTGACAGCTTCTATAGCATGCAGATACTGCTTCAATTGCATGCTATAGAAGCGATCGGCCTGCAAAAACTGATTGTCCCATAGTGGGACTAAGTGTAAAAGTTAGAATAAAGTAAAAAAAAATAATAATAATAATAGTAAAAATATTTTTTTAAAAATAATAAAAAAAAATCAATATTTATTCTATCACTAAATAAATATTTGAATGAAAAAAAAATAAAACATAAAAGTACACATATTTGGCATGGCCACATCCATAATGACCCGACCTATAAAATTGTCCCACTAGTTAACCCCTTTAGTGAACACCATAAAAAACAAGGCAAACAACAATGCTTTATCATTAGTGTTGAGCATTCCGATACTGCAAATATTGGGTATCAGCCGATATTCGTTGTATCGGAGTTCCGATACCGAGTTCCAATATTTTTACAATATCGAATACCGGAATCGGAAGTTCCCATAATGCAATGAGCCAGTTGTGTTAGCCATGTTAACTAATGGCATGGCTGTGATTGGCTGCTGAAATGATGTCATCATGTTGCGTGGTCTGTGCGGGCCTGCCGGGGGTCTGTGTGGGCCTGCCGGGGGTCTGTACAGGCCTGCCGGGGGTCTGTACGGGCCTGCCGGGGGTCTGTACGGGCATGCCGGGGGTCTGTACAGGCCTGCCGGGGGTCTGTGCGGGCCTGCCGGGGGTCTGTGCGGGCTGCCGGGGGTCTGTGCGGGCCTGCCAGGGGTCTGTGCGGGCCTGCCGGGGGGTCTGTGCGGGCCTGCCGGGGGTTGTGTGTGTGTTCAGGCATCATCCAATGGGACTACAAGTCCCATCGGGCTATGCCTGCTACAATGACAGTGATTGACACATTAGCCAATGATGGGACAGTAGTAGTCCCATCATCCGGCTAATGTGTTGAATGTAAAAAAAAAAAACATACATACATACTACATACATACTACATACATACTACATATATACAACATTCATACAACATACATACCTACTACATGCTACATACATACTTCATATATACTACGTTCATACAACATACATACATGCTACATATATATTACATTCATACAGCATACATACATACTACATAACATGCATACTACATATGTACTATATTCATAAAACATACATACATACTACATACTACATACATACTACATATATACTACATTCATGCAACATACATACTACATGCATACTACATATATACTACATTCATACAACATACATACTACATTCATACAACAAACATACATACATACTAAATACTTACTACATACATACAACATGCTACATACATACTACATACATACTACATACAATACATTCATACATTCATACAATACATACATATAGACATACAGTACATATCACATAGAGTACATACCATCACTTGTCACTTTGATACCCGAAGCCAGTGTCATCTCACTGTAAAAAACATTAAAATAAAAAACAATATGCTCCCTGATCCGCAGAAATCCACGAGTGTCCCACGACGATCTCCTGCAGTGCATCACTGAGAGGTTACTATAGTTCACTTGTCTCACTTTATGGCAAAAGCTGCGTGGGAACTTTCTCACACAGCAATGCCAAAAGTGAGACTAGGAACTATTTTTTTACAGTGGCGAAGGAATACAATGTGGAAGGATACCTACCTCCTGTCATTGTATTCCTGGAGCCCCTAGAGAGCGGTCGCATCAGCTGATGCTGCTGTTCTCCATGGGAGATCGGCGTGGGACACTTGTGGATTTCTGCAGATCAGGGAGTATATTGGTTGTTTGTCATTTTAATATTTTTTACAGATGACACTGGCTTCGGGGATCAAAGTGACAAGTGATGGTGAGTATGTACTCTATGTTATATGTACTGCATGTCTATATGTATGTATTGTATGAATGTATTGTATGTAGTATGTAATATGTATGTATGCAGTATGTATGTTGTATGTCTGTAGCATGTTTTATGTATGTTGTATGTATGTAGTATGTATGTAGTATGTACTATGTATGTATGTTGTATGAATGGAGTATATATGTAGTATGTAGTATGTATGTAGGTTGTATAAATGTATTATATATGTAGTATGTATGTATGTTGTATGAATGTATTATTTATGTAGTATGTATGTAGTGTGTAAGTATGTATGTTGTGTGAATGCAGTATATATGTAGTATGTATGTAGTATGTATGCATGTTGTATGAATGTAGTATATATGAAGTATGTATGTAGTATGTAGTATGTATGTATATTGTATGAATGTAGTATATATGTAGTATGTATGTATTATGTAGTATGAATGTATGTTGTATGAATGTAGTATATATGTAGTATGTATGTGGTATGTATGTATGTTGTATGAATGTAGTATAGATGTAGTATATATGTAGTTTGTATGTATGTTGTATGAATGTTGTATATATGTAGTATGTATGTAGTATGTATGTTTTTTTTTTACATTCAACACATTAGCCGGATGATGGGACTACTACTGTCCCATCATTGGCTAATGTGTCAATCACTGTCATTGTAGCAGGCATAGCCCGATGGGACTTGTAGTCCCATCGGACAATGCCTGCACACACACAACCCCCGGCAGGCCTGCACAGACCCCCGACAGCCCGCACAGACCCCCGGCAGCCCGCACAGACCCCCTGGCAGGCCTGCACAGACCCCGGGCAGGCCCGCACAGACCCCCGAGAGGCCCGTACAGACCTCGCCCGCACACAAACACGCACAGTCTCCGCCCACGCACCGCCCACTCCCCCCCTCCCGAACTGGATGTGCAAGGAAAGAAAGGGTTTATTTTCATTCCGATATTTGTGCCCCATTGACTTGCATGGGTTTCCGGTATCGGAATCGGCCATACCCGATATTTTTGGGGTATCGGTCCGATCCAATCCGATCCTATATTTCCCGATATCGGAAAGTATCACTCAACACTATTTATCATCATATCGCTGAACAAAAAGTAGAATAACACGCAATCAAAAAGACAGATATAAATAAACATGGTACAAAAAATATAATCTTGTCCCGCAAAAAATGAGCTGCCATACAGCATCATCAGCAAAAAAATGAAAAAGTTATAGCTGTCAGAATAAGGCTAGTTTCACACTAGCATATGGCCAAGGTGCGGAGGGCTTCAGACTTCCTTTGTGAAGTTCTGCCCATGGCCACACCTCTTCCCGTCAGCTCCGCCTACCTCGGCATGCGCCGTGTGTACCATATCTTTAGCATTGGGTATGCAGGCCATGCCGATGTATGCGGATGCCTCCGTATGCGTAGTTTTTACAGTGTGGCGACCTGCGCCGAATGCAACGTGTTGCATTTTGGTGCGGTCGCTGCACCGTCAAAACAACGCATGCGGAGGCATACCCAATGCTAAAGATAGGGTACGCAGGCAGCATTCTGAGGTAGGCGGAGCTGACAGGAGGTAGTCTGCCGCCCTCTGCATCTCGGCCATACACTAGTGTGAAAGTAGCCTAAAGTGATGCAAAAACAATTATTTTTTTCTATAAAAATAGTTTTTATTATATAAAAGCGCCAAACATAATCAAAGACATAAATGAGGTATCGCTGTAATCGTACTGACTCAAAGAATGAAACTGCCTTATCAATTTTAGCACACATAGAACAGTATAAATGCCCTCCCCAAAAGAAATTCATGAATTGCTGGTTTTTGCTCATTCTGGCTCCCAAATATCAGAATAGAAAGTGATAAAAAAATGTAATGTGCTAGAAAACTATGCCAATAAAAGCGTCAGCTCGCCCTGCAAAAAACAAGACCTCACATGACTGTGGGCCAAACTATGGAAAAATTATAGCTCTCAAAATGTGTTGATGCAAAACTATGTTTTGCAATGAAAAGCATCTTTTAGCGTATGACAGCAGCCAAACATAAAAACGCGCTTTAAGGCCTCTTTCTCACATCCTGATATTTCCGGTACCGGAGATGTCAGTGTCTTTGTAATACTTGCTGCACATGTGTGGCATGTCTGTGCCGCATCAGTACCACACGGACGGTCGCCAGGGAAGAAGCATTGCAGTAAGCGCTGTTCCCCACTGCCGGGTGCGGAACATGGCTCTCATCATTCTCCCCTGCTCTGCCGGCGATTGGCATGAGCAGAGGAGAATGATGAGAGTTACATTTAACCCCTTAATGATCGCCCATTCACCTTTTAATGGTGGCAGTTAAGGGTACCATTAAGGCGCTGTACTTAAACCACAGCGCCGCTTTTTAACAGCGCTGAGGTTTAAGGTTATAGCGCACCCTCAGCATCAGAATTTCTCCAGGGTCTCGGCTGCCAGGGATAGCTGAGACCCCAGAGAACTTGATTCAGGTTGGTTTTAACCCCGACCCCGGTGTTGCCACTGCTGTTATTAATGGTACAACGGCGACCGCAAAAAAGTCTGATTTTCCATTTAATTTCTCTCTTCTTTAATATGAACACACATCAGTGAAGAAAAATAAGGTCCCCAATCACCCCCACAGTACTTCCATTGACCTTGCAGGCCCCCCCTGAAGTATCCCAAGCCGCAATCTTCTTCTTCCGGGAGAAAATGGTGGGTGCACTGCGCAAGATCAGCTGGCAACAATAGATTTTTCCCTATTGGTTCATTTTGATCACTGTGATAGACCTTATCACAGTGATCAAAATTTTAAAAACTAATAAATCAAACCCCCCTGTGACAAGCCCTTAAGGAAAAATAATAAGATTAAAAAAGTGTACACTACCGTGTAAAAGCTTAGGGTCACTTAGGAATTTCCTTATTTTTGAAAGAAAAGCTCACTTTTTTCCAATGAAGTTAGCATTAAATGATTCAGAAATACACTCTATACATTGTTAATGTGGTAAATAACTATTCTAGCTGTAAACGTCTGGTTTGTAATGCAATATGTTCATAGGTGTATAGAGGCCCATTTTCCAACAACCATCACTCCAGTGTTCTTATGGTAATTTGTGTTTGCTAACAGTGTAAGAAGGCTGACAGATGGTTAGAATACCCATGAAAACCCTTGTGCAGGTATGTTAGCACAGCTGAAAACAGTTTGGCTGATTAGAGGAGCTATAAACCTAACCTTCCTTTGTGCTAGTTGAGAATCTGGAGCATCACATTTGTTGGTTCCTTTAAACTCGCAAAATGGCCAGAAAAAAAGAACTTTCATGTGAAACTCAACAGTCTATTCTTGTTCTTAGAAATGAAGGCTATTCAATGCGAGAAATTGCCAAGAAACTGAAGATTTCCTACAACGGTGTGTACTACTCCCTTCGGCGGAGAGCACAAACAGGCTCTAACCAGAGTAGAAAGAGAAGTGGGAAGCCCCGCTGCGCAACTGAGCAACAAGACAAGTACATTAGAGTCTGTAGTTTGAGAAATCGACGACTCACAGGTCCTCAACTGGCAGCTTCACTAAATAGCACAAAAACTGGCTAATAAAAGGAAAAGATTAATATGGGCAAAAGAACACAGACATTGGACAGAGGAAGATTAGAAAATAGTGTTATGGACAGACAAATTCAAGTTTGAGATGTTTCGATCACACAGAAGAACATTTGTGAGACGCAGAACAACTGAAAAGATGCAGGAAGAGTGCCTGATGGCATCTGTCAAACATGGTGGTAATGCCATGGTCTGGGATAGCTTAGGTGCTGGTAAAGTGGGAGATTTGTACAAGGTAAAAGGGATTTTAAATAAGGAGGCTATCACTCCATTTTGCAACGCCATGCCATACCCTGTGGACAGCACTTGATTGGAGCCAATTTCATCCTACAACAAGACAATGACCCAAAGCACACCTCCAAATTATGCAAGAACTATTTAGGGAAGAAGCAGGCAGCTGGTATTCTATCTGTAATGGAGTGTCCAGTGCAGTCACCAGATCTCAACTCCATTGAGCTGTTGTGGGAGCAGCTTGACGGTATGGTATGCAAAAAGTGCCCATCAAGCCAAACCAACATGTGGGTGGGGCTTCTGGAAGCATGGTGTGAAATTTCTCCAGTTTACCTCAGAAAATTAACTGCTAGAATGCCAAAGGTCTGTAATGTTGTAATTGCTACAAAGAGGGCATTCTTTGATGAAAGCAAAGTTTGAAGGAGAAAATTATTATTTCAAATAAAAATCTTTTTTTCGAACCTTGTCAATGTCTGGACTTGAGTGAGTTGGGCTAAAGTTAGAGTTAGGGTTGGGACTAAAGTTAGGGTTAGGGTTGGGGCTAAAATTAGAGTTAGGGTGGGGCTAAAGTTAGGATTAGTGTTGGGGCTGGAGTTGGGGTTATGGTTTGGATTACGGTTACGGCTGGGTTAGGGTTGGGTTTAGGCTTAGGGTTGGGATTAGGCTTAGGGTTGGGATTAGGCTTAGGAGTGTTAGGATTAGGTTTGTGGTTAGGGCTATGGTTAGGATTGGGATTAGGGGTGTGTTGGGGCTAGGGTTGGAGTTAGAATTCAGGGGTTTCCACTGTTTAGGACCATCAGTGGCTCATCAAATACGACATGGCGTCCAATCTTAATTCCAGCCAATTCTGCATTCAAAAAGTCAAATGGTGCTCCTTCCCTTCCGAGCTCTGCTTTGTGCCCAAACAGTGATTTTCCCCCATATTAGGGGTATCGGCGTACTGATGACTAATTGGGCAACCACTTTTGGGGTCCAATTTCTCCTATTACCCTTGTGAAAATAAAAAATTGAAGGCAAAAAGATCATTTTTGTGAAAAAAAGAGAATTCATTTTTACGGCTCTACGTTATAAACTTCTGTGAAGCACTTGAGGGTTCAAAGCGCTCACCACACTTCTAGATACGTTCCTTAGGGGATCTAGTCTCCAAAATGGTATCACTTGTGGGGGATTTCCACTGTTTAGGCACACCAGTGACTCTCCAAATGCGACATGGCGTCCGATCTTAATTCGAGCCAATTTTGCACTTAAAAAGTAAAACGGAGCTCCTTCCCTTCCAAGCTCAGCCATGTGCCGAAACAGTGGTTCCCCCCACATATCAGGTATCAGCGCCCAAACAGTGGGGTATGGGGTATCAGCATACTCGGGACAAATTGCACAACTTTTGGGGTCCAATTTCACCTGTTACCCTTGGGAAAAAAACATTGAGGGCGAAAAAATCATTTTTGTGAAAAAATATGATTTCCTATTTTTACAGCTTTACGTTATAAACTTCTGTGAAGCACTTGGAGGTTCAAAGTGCTCACCACACATCTAGATAAGTTCCTTAGGCCCGGGGGTCTAGTTTTCAAAATGGTGTCACTTATGGAGGTTTCCACTGTTTAGGCACATCGGGGCTCTCCAAATGCGACATGGCGTCTGCTTTTAATTCCAGCCAATTTTGCTTTGAAAAGTAAAACAGAGCTCCTTCCCTTCCGAGCTCTGCCATGCACCCAAACAGTGGTTTACCCCCACATATGGGGTATCAGCATACTCAGGACAAATTGCACAAAAACTTTTGGATTATGCAGTCCAGAGTCACAGCTACTGAGATTGAACTGTGTGGTAGACAGAGTGGTGCTGGCAAAGGGACTGGAAGAATTATCTCCTAAGGAATAGATCACTCTGTTTGTAATGACTCTCTATAATATATGAGTTTCACTTATTGTATTGAAGAACTGAAATAAATTAACTTTTTGATGATATTCTAGTTTTGTGACCAGCACCTATATATACTGTATATATACATTAATACATAGCTTGGACTGTTGTTTAATATCAGATGGAAACCACTGATCTTGATGCATAATTACTAATGAAGGGGTCCAATAATCTGGAGTACCATAGCTATCAATGGTGATATCACTCTGATCAATAGATGGTGATAATTGTAAACTCCATTTATGTCTTACATTGTTAAGATAGGTAGACAGCAATGCAGGCTGTCTGTCTATTGGGATAGTGTATGAAATGAGAGTCAATACCCTACTTTTTGTCTGTTTATGTCTACATTTTTTAATAGATATTAATAAAAGTTGATTTTAATAGAATTCTCACATTTTTGCTGTATAAATAAACAGGCACTATAGGTCCCAACCACTCTTGTATCAGTGGCTGGACAGAACTTGTGCTGTCCAGAGCTTCTGGTCCCAACATCTACTCCATCAACAGAACAGTCAACAGAATGAATACGGTGCCTCCTGGTGGCAGACGCAGACGCTGCAAGAGCGGGTCACTGACGAGGACAAAATAATATAATTAACACAATCATTTTGTCCCAATACAGCATGCAAGTTGTTGGCAATACATCCCCTGCTTTCATAGGACAATGTGCTGCCAACAACTATGATTTTGACATAAGCAATCCTATCAGTCAAGGAAGAGCATTTTGTTCACCGTTTGTCTAATCTTTGCCATGTTCCAACGGTACATTGATCAGAACCAAATATTATGTTATTCAAATGTAGTTGTAGATTAATTACTTAAGGGACATTGAGATTAGAATATAAATAATATAATAATAATGTTGGAAATGACCAACTTAAATTTAAAAAACTAGTGATTTTGCACATTTGGCCAACTCTAGGGTGTAGTTACATATACTGGAACAAATCCTGAACTAGGAGGATACAGAACATTTGCAGCTGTAGTCTTTAAATGAGAAGGTAGAAATGGCTCTACTACTCATAAAACCTTGCAGCTCCTTGATTTATTAATTCTTAGCGAAGTGCAGCTTGAGCATTTTCATAACATATTACTAATACAATGCACCTAGTAATTATATACCCTACACACAGATACAGCTGACAACTTAGATATTCAGTAAAAAATGTTACTTGTTTGATCAAATGCTAAAAGAACAGATAAAAAGCTCAGTGGAGATTCTGTGAAAGCTTCACCAGAGGCTTTTGTATTAGAGAGATTTGAATTACCCACTGTTCAAGTTGTGTATTAGAAATCCTTTCATTCAACAATTCTCAAAGAGTTCACAACTGAGAATCAAAGTCTAGATTTTCTAAATTAAGATAGAGGTGCACATTTTTGAAATAGGTGAAATAAAAATCAGATTAATGGAATTAGTTTTATCTAGATTTAGACAGGTGGTTCCCTTCCTTGCATTGACACCTAGTAGTTTGACCATGTTTGGCCATAGCACATTTCAGTACTTTTGTTTAACGGCCCCGTGTTTGGCCATAGCACATTTCAGTACTTTTGTTTAAAGGCCCCGTCACACTAAGCGACTTACCAGCGATCCTGACACCGATATCAAGGTGTCAGGATCGCTGGTAAGTCGCTATGTGATCGCTGGTGAGCTGTCACACAGACAGCTTCACCAGCGATCAGCACAGCGACACCGAGCGCCCGGCATCGCTGGCCATCGCTGTAAAAAATAGAATCAAAATAAAAAAATTTAGTTATTCTCACCTTCCGACGTCCCGTTCAGCCATCCTGCCTCTCTCCACGCTCCGGTCCCAGTAATCCTTTCCACGAATGACCGCGAGATGTCACGGTCTCGAGGGATAACAAAGTCTCGCGGTCATTCGTGCAAAGGATCACTGGGACCGGAGCGTGGAGAGAGGCCGGAAGACTGCGCGGGACATCGGAAGGTGAGAATAACTATATTTTTTATTTTTTTTATTATTTTTTACACCTCATCGCTGGTCTCCCGCCTGTCACACACAGCGATGCGTGCTGGCCAGCGGGAGACCAGCGACCAAAGAAATGTCCAGAGGTTTCTTCCAGCGATCAGTGATACCGGCAGGGGGGCCGCTCGCTGATCGCTGTCACACACAGCGATCTCGCTGGTGAGATCGCTGTTACGCCACAAAAGTTGTGACTCAGCAGCGATCTCGCTACCGAGATCGCTTAGTGAGACGGGACCTTAAGAAGCAGTGTAAAGGCCCCGTCTCACTAAGCGATCTCGGTAGCGAGATCGCTGCTGAGTCACAACTTTTGTGACGTAACAGCGATCTCACCAGCGAGATCGCTGTGTGTGACAGCGATCAGCGCCCGGCCCCCCTGCCGGTATCGCTGATCGCTGTAAGAAACCTCTGGACATTTCTTTGGTTGCTGGTCTCCCGCTGGCCAGCACGCATCGCTGTGTGTGACAGGCGGGAGACCAGCGATCAGGTGTAAAAAATAATAAAAAAAATAAAAAATATAGTTATTCTCACCTTCCGACGTCCTGTTCAGCCATCCTGCCTCTCTCCACACTCCGGTCCCAGTGATCCTTTGCACGAATGACCGCGAGACTTTGTTATCCCTCGAGACTGTGACATCTCGCGGTCATTCTCGCAAAGGATCACTGGGATCGGAGCGTGGAGAGAGGCAGGATGGCTGAACGGGACGTCGGAAGGTGAGAATAACTACTGTATATTTTTTATTTTGATTCTATTTTTTACAGGGATGGCCAGCGATGCCAGGCGCTCGGCATCGCTGTGCTGATCGCTGGTGAAGCTGTCTGTGTGACAGCTCACCAGCGATCACATAGCGACTTACCAGTGATCCTGACACCTTGATATCGGTGTCGGGATCGCTGGTAAGTCGCTTAGTGTGACGGGGCCTTAAGCAATTTTCTTCCACAAGCCCTTCCATTCACCACATGCAGAGAAAGTGTATTAAAAGACATACTGATTGCCATCTTCCTCTGTTTTTAGTGCCGCTCTGGTCCTCTTCTGGACCATGTGACCTAAAAACAGACTAACAAGCTCATAAAAGGGTTTATGTCTGGACTGGAAGTTGAATTCTCTGAATTAGTCTTCAGAGTCCGATTTTGGTTCTCATAGACTTAAATTGGAAAAGGCACGCCATTCCACACAGTGTAAACCAGCAAAGCTGAAGAGCCATCACATGAACAGATGAGGACCAGAGTGGTCCTTGAAATTGGAGTAAAACCAGTATGTTCTTTAAAAGAAATGTGTTTCCTATCTTATCGTAAATTACTTTCTATTCTTAAAGCGAATGTCTAATTAAATTATCTATTGTTTAATTGTTTTTGTGCGTTTCAAATAGCTATTAAAAATTCATCTATACTTTCTTTATGTCACAATCTGTACTTAAAAACATTAGAAATGTTTTCATTTTCACATTGGACGCTGGAACTATTTTAGATGAATTATTACTGACTTTTACCAAAGAGTTTTCAGAAGGCTCATTATCATCAGAGATTAAAATATCAAGTAACACCTATACACAACTGAAAACATAGGTTCCACAATTCACAACAGGAGACGCCACAGGTCAATACAAATTATAGGTCTAAGTCAGCCTATTGCTGATAATGGACATGTGGATTTCCTAAAAGAACATGAAGTCTTGAATATCCTAGTATTCTGTGAAAAAATTGTCAAATTTATTTTTTAAATACAGATTGTAATGACATATTAGATAATAGATTAATGCCAGTCAAACCCATCTATCTGAGAATAGCTGGCTGACTCTCCTCCAAAAGATTATACATTACAATCTCAAATCTTTTGTTTCCCTAGACATAAGATGCCATTCTCCTATCCCCATACAGAATATATGTACACTTGGCTAAGCCAAACATGCAGATGTATGGCTTATTCAGATGAGATAGTTGTTGGCTGAAGGAACATTTTGCCAGAGGCAATCTAAAATTTATAGGCATCTTTGCTTAATACATTGAATATAATTCATGATATCATACAATTACATTTTTGACTATGAAGATAGAATAAAACTGAGTCAGTAGCAATTAGAGATCAGTGTATTAGTCCACAAAGGAACAAGTTTGAGTCAAATTTGCTGAAATTCATGGTTTCATGTAAATTTGAACATTTTGAGATATAATTTGTGGTTCACTCCTTGCCTGGCACTATTTCCCACACAGCTGAATCATCAGAGATGCCCTGCATTTATGACAATTACTAGAGATGTGCAAACGCAAGCAGTAAAGTTTGACATCCATACAGAACACCTACATTCCAGGAACAGACAACGAACACGGACTTCACCAGGAAGTCCGTGTTACTGTTCGGGTCTGGCCCCCTGAACACTGGGTGTTTGTTGCGCTGTCATGTGCATGACAGCACGGCAAATGCTGCTTCTGTCAAATGACAGCGTTAACCTGCAGCTGTGATCAGAGGTAAAAAGTTTACCTCCGGTCACTGGTGTCGGTTGATGGGACTCCTGCTCCCATCAACCTATGTCTGCAGCCACTAATAACAGCAAGAGCAGATGCTGCTGAAGGGAATATTCATTAGATGGTGCCTGCGCTGTAACTAAATAATTTAAAAAACAAAAAGATGAGGGTTACCCTGTATATTTGATAACCAGCCAGGCAAAATTCACAACTGGGTTTTTTTTTAAGAAAAGGTGTGGGGTCCCCCCTTTTTTGACAACCAGCCTTGCTAAAGCAGACAGCTGGGAGTTGTTATTCTCTGGCTGGTAAGGGGCCATGTATATTGGCCTCGCCTAAAAATAGCCCAATTCTGGCGCTTTGCCCAGCTTATTCAACTTGCTCTATAGTGGTGGCAAGTGGGGTTCATATTTGTGGGGTTGATGTCACCTTTGTATTGTTAAGTGACATCAAGTCCATGGAATAGCAATAGAGAGGCATCTATAAGACACCCATCCATTACTAATCCTATAGTTGCTTTGTAAATAAACATACAGACAGAATAAAGTCATTTATTTGAAATAAAACAAAAACACACTTTTATAGTTTTATTTAATAATAACAAACACAGTTATACTTACCTAATGCTCATTTCACCAAAGCCCTTGTCAACAGGCTGACAACTACTGATGAAAGAGCTGGTGCAAGCATCAGTGACAAGTGGTGAAGTCATCGAGGTTACCTCCAGTCACTGATGCTATAAAAAAAGAGTTCCAGTCACTGATGCTCCGTTTCCAACCGGCACTCTGTACTGCGGTGACCTAGGTGAGATCCCCCGCTAGTACAGTGAGAAAATGTCTAATGGTGAAGAGGCAAGTTCACTGCCTTTTCTGGGCAGCTGCAAGCTGTTATTTTTAGGCTGGGGGGGCAATATCAATGGCCCTTTACCAGCCTGAGAATACCAGCCCCCAGCTGTCTGCTTTATAAGAGTGGTTATCAAAAAATAGGGGGGACCGCATGCCCTTTTTTAAATTATTTATATCAGTAATTAAAAAAATTGAGTGGGAACCCATCTACTCTTGATAACTAACCTTTCAAAAGGGCCCGTTACACATAGCGATATCGCTTGCACTATCGCTATAACGTCACTGGTTTTGTGACGCAGCAGCGATATTGCTAGCGATATCACTATGTGTGATACTTACCTCCGACCGGCTCCCCCACTGATTATCGATAATCGTGCGAGAACGTCCAGGGCCGTTCCTCGTTGGCAACTTCCTGCTGTGGCGATGAGCAACATGTGGAAGCGGGCAGGATGACGTCAGGATCGCCTCATCTGACAGGTAAATAGCGACCCCCGACTGCTGCTATGTCGCTGGTGAGATCTGGCTGTTTGGCAGCTCACTAGCGACCACTTAGCAATGCACCAGCGATCCTGACCGGGTCATATCGTGGTCGGAATCACTGGTGCATCGCTAAGTGTAACGGTACCTTAAAGTTGACAGCTAAGGGTTGCAGCCCCCAGCTGTGAGTTTTGCCTGGATGGTTACCAAAAATACAGGGGAACCCACACCATATTTTTATTATTTACAGTGCAGTAGCCAATTGAGGAATACTCCCATCAGTCGTTCTTTCTCTCGCTGTTACTAGTGGCAGCAGGCATTGGCTGATGGTGTAGGGTCGGGCTGAGGGAGGCGATTAGGTGGTGCTGATCCAACAGGACTGGGGGGGTGACCCACTTCTTGGTGCCGATGGACTGGAGACTGAGACAGAAATTGAGTTCAACAGGTCAGTGTTTATTCACCGCCTTTTTGACGACTTCCACACTTTGAAAAAAAGGGAGAAAAGAGACACAGGATAACATGCACACAACAGCAGAATGTCCATGTGAAAAAAGGCTTTTATTGACATACAATAGTTAGAGAGATCCAAGTGTACAATAAAAACAATTAAAAACCACAAATGAAACAAAAATGGGCAGGTGGAGAACACATGCAGTATACAAAGGAAGAAATGTTTATATAAATAAGTGTTTCAAAATATGCATTCACAACAATCCCCTCTGTCACCATATAATATGCATAAAATGTTTAGTATAAACATATGGACAATTTGCAGCAGTAAAGTCTGATCAGTCTAATAATCACTTGTAGATATGTAAACAATCCAAATGATTACCATGCAAGTCCATAGATGAGGGCAGGCAATTGCTGGATCACATAAAAATTACCTAAGCATACTCACACTGCCCACAGGACCCAACGCGTGTCGCTGCTAACCTGCAGCTTCGTCAGGGGAAGTAGCCAGGAATGATATCAAGTCCCCTTTATAGTACAATTGCAATTGTAATCACTACAGTGCACGCTGACACCTGAGTGCCGCGTCAGCTTTGTGATGAAGATAACCTGAGTAAAGAATGAGTCATGACGCCTGCGCAGTAGATAGCATTGTATTCCTGAGAGATTGTGAACAAGACACTAGCAGTTCAGAAGCCAGAGACCAGGAACCAGGAGGTGTCCCACATGTAACAATGCTGCTGCTCTGTAAGCCAGGCAGGGAGGGGGAGGGCGGTTTTTAACTCTTTCTCCTCACATAGCCCAGCACCCAAGAATGACATCAGTGCTCCATAACATAATCTTATGCTATCAACCTGGAAAAATAAAGTGATAATTGAGCGCCAGTACCTTGCAGCAGTGTCCATGCTCAGAATCACATATAATACAAAAAACAATGCAAATACTAAAAATAAAGAAGAAAAAATAATAATAATGCACTAATGACATGGAAACTGCACCTCAAAAACTGCAGCATGTGAACAATGTATCCTAAAAATGGTGGAAACGCAGACAATCAGCAAGAGATATATATACCTTTAAATATATCAAAAGGGTAATGCAATTTCATGGATTACATCAATCAGGTAACCAATATAAACAGTAGGGAAAATATCAAAGATGAAAAATATTCCATAAAAATCGATGATGCCATAATTCATAGTACCAAACTGAATGGTCAATTCTGTAACAGTAACTATCTTTCTAATCAGAATGTATATTCAAAAAACTCAGGTTATTTAACACAGCAACCAATGGGATTGATGGTATAAATAAATCCTATCATGAGGAAAAATTACTTCGTTTTTTCTTTTCTATTTTCCTTTAGATGGAACTAGAGGGCCTATCAAACCCAAACTAACAAAACAGAGCCATTTCTAATGAAAATCATGATAATTTTCATTAGAGGCTCTGTTTTGTTAGTTTGCGTTTGATAGGCCCTCTATCTTTTGAGTTTTTTGAATATACATTCTGATTAGATAGTTACTGCACTAGTGCATTATTATTATATTTTTCTTTTTTCTTTTTAGTATTTGCATTGATTTTTGTATTACATGTGATTCTGAGCATGGACACTGCTGCAAGGTACTGGCGCTCTATTATCACTTTATTTTTCCAGGTTGATAGCATAAGTTTATGTTATGGAGTACTGATGTCATTCTTGGGTGCTGGGCTATATGAGGAGAAAGAGTTAAAAACCGCCCTCCCCCTCCCTGCCTGGCTTACAGAGCAGCAGTGTTGTTACATGTGGGGCACCTCCTGGTCTCTGGCTTCTGAACTGCTAGTGTCTTGTTCACAATCTCTCAGGAATACAATGCTATCTACTGCGCAGGCGTCATGACTCATTCTGGACTCAGGTTATCTTCATCACACAGCTGACGCCGCACTCAGGTGTCGGCGTGCGCTGTAGTGATTACAATTGCAATTGTACTATAAAGGGGACTTGATATCATTCCTGGCTACTTCCCCTGACAAAGCTGCAGGTTAGCAGCGACACGCGTTGGGTCCTGTGGGCAGTGTGAGTATGCTTAGGTAATTTTTATGTGATCCAGCAATTGCCTGCCCTCATCTATGGACTTGCATGGTAATCATTTGGATTGTTTTTTATACCTACAAGTGACTATTAGACTGATCAGACTTTACTGCTGCAAATTGTCCATATGTTTATACTAAACATTTTATGCATATTATATGGTGACAGAGGGGATTGTTGTGAATGCATTTTTTTGAAACACTTATTTATATAAACATTTCTTCCTTTGTATACTGCATGTGTTCTCCACCTGCCCATTTTTGTTTCATTTGTGGTTTTTAATTGTTTTTATTGTACACTTGGATCTCTCTGGCTATTGTATGTCAATAAAAGCCTTTTTTCACATGGACATTCTGCTGTGGCGTGCATGTTATCCTGTGTCTCTTTTCTCCCTTTTTTTCATTTGATCTACTTGGCACAATGTTGCACCCAGTTATCATATTCAGGTCATATTTTCCGTGGTGCCCACCTATATACATATATATTGACTTCCACACTTTACTACAGGAATTTTGCTTTTCCTATTTTTACACAGACCCGGGTACCTTCACTTCTTATTCTGTACGTCGTGGCGTCCTTTGTGACTCTTTCCACTGTGGCTGCCCTAGGCACATCCACCACGGTGCTACACCATTACAAGGACACCGTACTTGATACTCTCAGACCCTCTCCTTCTGCCGCTACTGTGCTTTGGGTCACCCCCCGTAACCGTCTTGACTGTCAGTTACTCTCTGAGGGCCTTCTACAGTCTTATTTGCAACAGCAGTCCCTCCTATCTTAGTGAGCTCCCCTGGCTGACTGGAACTTCTAGAACCTTCCCTCAGCCTTTATATTACCAGCCCTGGCAGCTCCACCCACTATCACCTGACAGTTATTCTTAACCAATGGCAGTGACCTTGACCCCTGGCAGTTACTTAACCACTCTCTCCTACGCTCCCCACTGCCCTCTAATGGTCACCCTACAGCACGGCACCCTTTTCTCTTCATCTCAGCGCTTTCTTTCCTACACTGAGCTATCCCTCTGCCCTTCACTACAGGCAGATCCATCCATCAGGTCAACCTCCCGACAATGGGAGCAGTAGTCCCATCAGCTGACACCAGTGACCGAAGGAAAACTTTATATCTCTGATCACAGCTGAGGGAAGAGTGGCTGTTTGACCAGTGGTGATTTTATTGCCGATCAGAAGCTGTGTTTGTCCCACTGTCAAACACATGGTGGAAAACACTGGATATTCAGACCCCCTCCAAGTGAAAAGGGTCCGGGTTCGGGTACTTTTCTGGTACTCAAACTAGTTGTAACTCTTCGGCCAAATCTACTGGACCCAAACATCCAGGTGTCCATGCATCTCTGCATGTTACGGAATATCATACATTGTATGGGGGAGGCCAGTACCTTGGCCATCTGAGATCACCAGTTCACAGTACAGCACAGTTTGTACAGCAGAGTCTTTTCCATCTCCAGAGTCACTTGATAAGTCTCTTTCTCCTGTAGCGTGAAAGCTCTTATGGTCAGCATGTTCTGGTTCCTCTCTCTCTGTATTGTTGAGTATAAGCTCTTATAGTCAACAGGATCCTCTACACAGTGTAAGGTCTATCGATAAGCAGGATCCTCTTTCTCTTGCCTGTAAAGTGTAAGTTCTTATCCTCAGCAGGATCCTCTCTTTCTCCTTCTAAGATGCAATCTCTTACGGTCAGCTTGATGCTCTCTCTCTCCTCTCCCACAAGCGTATTTTCTGAGCAATTACTTGCTTGCAAGTATTGAGATTAGTGCTAATTTATTTTCTGCAAATACTAATGTCAAAAGATCCACTCAATACATTAGCAGACACTACACTTTGAGGTAATAGCAAGATACATTAAAAGCACTGGCATTACAGATGCTTCTATTCACTACATAGAGCTGACCAAACTGCTTCTGTCGTCTCTTCTTATCTTCCATACCTGATCCTAGTAAATTCTAGCAGAAGGAGACTAAATCCTGTGGCATAATTTTGCAAACGTGTGGTATTAAAGCTCACAACCAAGCACTAAATTTACAGGGTTTGCCTGTCATCAGGTTAAATAGAACAATTAAATTCAACAACAAACAACAACAAATTCAAATAGGTCAGTAGCCACAATAAGGTTTCTTTCAAGACATGTATATTTTTACTTTCAAATGGCGTGTGTATATTTTGTGATTAGTTTTGGATGACTATGAATTCTATGAGGCTGGTAAAGTTTTTCCCAAGATTTTCACACCACAGAGCTGCAATCTTGCCATAGGCAATGTATTTATTAGGAAAATCGGGATTTTAGGAGCTCCTAAACACTTCATGTCTGGAGGAAACTATTATTTAGACCTAATGGATTTTTTTTACTGTATTTTTCCACTTAGACTGAAAGATCATTAAAGGGGTTCTAAGTGACTTTAAAGTGTTTCTACGCTTTAGACAATCTTTACTTGTTAAAAGGGTTCCTTGACAATCACCTGATCTTAAAATGTCCTCTTTATGATGCTCTTTGCAATCAGCAGTAACCTGTTGAGAAACATGCCAGTAAGTGTTCAATTTTCGTGCAATACTCTATTTTCCTTGACTCTAAACCACCGCAGCTATTTTATTTGACTCCTAACATGCTTGCAGATGTCTGAAAAGGAATGGTGCAGTAAATGGGCAGATTGCATTACAATTACTCCGAATAGTCATCTGGGAAGAGCCAAGACAGTGAGTAGCCACAAAGTCTTGGACTATAATAATGCCTACTATGTCACGCTTAATGTGCCCATAAGGTACCAACATTACTAGATTTGCTATTGAAATTCAGCAAATATTTTTCCGGTCCACTTTCCATGCTGTTTCCTGTATTCTGGTACAAGCACAATGTGAGATAATGTCAATTCAGCCTCATTATTCATCCCTGGGAAGCAGGAATCAACTGAACATGCATGAAATGCTAGGAACAATTCTGGTGTTGGCTGTAACACACCAATCATGCCAAAATGGCCCAAATAACTATTCACAGTAAGGGCTCTGGTCAGACTCTTAGGGATTAATTTCTGTGAAGACAGTGCTCACGTGATTGAAATTCATTTTCTCGACTCATGTTGATTGAATAACTTTTGTAAAGGAATGCTTGTGAAGAGATGTGACAGGAGCCTTCCAAGCCAACCTCTCAGACAATTTATATTACCCCACCTGAGTACAGTATAAGACAGTGCTAAGCTCTGTGATATATAGTTTTTTTATGATTTGTGGTAGGACTTATAAGTAAAAAGCAGAGTAAATCCTGAGAAGACTTCTCAAAAAATGGGTAGAGAACAGCTTACCTTGTCATCATAGACTACTTGACAGCTTTTATTAGAGCAAGAAATGTGTCAAATACCTTAATAGGAAAAAATGGCTGACTTATATACAAATATATCGCCATATTAATAAATATTCCACTCCTTAGACATGATATCAATTTGGAGAACAAAATGGAGTATCAGATTCAAAAAATAGTACAAAATTAATCATCAATTTATTATATAAAAATCATATACAAATATAGCATGATAGCAAGAAACACAGGACATAAAAATAGATGGAGGTCAGTAACCCATGCAGAGAGCACTCATGCCCACAATATATAAGAAAAAATGCAAGCCACACAATGTGGCAGTCTTTTCAGAAGTAACATAATATATCAGGAGCGCAACCGTCACACAAGTGTACCCTTAATAGGGAATGTTGCACTGCCAGCATGAGGCGCTTACCAATGGTTAATGCACGGGCACCCACAGGAAAGACAAAAGGTCCCCGACGCGCGTTTCGCATCCACACCTGGTCGCTTTCTCATCCCCTTGTCCTGTGTTTCTTGCTGTCATGCTATATTTGTACTCTATTTGTATATGATTGTTATCTAATAAATTGACGATTAATTTTTTAATATTTTTTTAATCTGATACTCCATTTTGTTCTCCAATTTGATATCTTGACAGCTTTTATTGTAGTAGTGTGTACAGAGAAGACTGTCAAACATGCTCCTGACTCTGGTCACATCTCCCCATCCAGAGAACCTGACCACTTGGGATTGGTTGCTGCGACACCTAGGACTACCAGGGAGTGATACCTGGCGGATACTTGCAGTTCAAGCCTGACTCCACCTTCCGGAGCTCCAGTGAAGACCAGGTAGCCACTTAGCTATGCACTTTCCAGGCAAGCACGGCCCCGTGGCACAGTGGGTACACAAATTACGTACGTCACATGCGAGCTTGACATCAAGTTACAGTAGTTACTTTGCTTGATCAAAATATTCATTTAGGTTAGGCAAATTGTTTTTTTACATTAGAATGTTATCTTGTGGAGACATATGCAGAGTTTTGTTCATTCATTCTCATAACAACACAAAATCTCTAAGGAAATAGCTATAAACAATAAATACACAATCTTTTTTTATTACAAAAAGTCTTTTTCCCACCAGTTTAAAAATATAGCTCTTTGTCAGCTCAGATAAAAGTGTAAGATAACGTGTAATAAATGCCTTTTCACAAATATGATCCCATTGTGTGATGTAATTCTAACTGGGAAATCCATTTAAGTGCCTGGAATACCTCACAAGTTAATGAATCAAATACTTGCCGTGATGTGATAGGATCTTAAGCAAAGATGATATTCAATGTTTTAGTGTATCGGTCACAAAAAAATAAATAACGACGTGAAAGTAAACTAGATTCATGGAAAGAAAAGAAACACTTGTATACAAAATGTGAATGGCCCATGTGTGGCTGGACAAAAGGATCACCTAGATGGGCAAGAAGAATATAAATCACATCTCAGGTAACAAAGGTAGAGTCAAATGCTAATCCATAATATACCGCAAAAGACTTTTCTACAACAAAAAAATCAATAAGAAAAGATGAATACATAGAACAATATATTGAAATTAGCACAAACACTTCATAGTATTCACGTAAAAGACAGAGATGGATAAAACAATGACAATTTATTTTCAGGTGTTTAGAAAGTCCCTCAGTAACTCATTAAATAGTGATTTGTTCAAAGATTGTTGAATGCAGAACTAATTGCAATAGGGGATATTGATCCCTATCTTTATAATAATAGAAAAAAATCACAAGGGTTTTTTTTTGCTACAGAGGTTTTTCCTCTGTAGCAAAAAAAAACCCTTGTGATTTTTTTTTTTGACTATAAACAATGAAATTTTGGACTCAAAGGAAAGAAACTAATAGATTTATGACTGGTTGAAGAATAATTTAAAAAAATAAAATTATAAAGTCCTCTAGCCCAGGGGTTTTCAACCCATGGTCTTTATACGTTTAACAACAACATTAATAGATTTCAAGAGCAGCCAAAAGAAAATAAAGAAAAAAAAATAGGTACATATTGTATACAGTATATATACACTGCTCAAAAAATAAAGGGAACACTTAAAGAACACAATGTAACTGCAAGTTAATCACATTTCTGTGAAATCAACCTGCCCAGTCATGATTGTGAATCAGTTTATCTTACTGTTGTGCAAATGGAGCAGACAACAGTACAAATGATAGGCAATTAGCAAGGCAACCCCTGTGAAAGTGTGGTTCTGTAGGTGGTGACCACAGACCATTTCTCTGCTGCCATCTGGAGACATGGAGGGGGCCACAGGATGGCAAAAACCTATCAGCAGGACTGCTACCACCTCCTTTGTGCAAGGAGGAACAGGAGAAGCAGTGACAGCGCCCTGCAAATTGACCTCCAACAGGCCACGAACATCCATGTGTCTGCTCCAACTGTCAGAAACAGATTCCATCAGGGCGGTATGAGGGCCTGACATCCACAAATGGGTGTTGTGCTTACAGTCCAACACCATGCAGGTTGATTGGCATTTGCCAGAGAACACCAAGATTGGCAGATTCGACATTGGGGTCCTGTGTTCTTCATGGATGAGACCAAGTTCACACTGAGCACATGACAGACGTGAAAGAGTCTGGAGACGCTGTGTAGAATGCTGTGCTGCCTGCAACCTCATCCAGCATGACTGGTTTGGCAGTGGATCAGTAATGGTGTGGGGAGGCATTTCATTGGAGGACCGCACAGCCTTCCATGTGATAGCCAGAGATACCTTGACTGTTATTAGGTACCAGGATGAGATCCTCAGACGTCTTTTGAGATCATATGCAGCTGCACTGTGTCTTGGGTCCCTTCTCATGCATGACAATGCTAGGCCTCATGTGACTGTGTCAGCAGTTCCTGCATGGTGAAGTCATTTATGCTATGGACTTGCCTGCTCATTCCCTAGACCTGAATCCAATTGAGCACATCTGGGACATCATGTCTCCTTCCATAAACCAACACCACATTGCACCACAGACTGTCCAGGAGTTGACTGATGCTTTAGTCCAGGTCTGGGAGGAGATCTCTCAGGAGAACATCCGCCACCTCATCAGGAGCATGCCAAGGCATTGTACTGAGGTCATACATGCAAGTGGAGGCCACACACACTACTGAGCATCATTTCTTTGTCCTGAGGCATTTCCACTTAAGTTGAATCAGTCTGTAATGTGATTTACATTGATCATTTTTATGATTTATTGTTCTCAACGCATTCTACTATGTAATGAATAAACATTTGCAACTAGAATATTTCCTTCAGTGATATCTAGGATGTGGTGTTTTAGTGTCTCCTTTAATTTTTTGAGAAGTGTATATTACTTATATCAATATTTTTACTAACAATTTACTAACAACTACCTTATAAGAAGCATTGGTTTTGAGGCTGTGTGTCCACGATGCGATTTTTAAGCGTTTTTGCCGCGATTTTCGGCACGAAAGCGCTGCAAAAATGTTTAAAAATCATGTACAGAACGCCCCCCATGCATTCCTATGGCATTCCGCACATGCTGTGCTAATGCTGCGCTTTTTTCCGAGGCGGAATCGCATTGCGGAAAAAATCGCAGCATGATCATTCTTTTGTGCGGAATCGCAAAGAATTGCCGCGATTCCGCACCCATAGGAATGCAAGAGAATCGCTTACTTCCCGCATGTGGCTATGCCCACCATGCGGGAAGTTCAGCGTCTCATGTGCGGTTGGTACCCACGGTGTGGAGGAGAGGAGACTGTCCTCCAGGCCCTGGGTACCATACCCCTGTAAAAACCTGTAAAAAAAAGAATAAAAAATAAAAAATCAGGATATATTTACCTTCCGACGTCCCGCGCTGCATTCCTGGGCCTCAGCGTTCCCAGTAATGCCTTGCGGCAAGTTCCTGTGATGACGTAGTCTCGCGTGACTCTAGCGGTCTCGCGAGATCGCTATAGTAACGCGAGACCAACGTCATCACAGGTCTCGCAAGGCATTACTGGGAACACTGAGGCCCGGGATGGCAGCGCGGGACGTCGGAAGGTAAATATACCCCGATTTTTTATTTTTTTATCATTTTTAACATTTTATCTTTTACTATTGAGGCCGCATAGACAGCCTCAATAGTAAAAAGCTGCTCACACTTGTCAAACACTATGTTTGACGAGTGTGACCAACCTGTCAATCACTTTCCAAGCGATGCTTCAAATCGCTTGGAAAGTGCTTGAGAAAATCGCGGCAAAATCGCGAACAGAATCGCGGTGAAATCGCGCTGGAAAAAAACACGCGATTTCAGGGAAGGAGTCCGGTTTTCAGTGTGCGTTTTAACATGCAACGTGGGCACATAGCCTGAAGAGGACTTTTCACCATTTTTTTCATGTTCAACTGGAATTAGGAAGCCATAATGGCTGCGGAGTTGAATACATTTTTATTTTTATTTATTTATTTTTTATTTTGCCTTTCTGTTGCAGAGATAATAGCAGTCAAAGTATTTGGGACCTAGTGAGTCCAGTTACCATTTGTTAAGTCTAAGTCTGTGTTATTAGTTAGTTCTTTAATATGATGCATGATACAGTTCTCTAGACATATTCAATGGAATCGGTCCCAAGATTTTTGCATCTGAGAGTAGAATGACAGAGATAGAGACCCTGAATCAAGCAATGTATCACTTATTTGGCTGCTTGTTGCAGTTTTGATGAAAACACTTTTCTCCAGTACAGATCTACCAGTTCTCTCTATAACCCTACCCACACCCCTGATTGTCAGATTTCTGTATACACTGTGCGTAGGTTGATAGCTGCCAGTTGGATGTGGAGGCGGGGTGGACGACAACATCACAGAAGATTTACTAGTCTGCTAGTGTTAATTTTACTGGTAAAACTGTGATTTTATCATAACTACATGAAGCAGACTAGTAAAACTGTGATTTTATCATGACTAGACAAAGCAGTCTAGTAAGTGGCACAGCACTGGAATCAGGGTTTTGTTTCTACATTATGCTAGTCTCGGATTTGATGGTAAAAAACCTGGTGACAGATTCCCTTTAAATATAATTTATTATATTTTTTGTAAATTCTCCTCTAAAGTTAAAACATTTTTAATAAATAATTTAACAAACTTTACCAAAAGACCAATGGGTACGTGGAAAATATAAAGATCAGAAAATATGTTTGCATTGTTACTTTCTTTCATTTGAAGCCAGTGCTACTTTGATCTGCCTGAAAGTTTACTAAGTCCCTAATCACCTCTAGAAAATGCCCTCTCGTGATCTCAATTCATTTTTTTAAAGCAAGGTCTGGCATCATGCCAGGTCAATCAAAGCCATTACAAGAAAGATACATAATGCCTAAATAATAAACGTCAACGTTATATCGATTTATAACAAACAGGCAATCCCCACATGTATTCAGGCTGTCTAGCAGTCGCAAATCATGTAGCTGTGGTCACACAAACTAAATCTCTGAGCACACCCAAACTACTCGAACACATGCTCGGACATCTCAAGTAACGAGCATACTCACTCATCACTAGTTGTAATCAATATCTTGAACTTTGAATGACAGCGTGCTTTGCACATCTTTGCTGCAGTGCACGCTGTCCACCAAAGTGCTGGGAACTAATTATAGCCACCCCCACTGTGTAGTGAGTGTGGACTGTAACAGCTCCCTGAACTGCCCTGATAACTGGGCTTTAGCAAAAAATATTACTTTATTTTCTACCTGTAGCCACTGCTCCAGTAAGCCAACTAAATAAAAGTCATCGTATTTTTCGGACCATAAGACGCACTTTTTTCCCCAAAAATTTTTGGTTAAAATAGGGATGCAGCCTCCCTTCTCAGGCTGAGGCGGCTGTGGTGCAGTGGTGGTGCTCCTCTGTGGGGTGGTGGCGGTGGTGCTCCTCTGTGGGGAGGCGGCAGTGGTGGTGCTCTGTGGAGCGGCGAGGCTCCACTGGCTTTCCATGAAGCCCGGAGGCCCCCACGGATCCAGTGCTGTGATGCGGTGGCCTCCGGGAAAATGGCGGCAGGGGGCGGCACATGCTCAGATTCAGCCGAGGGATGAGATATCGCTGCCGAGATCTGAATCTGAGCATGCGCTGCCCCCGGCAGCCATTTTCCCGGAGGCCACCACATTGCAGCACTGAATCTGATGGGGCCTCCGGGCTTTCACGAAATGCCAGCAGAGGCCCTGCTGCCTCACAGAGGATCCCCTGCAGCCCCACAGATGAGCACCGCCACCCCACAGAGGAGCACCACCACCGCCGTACCTGGCGCAAAATGCCGGTGGAGCCACACCACAGAGCAGCACCAACACAGAGCACCAGCTTGGAATGGGATTTCCCGAAGGCCACTGCACCAGCCTGGACCACCGAACAACCCCTGTGACCTCTCCTCCATCTGTGCCGATCCCCCCGGTAAGCTGAATTCGGACTGTAAGACGGACCCCCATTTGACACATTATATTTTTTCCCTATTTTCCTTCTGAAAATTTGGGGTGTGTCTTATGGTCCGGTGCATCTTATAGTCCGAAAAATTCGGTAAATGTTACCTGCAAGTTAACACAATATCTGCAGGTAAAGTGCATTCTTGGACGTGACAGTTTCTCTTTAACCCATTTACGACTAGACATGAGCAAACTTGTTCGGAAAGAATTTGCCAATCTCAAATTTAGCACGAACATAGCACATTCAGATTCATCTTAGGTTTCCCGAGCATTTTTACTGAAAGTCATCAAAATTCGGTCACAATTTGGCCAATCATTGCGTTTCCACTAATGCTTTTGTTATGATTTTGGCTGGGATAGTGGTGCTGTAAGATTAGCGGGTGGGATGGGGGGACATTTTTGATGAGGGGAAGGGGTGTGTCTAGGTTGGAAGAGCTGTGGACTGTATTTTTTTTTCATTTTTTAAAATTTTCTTTAATAAATTAATGTGTGTACATCCCGGTAGCAATCAGGGCACAGAAACCATCCGCAATGTCATGACACAAGGTCTTCTGTGATTGGATGCCAAGGTAATATGCTCCAGTGCATATAAAAAGTGGACATCTTGCTTTGTTGGCACCATCTTCTCAGTGTCACAGTGCAGAGAAGCCAGCTTCTACTTGCGCTGCTGCTAAAAGTGAACTTTTCAGTTATCTAGATAGGATCCCGCATGAAATCGATCTTCCAGCATCTAACTAGATTGTGCAAAAACTGTGTTTCAGTGAGAAATCAGAAGGCCAGATTTCCACTTAAAAATCGTTAGGCCTAATATTGGGGTGCAGCCATGAGACCCAATTTGCTAATCCAAAACATTTGTGATAAAACTGTGTTGCAGTGAGGAATCAGGAATCCACATTTGCTCATCAAAATCATTAGGTATAAGAGTGTTGTTCAGGCACACTATCTACAAAATAAATAGTGATCGTTGATTTAGTGACAGGTGATTGACAGGTGTGGGCCTAAGGTTGTGAAACAACAGGTTAAAAGAGGGGAAGAGCACATACAACATGAGTGAGAAAAAGCGGGGCCATGGTGAAAAGGGGAATAGACTTGGTGTTCGATGTGTACGTGGATTAGGTGTTAATGTTAATGAAAACTTAACTGAACATTCACTATCTCATCCTATCCAAAGATCACTGACATCTGTTCCTGAACGGGCTACTAGACTGCCTTTCTTTGGCAGCCACACAGTAGTACGCCTTGAAGACGAGACTGTAGAGGAAAGAATCTGCACCGATGCCCAAAATTTTTACATGTTGGGTCCGGGGCCAGACAAAGTAGGGTGTGTGCAGAATCCAGACCTTTGTCACCAGGCATTAGCCACCGTGGGTGGAGGTGATCCTGATGAGACTCAGATAACAGAGGCGCACATGGACTATACTGTGGTGTCAGGGCAGAAAGAAGAGGAGGGTGTTGGGCGATGGGTTCCGGGCGCTGCACAGCGGAAATCCCAAGCCTTGCCATCTGCGGTCTCCCATTCCCCTCCGGACGCAGTGGAGCCTGCTCAGCAGACTCCAAGATCCCGGCGTTCTGCCCACAAAAGCATCGTGGGTTCGGTTGCTGCTGCCACCTCTGGTCCAGTTATGGCAATGCAGCCTGTCCAGCAGCAAAAGACTCCAGAGTCAAAGTTCTCTCTTCGCTCCACTGCGCATGCTCAGAAGACGATCTCCCATTGGGGTCGGGAGTCACATGCTCAGGTCCTTCTCCAGTTCCGATTGGTCCATCTGAAGGGTCAGGAAGGTCCCGGAAGGGCACAGCTATAAAAGGTGCACATGGCCACCCTGCGATGCACTATGATAGACTCTGAGGCTAATGCATTTAGTGTATGTGTGATGATGGATGAATGAGTCTGGTGACTGACGCAATATAATTACCCCCTCCTTGGATATTACGTATGTGTTAGGGTGAGGGATTAGAGTCAGTACGTTAGCGCTACTCTGCATAGCGCCACAGTGTTGTTCCACATCCACCGCTAGCGCCTAGGACGTCGGCCAGTATAGGCCTCCTTGGCTACTGCTATCGCAGCGTCCGCTAGTTACGCTGTGTGCTTTAATAGTGCTTTCCAGCCCGGTTATTAGGCTGGTTAGTGGCGTCCGTCAGGGCGGATACTGCACACGTTGCAGCAGTGGTTCACACCCTGTGACCTGTGACGTTAACAGGTTGCGGTTGTTCACTGGCAGGCACGTGTTACGTGAAGTAACTGCGCACGTGTCTGTTAGCACCGGCTCAGTGGTTACGCACCGGTGTCCGGCTTTACTCCTACACGCCTTTCCCTCATTGTTTAGCAGCAGTTGGTCACCTCTGCACGGTGGGCCCTGGGCTGCGAACGCACCTTATATATTATTTCATCTTTATTATTTGGTGCGTTCCACCAGCCCCATAACAGAGGGTGACCCCCAGGGTGAGGAGTATGAGAACGAGAACAGAGAGAATGACAGTGAGGTTGTAGATCCTACTTGGTGTGCACGGTGGTACAGCAATTTCCTTGCCACTATCCTGGCATGAATGTACTTCTGCAGAAAGCACGGTTGTTTTGTGATCACTTCCAATGATCACACCGCATTGCTACAGAGGTCTTTCAGTCTACCTGTTAACCGTTTGATTTGCAATGTTTTGACAAGCAAACTGAGACCACTATTCCATTTTTGAATACCACTTACACATGTTGCAACGACTGTGGCAGCAGCAACAAGCACTGGTGCAGTATTTCCTTTTGCGTAGCCTGGGCTCATGCAGTACAGACATGATGAAAATCACGCTTGTGAAGTGGGTGCAGATGAAGGACCTCTTCACCCTTCTGCACAGTTTTGAAATGGCTACTAAGATAGGTAGCGATGATGTTGCCATCATCAGCATCATTATTCTGGTCATCTACATGGTGTAGAACACTTTGAATTGTCTGCATGAGTAGGTGGTGGTCCCAGAGGAAGAGGTGGAAGCAGAAGAGGATGCAGAAGGAATAAAAATATCTCAAATTTTTGGACTGTCGTCGGAACAGGCAGGTGCCATGGGATGGTGACTTACAGCGATCGAGGGGGGCTCATGCTACCAGACAAACTGTTAGTGAAGGAGCCGAGGAACAAATGGAGGAGGAAGAGGTGATGAACATGCAACAGTCAGGAGATGAAAAGGATTATGATTCCCTCTCTGTTGTCCATGATTGGCTGAAAGGGATGGAGGTAGCAACTTTGAGTGTTATCCTGCCAAAAACACACTAAGGACTTGGACCTCATGGAAGCACCAGACACGAGTGCCTTATTGCTTGAATATGATGCCCGTATTCTTAGGGTTAAAAATAGTGCTGACAAATGGGCTGCTACACTGTTAGATTCACGGTACAAAAATAAATTTATCCAGATGCTTCCCACCCGGAAAGGGACATGCGCATGCTGGATTATCGAAACACGATTGTAGACAACCTTAGAAGTGGTTTTCCACAAGACAGCACTAAGGCACAAAGTGTGCATCGCAGTACTAGAAGTCCAATCCTGGGAACGTCAAAGTGTAATCGCAAAAACATTAGCGGCTACAGCAGTGTAAGTGGCATACCAGTTACTGTGAGTCATTTCAGACATTTTTTAGTCCAGCTCTTGCACCAGCAGAACAGAATACAAGTCTGACATGTTGTGAACGACTGGAGAGGATGGTGCAGTGCAGGAGTATCTCGAGCTCAATTTCAATGCCATCATGGGGGTTGGACTCTTTTGAATTTGGTATTCAAAAATGGAATAGTGGTCTCAGTTTGCTTGTCACGCCTTGGAGGTTTTGTCATGTCCGGCAGCTAGCATTCTTTCAGAACATGTCTGGGCCAGCATCTACAGCTTTAAATTGAAGTTTCAATGAGGACCTGGTGGTTAAGGGAGTGGTGTAAGCCTTTTTAGCAGGGAGCCCTCATACCTCATGCATCTTCAAATTTTTATTTTTTTTCAGCCACACTCAGATGGCACAAACATCCATTTCATAGAGTACTATTGGTAGAAAAATGAAAGGAAAGTAACACGTATTTGACCTGGTGGTTGAGGGAGCAGTGTAAGCCTGTTTAGCTGGGAGCCCTGATACCTCATTCAACACCTCCACATTTTTTAGCCACTCTCAGATGGGACAAAGATCAGTTTTGTACTAAGGAAAGTAACACAAGTAGTTGAATGAAAGTAAGTGCAGGCCTGCCTGTCTGGGAGCCCTACTTACACAGGCAACCCACCAAATGGAGACCCAATTAGGAGTCTCCATATGTTAAAAATTTATTGACACAATCCACAAAAGAGGCATCAAATTCCACAGAGTAGAAATAGTATAATAGGCCTCTACTCACTTTTTACCACAGGCAGCCCACCAGATGAAGACCCAACTTCGAAGCTCTGCATTTAAAAAAAGTTTGTAACAGCAGCAGAGGCCACAGCAGGCGCAGAAGCCATGACAAAGGTGTCACAGGCTGCAATAATGCTAGATCAATGCATGACACTAAAAATAACACTATCGCCTAGACTGCCCAGTCTGTGACTGGGGTGCCAAAGTCTTTGGAGATCCATGACTTGTTCATTTTGATGAAAGTTAGGCAGTCTACACTTTCAGGGGAAAGCCAGATGCGCTTAACTGTCCACTCGTGCATGTGCAGTATGCTTCGCATGCACCAGAAGTACTATGTCCCGGAAGTATTTTGCTGCCATTTCTGAGTTCCGGGACATAGTTCACCAGCGCATGCGCAGTAATGCTTTTCAGCTTTACCCGCAGTTGGGCAAAGCATACTGCGCACGCGCCAGTGGAGATTGCAATGCGCACGCACAAAATATGGATGAGAAGTACGGAAATTACATGAAATATTGCGTACAGCCACCAAGGAGGGGTGGAGGGAAGGAGCAAAAACACCGCCCATTGGACCGGACCCATCTAATTTACATACAGCGCGGGTGAAAGAACAAAGGTATTTTTGGGTGATACTGTACATGGGGAGTTAGGGGAATTCAAAACTAGGTGGAAAATGTATAGAAAACACTCAATACAATTATATTTTTATCTGATAAGCCAAAAATAAGGTGACAGATTCCCTTTAATATGTGACTGAAAGAAGATAGCATGAATTCTTTTGGACTATGCTATTGTTTTGCCACTTAAAAGCAATTTACATCATCCTCTGTATGTCAAAGCAGCTGAAAAAGAACTGAGGTCTTTATGATACCAATACCTCAAAAGACACTTGATGGTTGATATAGTCTCGGAGGACCACAATCCATTTATAAGTCAATTAAACTTAAAAAATAGAAAAGGTATTAAGCTCTAATAGACCGAATCAATATCCTGGAAAAATTCTGCAAAAATATTATAATCTCAGATGATTTAGCAACACTCAAGAACAAAATCGGCTAAATTATACAAATGTATAGGATTCTCATTGCAGCCTTAGAAAATGAAATGTAAAGGTCAATCCCATATCAAATCAATGAAAATTCATTCCAATATTATCTATTTCACAACAAAAGTAATTGCAAGTAAATCTCAAGATTATTATTCCACACCAATTTGTGTGACCTTTGTATAAATGAAATATCAAAAAATATAATACAAAATGCATCCCATTCAATTCGTATATTTCTAAGGCTACTTTTACACTTACCGCTGTTTTTGTGGCCAGTTATTGGGGCCCGTTTTTGGGGGCCCTATCGCCACAATTTTTATGGTCCGCCACAATAACGGGACGCAAAAAAGCTTGTGGATCGCCGTTTTTGATTTTTCCAATACTATTGAAATAGTATTAGAAAAAAAAATAGCGTTACGCAAAACTGGAGGTCACGGTGCGTCGCAAAAGCAAACTTCCATTTGTTTTTGCGGCACCATTGATTTACTATGGGGACTGTGTCCGTACGGTGGCAAACATGGCCCCAACAGTCATACGGGACACAGCGCGCCGTGGATTTTTTGCGGGCTGATTTTGTGGCTCCATAGAAATCTATTGGGGCCGCAAAATCAGCCTGCAAAAACACGGTAAGTGTAAAAGCAGCCTAACAGAACAGAACCTTACACTCTTTCCTAAACAGGATAATACCCCATGCAAGAAGTTAACTGCTGTCCATCACTGCAATACCTTTTTACATCCTAAGGTCTTGTACTGATGACTAGAGATGGGCTGATGTTCGAGTCCAGCGGGTTCAGCCAAACAGTTAAAAAATGTTTGGGTTTGGGAACCAGAGCAGTATCCGGGCCCAAACCCAAACCTGAACCCCATTCACTTGTGCATGACAGGACGGTAAACTTTGCTTCTGATCAGTGGTAAAATCATCTCCGCCAGTCAGAGAGCCATGGTTCCCAGAGTGAGCCCGCAGCTGTGATCGGAAGTATAACGTTTACCTCCGGTCATTGGTGTTGGCTAATGGGGCTACTGCTCTCATAAGCCTAGGCCTGCTGCCGCTAATAGCAGTGAGAGAATTATTCATCACCCAGCTAGGTAAAACTGACAGCTGGGGGTTGGAACCCTTAACTGTCAGCGTTAGCAAGATTGGTTATCAAGAATAGAGGGATTCCAACCATTTTTTTTTAAATTATGCAATTAATATAACAAGCTTACATTTTTTCCGTAATATTCATGTTGGTGAATATACAATAGCTGTTATATTTTGACTTGGAAACAATTACGAAATTATCATTTGTTAGTTTCCCTATAATATTGTGAATTCCTCTTATGTATTGTTTTTGTTAATATTCATTGTATTTTTAATTATAGATTAATCCCTATTTGACGTTGGGCGTAATAATACGCCCACATCGGACACCCCGTTTGGTGCGGGCTCCGGCGCTGAGTCCGCAGCTTTCCGGGAACATGACAGCTGATCTATTCAGCTGACATGTGCCTGCAAAGGCCGCAGGTGGAATCACGATCCACCCAGTTATTAATTAGTTAAATGAGGCTGTTAATGTCTCAATGTCTGACAGTGACATTTAACTTGTGCTTACCGTAAGCGGATCCTTTATCCCACCCACCGTTGACCCTGTCACATGACCGCTGGTCACCGATGGGTTTGCATGGGTTACTGTATCTCACTGTGGCTGCTGGCTCTTTACACAGACGTTGGGGCAACTTTGACTGGACTCTTTGACTGTTCTGCTTCTGGGTGATGTATTGCACTCCAGTTTGGGGTGTGGAATTACCGCACTTCATTAGTTTTTTCATTTTTGAGCTTCAGTGGCTCTTTTGAATAAGTGATTTCACTCCATGAGGAGCTCTACTTGCTACCCAGGTTTTTTCCCTACCTTTTTCCATCAGGTATTTACCAAACACTGCAGGGTTCTTATCAGGGATGATTGATTGTTTTTCCTTGCTGCTTTTTATGCATTTAGCACATTATATTACTACAGAGTTACAATAACTTGTCCAGTCATTTTTGATTGTCTCTTTCTATTGCTCCCACTGTATTGTCTGTATCATATGGAGCTTCATTAATAGCTTGATTGATTTATATTAAGTGCCATTATATTCTACAGCCAGCGGTGTACATGTTGACTAGACTGTTTTTAATTTTCTTTAACGTGTGGTGTTTTTTGCTGCTTTTGTGCAATAAATAAAAATTTATATTTTCTCATAATTGTTTCATGCGTGGTGATCCCACATACATGCATAGTCTGTTTTCTTCTTTTGTTTATCCATTTTGGAAACTAGACCCCCCAAGGAACTTATCTAGATATGTGGTGAGAACTTTGAACCCACAAGGGCTTCACAGAAGTTTATAACGTAGAGCGGTACAATTAAAAAATCATATTTTTTCCAAAAAAATGATCTTTTCACCCCCAATTTTTATTTTCCAAAGTGTAACAGGACCCTAAAAGTTATTGTGCAATTTGTCCTGAGTACGCTTATACCCCACTTGTGAAGGTAGACCACTATTTGGGCGCATGGCAGAGCTCGGAAAGGAAGCAGCGCCATTTGACGTTTTTGGCTGGAATTGAGATCGGACACCATGTCGCGTTTGGAGAGCCCCTGATGTACCAAAACAGTGGAAACCCCCCACAAATGACACCATTTTGGAAACTAGACCCCCCAAGGAACTTATCTAGATGTGTGGTGAGCACTTTGACCCCTCCAGTGCTTCATAGAAGTTTATAACGCCCGGGCGTGAAAATAAAAAAATCATATTTTTTCCACAAACATGATTAATTAGTCCCCAATTTTTTTATTTTCCCAAGGGTTACAGGAGAAATTGGACCCCAAAAGTTGTTGTGCAATTTGTCCTGAGTACGCTGATACCCCATATGTGGGAGAAAACTACTGTATGGGCACACGTCGGGTCTCGGAAGGGAAGTAGTGACGTTTTGGAATGCAGACTTTGATGGAATGATCTGCGTGTGTCATGTGCATTTGGAGACCCCTGATGTACCTAAACTATTGAAACTCCCCACAAGTGACCCCATTTTGGAAACTAGACCCCCCACGGAACTTATCTAGATGTGTGGTGAGCACTTTGAACCCCCAAGTGCTTCACAGAAGTTTATAACGCCCGGGCGTGAAAATAAAAAAATCATTTTTTTACACAAAAATGGTATTTTTGCCCCCAATTTTTTATTTTCATTTTCCTAAGGGTAACAGGAGAAATTGGACCCCAAAAGTTGTTTTGCAAATTGTCCTGAGTAGGCTGATACCCCATATGTGGGGGTAAAACACTGGGCGCATGGCAGAGCTTGGAAGGGAAGGAGCACCATTTGACTTTTTCAACTCAGATTTGGCTGGAATTGAGATCAGATGCCATGTTGCATTTGGAGAGCACCTGATGTGCCCAAACAGTGGAAACCCCCAATTCTAACTCCAAGCCTAACCCCAACACACCCCTAACCCTAATCTCATCCCTAACCCTAAACCTAGCCCTAACCCTAGCCCTAGCCCTGGCCCTAACCCTAGCCCTAACCCTAACCCTAATAGGAAGATGGAAATAAATACATTTTCATTTAATTTTATTATTTTTGCCTAACTAAGGGGGTGATAACGGGGGGTTTGATTTACTATTTATGGCGGGTTTTTATGTTTGGCAGCTGTCACACACTAAAAGACGCTTTTTATTGTAAAAATAGTTTTTGCATCACCACATATTGAGAGCTATAATTTTTCTGAATTTTGACCCACCGAGTCATGTGAGGTCTTATTTTTTCCGGGACGAGTTGACGTTTTTATTGGTACCATTTTCGGGCATGTGACATTTTTTGATCGCTTTTTATTACGATTTTTGGGACGCAGAATGAACAAAAACAAGCGTTTCATGAATTTCTTTTGGGGGGGTGCGTTTACACAGTTATGCGTGCGATAAAATTGATAAAGCGGTTCTATTCTTCGGGTCGGTACGGTTACAGCGATACCTCATTTAGGTCTTTTTTTATGTTTTGTCGGTTTTATGCAATGAAAACTATTTTATATAAAAATTTATTATTTTTGCATCGCTTTATCCTGGGAGCTATAACTTTTTAATTTTTTAAATGCTGATGATGCTGTATCATGGCTTGTTTTTTGCGGGACAAGAAGACGTTTTCAGCGGTTCCATGGATATTTATATGCGTCTTTTTGATCGCACGTTATTGCACTTTTTGTTTGGCAGTATGATAATAAATCATCATTTTTTGCTTCGTTTATTTTTATTTTTTAAGGGGTTCGCTAAAGGGGTCAACAAATGGGACAGTTTTAGAGGGCAGGACGTTACGGATGTGGCGATACCAAATATGTGTACTTTTATGGTTTGTTTTTCTTTTTATTTCCAAAAAATGAATTTATTGGGGGAATATTTTTTTTTCTAATTTATTTGGCGATTTTTTAAAAATTATTTTAACACTTTTTTTTTCTTTAACTTTATTACATTGTCCCAGGTGGGACATCACTGTCCTGTGACAGATTGCTGATCTGTCACATCACAGATCACTGTGACAGATCAGCGATCTGTCACAGGCAGTGCAGCACGCTTCCTCGTGCCTGCGCTTTGCAGGCACTGAGGAAGCCGGCTCCCTGCAGGCCCCCGAAGGTCCCCGTCGCCATCGTGGATTCGGGGGCCTGCAGGGAAGGAGCCCCCTGCAGCAGCGCTGCACATTGCGCTGCCGTGGGGGGTTCAGGGAAGCACGGAGGGAGCCCCCTACCTGCCGATGCTTCCCTTTAACCCTCGGTACACCGCGATCGTGTTTGATCGCGGTGTGCAAGGGGTTAACGGGGTCGAGGGAGGTCCGTGACCGCCCCTGACACATTGTGCCGGGTGTCAGCTGTGATAATCAGCTGACCCCCGGCCGCGATCAGCAGCGCTCACCACGTGGGCGCCGCTGATCGCTATGACGTACTATCCCGTCCCTGGGAATTAAGTCCCAGGGCACATGGATGGGATATTACGTCATATGGGATTAAGGGGTTAATGTGTGTTTTTTAACCCTTTCATACTAGTGGATTAATAATGGATAGGTGACTTATTGACACCTCTCCATTATTAACCAGGCTTAATGTCACCTTACAATACCAAGGTGACATTAACCCCTTATTATCCCTTATGCCACCCGCTACAGGGCAATGGGAAGAGAGAGGCTAAGAGCTGGAATAGGCGCATCTTACAGATACGCCTTTTCTAGGGTGGCTGGGGCAGATGTTTTTAGCCAGGGAGGCACAACAACAATGGTTCCTCTTTAGGATATTAATATTTGCCCTCAGTCACTGGCTTTCCCTCTCTGGTGGAGAAAATTGCGCGGGAGCACACGCCAGTTTTTCCGTGATTTAATCCTTTAATTTAACACCTACAGCTCCAAAATTTTACACACACACACTACTAACATTATTAGTGAGGGACATATATAAATCTAATGGATATGCAATGGTTTACTGTATGTAAACCATGTCTCATATCCTGTTGAGTTCTGTAATGATTTTACAGATGCCGACAATTGAATTATCACCTATTCTGCTATCTATATCTCTATGAAATATAAATATATATATGTGTGTGCCAATGACATATATATACAGTGGGGCAAAAAAGTATTTAGTCAGTCAGCAATAGTGCAAGTTACACCACTTAAAAAGATGAGAGGCGTCTGTAATTTACATCATAGGTAGACCTCAACTATGGGAGACAAACTGATAAAAAAAAATCCAGAAAATCACATTGTCTGTTTTTTTTCATTTTATTTGCATATTATGGTGGAAAATAAGTATTTGGTCAGAAACAAGCAATCAAGATTTCTGGCTCTCACAGACCTGTAACTTCTTCTTTAAGAGTCTCCTCTTTCCTCCACTCATTACCTGTAGTAATGGCACCTGTTTAAACTTGTTATCAGTATAAAAAGACACCTGTGCACACCCTCAAACAGTCTGACTCCAAACTCCACTATGGTGAAGACCAAAGAGCTGTCAAAGGACACCAGAAACAAAATTGTAGCCCTGCACCAGGCTGGGAAGACTGAATCTGCAATAGCCAACCAGCTTGGAGTGAAGAAATCAACTGTGGGAGCAATAATTAGAAAATGGCAGACATACAAGACCACTGATAATCTCCCTCGATCTGGTGCTCCACGCAAAATCCCACCCCGTGGGGTCAGAATGATCACAAGAATGGTGAGCAAAAATCCCAGAAACACGCGGGGGGACCTAGTGAATGAACTGCTGAGAGCTGGGACCAATGTAACAAGGCCTACCATAAGTAACACACTACGCCACCATGGACTCAGATCCTGCAGTGCCAGACGTGTCCCACTGCTTAAGCCTGTACATGTCCGGGCCCGTCTGAAGTTTGCTAGAGAGCATTTGGATGATCCAGAGGAGTTTTGGGAGAATGTCCTATGGTCTGATGAAACCAAACTGGAACTGTTTGGTAGAAACACAACTTGTCGTGTTTGGAGGAAAAAGAATACTGAGTTGCATCCATCAAACACCATACCTACTGTAAAGCATGGTGGTGGAAACATCATGCTTTGGGGCTGTTTCTCTGCAAAGGGGCCAGGACGACTGATCCGGGTACATGAAAGAATGAATGGGGCCATGTATCGTGAGATTTTGAGTGCAAACCTCCTTCCATCAGCAAGGGCATTGATGATGAAACGTGGCTGGGTCTTTCAACATGACAATGATCCAAAGCACACCGCCAGGGCAACGAAGGAGTGGCTTCGTAAGAAGCATTTCAAGGTCCTGGAGTGGCCTAGCCAGTCTCCAGATCTCAACCCTATAGAAAACCTATGGAGGGAGTTGAAAGTCCGTGTTGCCAAGTGAAAAGCCAAAAACATCACTGCTCTAGAGGAGATCTGCATGGAGGAATGGGCCAACATACCAACAACAGTGTGTGGCAACCTTGTGAAGACTTACAGAAAACGTTTGACCTCTGTCATTGCCAACAAAGGATATATCACAAAGTATTGAGATGAAATTTTGTTTCTGACCAAATACTTATTTTACACCATAATATGCAAATAAAATGAAAAATAACAGACAATGTGATTTTCTGGATTTTTTTTTATCAGTTTGTCTCCCATAGTTGAGGTCTACCTATGATGTAAATTACAGACGCCTCTCATCTTTTTAAGTGGTGGAACTTGCACTATTGCTGACTGACTAAATACTTTTTTGCCCCACTGTATATATCTGATATATAAAGCTCAAGTGTGTGTATGTATGTATGTATGTACAGTCATGGCCAAAAGTATTGACACCCCTGCAATTCTGTCAGATAATACTCAGTTTCTTCCTGAAAATGATTGCAAACACAAATTCTTTGGTATTATTATCTTCATTTAATTTGTCATAAATGAAAAAACACAAAAAGAATTGTCCTAAAGCCAAATTGGATATAATTCCACACCAAACATAACAAAGAGGGTGGACAAAAGTATTGGCACTGTTCGAAAAATCATGTGATGCTTCTCTAATTTGTGTAATTAACAGCACCTATAACTTACCTGTGGCACCTAACAGGTGTTGGCAATAACTAAATCACACATGCAGCCAGTTGACATGGATTAAAGTTGACTCAACCTCTGTCCTGTGTCCTTGTGTGTACCACATTGAGTATGGAGAAAAGAAAGAAGACCAAAGAACTGTCTGAGGACTTGAGAAACCAAATTGTGAGGAAGCATGAGCAATATCAAGGCTACAAGTCCATCTCCAAAGACCTGAATGTTCCTGTGTCTACCGTGCGCAGTGTCATCAAGAAGTTTAAAGCCCATGGCACTGTGGCTAACCTCTCTAGATGTGGCCGGAAAAGAAAAATTGACAAGAGATTTCAATGCAAGATTGTGCGGATGTTGGATAAAGAACCTCCACTAACATCCAAACAAGTTCAAGCTGCCCTGCAGTCCGAGGGTACAACGGTGTCAACCCGTACTATCCGTCGGCATCTGAATGAAAAGGGACTGTATGGTAGGAGACCCAGGAAGACTCCACTTCTTACCCCGAGACATAAAAAAGCCAGGCTGGAGTTTGCCAAAACTTACCTGAAAAAGCCTAAAACATTTTGGAAGAATGTTCTCTGGTCAGATGAGACAAAAGTAGAGCTTTTAGGGCAAAAGCATCAACATAGAGTTTACAGGAGAAAAAAGAGGCATTCAAAGAAAAGTACACGGTCCCTAAAGTCAAACATGGCGGAGGTTCCCTGATGTTTTGGGGTTGCTTTGCTGCCTCTGGCACTGGACTGCTTGACTGTGTGCTTGGCATTATGAAGTCAGAAGACTACCAACAAATTTTGCAGCATAATATAGGGCCCAGTGTGAGAAAGCTGGGTCTACCTCAGAGGTCATAGGTCTTCCAGCAGGACAATAACCCAAAACACACTTCAAAAAGCACTAGAAAATGGTTTGAGAGAAAGCACTGGAGACTTCTAAGGTGGCCAGCAATGAGTCCAGACCTGAATCCCATAGAACACCTGTGGAGAGATCTAAAAATGGCAGTTTGGAGAAGGCACCCTTCAAATATCAGGGACCTGGAGTAGTTTGCCAAAGAAGAATGGTCTAAAATTCCAGCAGAGCATTGTAAGAAACTCATTGATGGTTGTCGGAAGCAGTTGGTCGCAGTTATTTTGGCTAAAGGTTGTGCAACCAAGTATTAGGCTGAGGGTGCCAATACTTTTGTCCGGCCCATTTTTGGAGTTTTGTGTGAAATGATCAAAGTTTTGCTTTTTGCTTCATTCTCTTTTGTGTTTTTTCATTTAAGACAAATTAAATGAAGATAATAATACCAAAGAATTTGTGTTTGCAATCATTTTCAGGAAGAAACTGAATATTATCTGACAGAATTGCAGGGGTGTCAATACTTTTGGCCATGACTGTATGTGTGTGTATGTGTGTATGTCCGGGATTGGCATCCGCACCGTCGCAGCTACAGCCACAAAATTTGGCACAGTCACACGTCTGGACCCCGAGAGCATCCTAGGCTATGTTATGAGGCGAAATCTTAACCCTGCATGTTCCAATTCACCAAACAATTTTGCCCCTATCTACATAATGGGGAAAAAGTGTGTGTGTATCAAGCCCCGCCCTTCATTATGATGTCATAATGGATGCCATGGCGACGCTGATGTCATCATAGGTTGCAAGCCCTGCCGCTCATTATGATGTCATAATGGTTGACTATGGGATGGAGGATGTGTGATGGGTATATGGGCATTGGACTATGGGATGGAGGATATGTATGATGGGTATATGGGCACAGGACTATGGGATGGAGGATGTGTGATGGGTATATGGGCACTGGACTATGGGATGGAGGATATGTATGATTGGTACATGGACATGGGACTATGGGATGTGGATGTGTATGATGGGTATGTGGGCACGGGACTATGGGATGGAGGATATGTATGATGGGTATATGGGCATGGGACTATGGGATGGAGGATGTGTGATGGGTATATGGGCATGGGACTAAGGGATGGAGGATGTGTGATGGGTATATGGGCACTCGACTATGGGTTGGAGGATATGTATGATGGGTATATGGGCACGGGCCTATGGGATCGTGGATATGTATGATGGGTATATGGGCACGGGACTATGGGATTGAGGATAATTATAATTTGCTATAGCTAACCACAGTTAGTTACTATGCCCGGGCAGCGCCGGGCTCTTCAGCTAGTATATATATCTATATATATAAGAGGCATCGTGATTACTCGCTAATCCCGCCCCCTGCAAAGTAGCTCCGCCCCACCACATCACCACACATAATCCCACCCCCCACCCCATTACCACACAATCCTGCCCCCCACCCCATAACCACACAATCCCACCCCCCACCCCATTACCACATACAATCCCACCCCCACCACATTACCACACAATCCCGCCCCCCACCACATTACCACACACAATACTGCCCCCCCACATTACCACACACAATCCTACCCTACCCTAATTTGAAAATGATGAAATGGTAAGACAGGATGTTGAGAAGGCTGAACTTTTAAATTCCTATTTTGCATCTGTTTTCTCTCAGAAAGGAAATGTAACATCAACTGTTATTCACTGTCCTATTAAGGGAATAGAAGAATCCAGGATATCTATAAACAGAAAGATAGTGAGGAAACACTTAGCTAACCTAAATGAATTCAAGTCTCCAGGTCCAGATGAATTACACCCCAGAGTACTGAAGGAGATAGCAGAAGAAATTTTTGAACCCCTCTCCATAATCTTTGAAAATTCTTGGAGAACAGGAGAAGTGCCAGAAGACTGGAGAAGAGCAAATGTTGTTCCTATCTTCAAAAAGGGGAAGAAGGTGGACCCAGGCAACTATAGGCCGGTGAGTCTGACTTCTATACCAGGAAAGATCTTTGAACACATTATTAAACAACATGTATGTCAATACCTGGATAAGAATGAAGTGATTAAACAGAGTCAGCATGGGTTTGTAACTAATAAGTCATGTCAGACTAACTTAATTTCCTTCTATGACGGTATCACTGATTGGGTGGATCAAGGAAATGCTGTAGATATAGTATATCTTGACTTCAGCAAAGCATTTGACAAAGTCTCTCATACAATCCTTATTGAAAAGTATGGAATGGACAAGGCAACTGTTAGGTGGATTCATAACTGGCTTAGTGATCGGACCCAAAGAGTGGTCGTAAATGGCTGCACATCCAGTTGGAAGAATGTCTCAAGTGGGGTACCACAGGGCTCTGTCCTGGGCCCTGTATTGTTCAACATCTTTATCAACGATTTAGATGAAGGAATTGAGGGTAGACTGATTAAATTTGCTGATGACACAAAGCTAGGAGGGATAGCTAATACTAGAGAAGAGAGAGAGAGGATTCAAAAAGATTTAAATAAACTGGAGAAGTGGGCAGCAACTAACAGAATGGTTTTTAACAGGGAGAAATGCAAAGTACTACATCTGGGCAATAAAAATGAAAAAAGCATATACAGAATGGGAGGAATAGGGCTAAGTGACAGCACATGTGAAAAAGACTTGGGTATACTAATAGATCACAGACTGAATATGAGTCAACAGTGTGATGCAGCAGCAAAAAAGGCAAATGCAATTCTAGGATGTATTAACAGAAGCATACAGTCTAGATCACGTGAAATCATTATTTCCCTCCACTCCTCTTTGGTGAGACCTCATCTGGAATATTGTGTCCAGTTTTGGGCACCACATTTTAAAAAAGACACCAACAAACTGGAGCAAGTTCAGAAAAGAGCGATCAGAATGGTGACCGGTCTGCAAACCCTGTCTTATGAGGAAAGGTTGCAGGATTTGGGAATGTTTAGTTTGCAAAAGAGAAGACTGAGAGGAGACTTAATAGCTGTCTACAAATATCTAAAGGGCTGTCACATTGTAGAAGGATCAACTTTATTCTCATTTGCACAAGGAAAGACTAGAAGCAATGGGATGAAACTGAATGGGAGGAGACACAGATTAGATATTAGAAAAAACTTTTTAACAGTTAGAGTGATCAATGAGTGGAACAGGCTGCCACGAGAAGTGGTGAGTTCTCCTTCAATGGAAGTCTTCAAACAGAGGCTGGACAGACATCTGACTGGGATGATTTAGCGAATCCTGCTTTGAGCAGGGGGTTGGACCAGATGGCCCAGGAGGTCCCTTCCAACTCTACGATTCTATGATTCTACCCCCCACCACATCACCACACATAATCCTACCCCCCACCACATTACCACACATAATCCCACCCCCCACCACACATAATCCCGCCCCCCACCACAACACATAATCCCGCCCCCCACCACATCACCACACATAATCCCACCCCCCACCACATCACCACACATAATCCCGCCCCCCACCACATCACCACACATAGTCCCGCCCCCCACCACATCACCACACATAATCCCACCCCCCACCACATCACCACACATAATCCTGGCCCCCCACCACATCACCACACATAATCCCGCCCCTCCACCACATCACCACACATAATCCCGGCCCCCCACCACATCACCACACATAATCCCTCCCCCACCACATCACCACACATAGTCCTGCCCACCACCACATCACCACACATAATCCCGCCCCACCACATCACCACACATAATCCTGCCCCCACCACATCACCACACATAATCCTGGCCCCCCACCACATCACCACACATAATCCCGCCCCACCACCACATCACCACACATAATCCTGCCCCCACCACATCACCACACATAATCCTGGCCCCCCACCACATCACCACACATAATACCGCCCCCCACCACATCTCCACACATAGTCACGCCCCCCACCACATCACCACACATAATCCCATCCCCCCACCACATCAGCACACATAATCCCGCCCCCCACATCACCACACATAATCCTGCCCCCCCACATCACCACACATAGTCCTGCCCACCACCACATCACCACACAAAATCACGCCCCCCCACCACATCACCACACATAATCCTGGCCCCCCCACCACATCACCACACATAATCCTGCCCCCCCACCACATCACCACACATAATCCCGCCCCTGCCACATCACCACACATAATCCCACCCCCACCACATCACCACACATAGTCCCGCCCCCCACCACATCACCACACATAATCCCGCCCCCCCACTACATCACCACACATAATCCCACCCCCGCCACATCACCACACATAATCCCACCCCCCGCCACATCACCACATAATCCCGCCCCCTGCCACATTACTACACATAATCCCACCCCCATCACTTTACCACACATAATCCCGCCCCCCCACATTACCATACGAGGCTCCGTCCCCCCACATTACCACACAAAGCTCCGTCCCCACACATTACCACACCTGCGTAAGTGCTATTGAATGTTGTCATTATTTACTTTAGTTTAATCACCAGCAGCGTTAATTAGATAGCAATGAGCGCGCCGTGTGTTAGCTGGCTGGAAACAGCTAGTATATATATATATATATATATACCTACCTATACTATGTGTATACATGTATTCTATCTATTCTATTTAAACTTGTCAGTGTGATTTTACAGTATAGCGCACTGAACTGCTGGCTTTTCAAAAGGACACCAGTGCATATTTCTCGCAAGTCACATGCATGATACATGTCTAATCCATTTTTTTCTCGCACCCATAGACTTGCATTGGCGAGTCTTGGGCGTAATACGTTGCAAAACGCAGCATGCTGCGATATTCTCTGGCACGTATAATACGGGCGAGAAAAAAATGGATGATGGGAGCTGCCCTATAGATTAATATTGGTCCGAGTGCTATGCGATTTTTCTCTCGCATAGCACTTGTCCATATTTCTCTCTAGTGTGACTCCGGCCTTATTCTGAGTTACTTCCCACTTTGGATTAATTTGCTTACACTTCCACATGATTCTCTACCTCTGTCACCACACATTTACTTTGTGCTGCTACCTGGTGCTTTGACACCTATATGGTAAACACATTTCTCTATTGATCGTGCGACTCTAAAAAGCCACCTACAAACAGAAGCACGAGAGAAAAATGTGTCTTTGAATTTCCATTAATTTATCAAGGAAAGTGTGGCCATGTAATGTATGTAGTGCGGAATCTACCAGAGCAAAAATTAATACATGACCAAAAAATGCATATGATAAATTTGGCCCCTTAGTTTGGCATACAGTTTTCAGGATAAAAACACATAAATGATGTTTTTTTAGAATTGTGCTAAAAAGCTAAAAATCAGCAAAAGGAAGAGTATACCATAGTGCAACGCTATTAGATGGGGAATTTTCTTCTCTAGACATGGATGAGATATACGTGATATCATAGATCTGAGATAGAAATAACTCTGACGCCATTGGATAGATCGTTCCACATAGATGTATTATAGAGTTCTTACCGCTCCACATTTCCTCTGGCAGTAGGCAGAGGATTATACTAGAAGCATTTTAGAATGATGGAGTTCTATTTAATCTCAATAACAGTTTGAAATAAGCCTTCTGATGGTTTACACAAAAAATAAATTATAAAGAGATGATGTATGCTTAGACCTCGGTTGGGTGAAGTAACGTGCATTATTCTCTTTTGACTATTTAGAAACAAGGAAACGATAGATTGGGTTCTAAATTCTAGAATATTGGTAGGTTTCTATGTGTGATCAAAATGTAAAATGTGTATAAACCTTCAAAATTATACTACGGTATTTAAAAAAAAAAGCCATTGCTGGAGGAGTAAATTTTGGTTGGCCGTTCCCATTGAGAAGAGCAGATTTGTAGGCAAATTCTCATTTTAGTTGCAGATCTAGTAAACTTTGAAAAGTACCATTATTAAAGTGACCAGAAAGATCATGTACAGTGGGTAAAAGAAGTATTTCATATACTAAAGATTTTGCAAGTTTTCCCATTACAAAGAATAGAGAGGTCTGTAATTTTTATTGTAGGGACACTTCATCTGTGATAGAAAGAATATACAAATAAAAAACAGAAAATCACATTGAATTATTTTTAATAATTATAATATAATATATATATTATATAATATATAATAATTAAATTGCATTTTATTGCATAAAATAAGTATTTAACCACCTATTTAATTTTCTTTAAGAAGCCCTCCTACTCTGCACTCATTACCTGCATTAAATGGACCAAAGAGGTGTCTAAGGATACAGGGGACAAAATTGTAGACCTGCACAAGGCTGGGATGGTCTAGAAAACAATGGCTACAATTGTTGGTGCAATTATAGCAATTATAAGAAAATGGAAGAAACACAAGATGACTGTCAACCTTCCTCAGTCTGGGGCTCCATGCAAGATTTCGCCTTGTGAGGTAAGGATGATTCTAAGAAAGGTCAGTAATCAGATCAGAAATAAACTGGAGGACCTGGTCAATGACCTGAAGCGAGCTGGGACCACAGTCTCAAACATTACCATTAGTAACACACTACGCTATCATGGATTAAAATCCTGCAGGGCATAAAAGGTCGCCCTGCTCACAACAACACATGTCCAGACCTGTTTGAAGTTCGCCAATGACCATCTCAATCATCCAGAAGATACAGGGGAGATGGTCATGTGATAAGATGAGACCAAAACAGAACATTTTAGTATCAACTCCACTCGCTGTGTTTGAAGGAAGTATTGATGAGTACAACCCCAAGAACACAGTACCCTCAATGAAACATTGTGGGGGAAACCTTGGAGATGCTATTCTTAAGAGAGGACAGGACAACGGCACCATATTGAAGTAAGGATGGATGGGGTCATGTATCGCAAAATTTTGGCCAAAAACCTCCTTCCCTCACCAAGAGCATTGAAGATGGGTCATTGGCTGGGTCTTCCAGCATGACAATGACCCAAAACACACAGCCAGGGCAACTAAGGCGTGGCACTGTAAGATGCATTTCATGGTCTTGGATTGGCCCAGCCAGTCTCCAGACCTGAACCCAACAGAAAATTTTTGGAGGGAGTTGAAACTCGATGTTGTCTAGTGACAGCCCTGAAACCGGAAATATCTGGAGATCTGTATGGAGTAGTGGCTCAAAATTCCTGCTGCAGTTTGTGCAAACTTGGTCAAAAACTAAAGGAAACATCTGACCTCTGTAATTGCAAACAAAAGTTTCTGCACCACAAATAATAAGTTATGTTTTTTCTATTGTATCAAATACTTATTTCATGCAATAAAATGGAAATTAATTATGTAAAAATCATACAATGTGATTTTCTGGATTTTTTTTAGATTCTGTCTCTCATGTGGAAGTGTACCTACGATAAAAATTACAGACCTCTCCATTCTATGTAGGTGGGAAAACTTGAAAAATCAGCAGTGTATCAAATACTTATTTTCCCAACTGTTGGTCAACTGTATACCAAGTCTTCAGCGATAAAGTTGAAATTAAATATTCAAGCAGTGTGATAGTTGGATAAACTTAGTGGGTGTTATTGCCAGGGGCATTTCTAACAAATGTGACCATGCATTTATAGTAGCCTTAAGGTACTGTCACACTTAGCGATGCACCAGCGATCCCGACCAGCGATATGACGTTGTCAGGATCGCTGGTGCATCGCTAAGTGGTCGCTAGTGAGCTGCCACACAGGCAGATCTCACCAGCGACATCGCTGGGGACGGGGGTCACTACTTACCTGTCACACTAGGCGATCCTGCGTCCTCCCGCCCGGCTCCACGCTCGTCACTCGTCTCTCCACAGGAAGCGCCGCAGGAAGCTGACGACGAGAAACAGTCCAGCCTGTTCTCGTGCGATCAGCGATAAGCAGCGGGGAGCGGGTCGTAGGTAAGTATCAGACACAGTGATATCGCTAGCAACATCGCTATAACGTCACAAGTTATAGCGATATTGCTAGAGATATCGCTTAGTGTGACAGGCCCTTTAGTAATAGAGAAATGCTATAGTGGATATATACCCTTAAGAGATTAAATGAGTGGTAACAGAGAAGAGTGGATCAGGCAAAATTTGAATTCACTTGTTTGCATGGGTTTTCTCTTATTATGCTCTGGGGTCTCTCCAGACCCCAAAAGATAATAAATGTAACATGTAAAAAAATAAAAAAAATCCTTATGCTCATCTCCCTGCTCATCTCTCCAGTGCCTCTGTTCCTTATCGCGCAGCTATCCAGTCCTCATTGCATCAAAAGACTCAAACAAGAGAAAAGTGGGTGAGTGATAAGGGCACGAGGAAAAGAAATATACTACACAAATGACCAAATAAATACAAATGAAATCAGAACACATTGTTTCAAATATTAGAAAATCATTAAAAATTACATGAGCTCCAATGACACCCATGAGTCTGCAACCTGTTAAGTTACCTGCTGAAGCATTGCTACAGTATGCATAGCACAGGTGATCAGACAATTGCAGCTTCAAGTCTCCTAAGGGACTATTGAAGTCAGTAAGAAGTTAAAAAAAGTTGTAAAAAATATTTTAAAAAACACCACTAAAAATAAAATAATTTTAAAAAATTAAAAAATACACATAACGCTGCAATAAAATGCAATAAAAGGTGATCAAAACATCGAATCCACCAAAAAATAGTGTCAGTAAATATATCAGCTCAGGGGTCAAAAAATAAGTCATCACCCAGGCCCAGATCAAAAAAAATGAGAACATTACAGAAAATGGTGACAAAAGCGAAAACAATTTTTTGACAAATTTTGGAATTTTTTTCACAGCTTAAATTTAAAAAAAACTATACATGTTTGGTATGTGCCTACACGTATTGACTTGGGGAAAACATATTTCCAGGTTAGTTTTACCATATATTGAACATGGTAAGTAAAAAAATAAAAAACATTGTGGAATTGCACTTTTCTTGCAATTTCCCCACACCTGGATTTTTTTCCCGCTTTCCCCTATGTGGCAGAATGAATGGTGTTATTCAAATGTACTACTTGTCCAAAAATAAAAAAAACCCACTGATATGGCTACATGGCTGGAAAAATAAAAAATTACGGCTCTTGGAAGAAGGGGAGGAAAAAAACTAAAATGAAAAATGGAAAATGAGCCGGGGTGAAAGGGTTAAAGCTCATGTGCTATTTTAAATGTCTGGTCCTAAATGTGCTGGTTTGAATAAAGCTTATTTCTTTTGTATTTATCTAGCAGTTTGCGTAGTATATTTATATTACTTGTGCCCTTATCACAACGCTCTTTTCTCTTGTTGGGTTATGGGATATTATTTAGCAACGTGCTCACCTTTTTCAGGTTATAAAATGTAACATCTTTTGGGGCAGTGACTTTTTACCATGTGATTTGGCCAATATGAGCTTCTGATATGTTATCTAATGTATTTAACTAAACACTTTATGTGATAATTAATTCTTGTGTAAGTAAGGTGAACATCTGAATAAAATATTAAATCATGTGCATTAAAATGCAATCATCTCCAAACATCATACTAATCATTTGACTGTAACCAAGGCAACAAGGCACTGAAAAATCTACGATGTTTGGCAGTATAATCAAGAACTGGATCAGAGATTTTATTTAAGTCTCTATGGTATAATAGATTATCTTTGGAAATTTTCTTAACTTTGTAGTAGCTTATTTAAAAACAAGATTCTGGAACTGTTAGGCTTATTAAGCTTACATTCCAGAAAGGGGGATCTCCCTCTTGACAGATGAAAACACAAATGACTTTTTATAGCAATAGAGAAGTGTCTTGTGGGTTCTGGGCTAGTCTCCGCTTGCCATGTTTTCTCTTTACAATGTGCACTGACAGTGCGCTCTCTTGTCAGCTTGCCTTAAAACAGGCAAGCGCAATGTCACTGTGCATTAAAGAGAATATTTCACAGTGACAAGATCCTAAGCATACGTTGGAAATTAGAACCGACAAATGCTTGTAGAACAGGGACTAGCCCAGCTCCTGAAATGGATGTCACTGATGATGCTTTGTTTCAGGCTGGAGGCAGTGATAGCAGCCTCTACCCCCCTGATGACATCTTGATTACGTATCCTAGCATGCACTGGGATTCTCAAATGGAGCATCATCAAACAGGAAGTAGTAAAATATAATTGAGCTGTTAGCATTGTGAGAGTATGATTGGGACTTTTTAATAAAAGTATATTAGAAAAGAGATTAGACATTTAAGACTAAATTAGTTTCAGACCATCGCTTTAAGCATTTAGAAATGCAAACTAGATATTTTTTCTGTTCCTTGAAATTAGAATATTACTCCTAGCAAGCTGGTTATGTTATCAAGTGTACAGGTCCTACAGCAAAGGTTGAAATCCAAGCTGAGGTTAGTGAAATCTTTTGAAAGAGTGCACTGCTGACTAAAAAGACAATATAGAAATAATGGTTGCATACCCTTAGGCTATAGGTGTAGGCAAATGTATATTCTCTCATCTGAAAGAATTGGGGCGATTATGCAAATCGCACTATGATCAAACTCTGATATTAGTATGACCATATTGTGATCTGCTCAGGAAAGTACAATTTTCTCCATTCTGTCAGTCCATGAAAATATTTTCAAAGCACTCATTGACTTACATCGCCACGTGCAATCCAATAATTGGGTCCAACTTGTACATTCTGTAGTCTTCCTTGGACTGTTCTAATCTCCATAAAAAAGGACATCTGCACAGCTCGACAAAACATTGGATCGAGTGTAAGCTGATGTTTTGTCAGATTGCACTTGAACCAAAAATAAGGTCATGTGCATGACCATTAGGAAGAGGAAATGCAGACTGCAGAAAGCTGCAGCCGTTAGGGGATATTTTTGTTATGAAGTAGGTAATAGCTGAATGTTTGCTGTTGACATCTGATTCAACAAAACTTTATAGAGCTCAGACTTTAAAGTGTAGCTCTTAGAGGGGTATTCATTGTATGGGGAAAGGAGGGTCTGGTCACAAAGGGCAAGAGAAGTAGGCAAATTGGGTACTGATCACTCTATTTTCTCAGAGATTAAAACTGTGTGCAAGACAGGGTTTCTCAACATTCACCTTGGCAGATCTAGATAAACAATTTAACACACATCACTTTGGTTTCATTGAAACTGCTTTTCAGTAAAACATAAATACTGGATAGCAGATGTGTTTCACCGAGGTGGTTGTCCTCAGTGATATAAAGTCTGTAACAGTAACACTAGGTTACTGAGAATTTTAATGTGACTAGGTTTTGGGTCTGGGATTTAGTAGTGACCAAAAGATCCTGAGTGGAAAAAAGGTCATTCTCATAATCCAATACAGGGTTTACAAGCCTAATAACAGCAGCTGGGTGTTTGGTGACCAACTTTAAAATGCTTGAGCGGCTGCTGCCTGGAATACTGATATTGGTGAGCCTGCTATATTTACCTTGTTTCATTACACCTGAAGGAAGGACAATTTATGTTATTCATTTGTACTGGAGAAAAGCTGTTTTCATTTTGGATTGACAATAAACTTTGTGCTGTTTTGATGTAAAACCCTGTGCATATACAACAGCTACCAGGGAGCTGAATCCCTGCCATATAGATTTCTTAAAAGGAATCTATCACCAGGTTTTTGCTACCTTATTTCAGAGCTGCACCATGTATGAAAAGATACCCTGTTTCCAACAATGTATCACTTAGTTTACTCGTTTAGTGGGTGCAGCTGTTTTGACACAATCAAAGTTTTTACAGATTGCAGCAGAGCTCAAAAAGCTAAGCCCGCTCACACCACAACTTTTTGTGTATATTGCCTATTTACTGTAAACTGCTTATCAGAGAAGGGGCCGAGGTGGTACCACTTGACACTTGGGAACTAGTCCAGAGTAATAATCTCCTGGTGATAAAACATTAATTGTATGGAAACAACAGCACACATGCCTAATGAATGACTCATTTCTGAAATCAGTGACTCAACCCCTACCTCATACTGCACTTAGGTTACATAAAAACCTGCAGTGCTGACAGATTCCCATTAGCTTTATCTTCAGTTGTGTGCTAAGCAATGCAAAATAGTTCTGACTTAACCATGAAACAATACAATCAGCCATAGTAACTGGCTGGAATGTGAATGAAGATGCAATTGTGGAGCAGGATATTTCACACACCTGGATTATCTTTTGGAGTAAACCATCTTTGTCAAGTTTTGAAGTGTACAGTCAATGAGTTCACCATGTGGTAAGTGCTGACTATGCTTTGGTAACCTCTGTAACTATGTAGACACTGGAAGAATAACCCACTATGCTACCAGAGAAAGGGAAAAAGTGTAAATACCGCAGCAGTTATAGGCTTATAGTTGTAAAATTTTTAGCATATTAAAATTACTAATTATTTTACTTGCCATGTATCACAAACATACCATTAGGAGGACACGCACGGGCTGGTTAAAGGTTGGTCCAAAACTACCATTACTTTAATCCTAAGTGTTTGTCTATTTAATGTCATAATCTAATCTCTTTTATAATATACCCTTATTTAAAACTCCCTATGGTTTACTCTCTACTTGCTTTTTTTAACTACTTCCTGTGTGATGACGATTCGCTTGAGAACCCCTAGTGCTTGCTAGGATACTCAAACAAGATGTCACTAAGGTGCAGAGGCTGTGGTCACTGTTGAAACGAAGCATCATTGGTGGTGTCTGTTTCAGGGGCTGGACTAGTCCCTGCTTTCCTGAGGATCTTGGGCAATATTCTGTTTAATGTGCAGTGACAATGTGCTACCTAACTAGCTTTGATGAGAGGTGACAAGTTGGCAGAGTGCACACTGTACCTGTGTATTGTAAGGAGGATACCAGTCAGGGACCAGCCCTGCCCCCATAAGTGGTTATTTGTGGGGGTGGGCTTGGTTTTTGCTGTCCCTTGTGGGGCTTCTTGCTTGGTTTTCTCCTTACAATATGTACTGACAGTGATATCTCTTGCCGACTCATTCCTTCTCATCAAAGCCAGTGAAAGAGCGCACTGTCACTGAGCATATGCCGTAATTGACAACCGACCCATTCTCAGTAGAGCAGGGAGTATCCTGGCCCCTGAAATGGACACCACTTAGGGCCCCGTCACACATAGCGATCTCGCTAGTGAGATCGCTGCTGAGTCACAAGTTTTGTGACACAACAGCGATCTCACCAACGAGATCGCTGTGTGTGACAGCGATCAGCGACCGGCCCCCCTGCCGGTAATGCTGATCATTGTAGGAAAGGCCAGGACATTTCTTTGGTTGCTGGTCTCTCGCTGGCCAGCGCGCATCGCTGCGTGTGACAGGCGGGAGACCAGTGATCAGCTGGTAACTAACTTACACATCGGGTATCCAAGGGACGCGCGTCCCTTAGAAACCCGATGTGTATGTTAGTTACCAGCGCGCTGATGCAGGGAGCTTTTAACTAATGTACACATCGGGCATCTAAGGGACGCACGTCCCTTGGATACCCGATGTGTATGTTAGTTACCAGCTCCCTGCATCAGCGCGCTGGTAACTAACGAACACAGCGAAGCCGCGCGCTCGGCGTCGCTGTGCTGATCGCTGGTGAAGCTGCCTGTTTGACAGCTCACCAGCGATCACATAGTGACTTACCAGCGATCCTGACACATTGATATCGTTGTCGGGATCGCTGGTGGGTCGTTATGTGTGACGGGGCCCTTATGATGCTTTGTTTCAATTTGGGGGCAGAGACTGTGGCAGTGGCCGCAGCCTCTGTGACCTGATGACATCTCGTTTGAGTATCCCAGTATGAACTTTGGCTTCTCCTTCTCACACGAAATGGGTAAAAAAAATAAGCAGTTAGATATTGCAAAGAGGGAAATGGTAGGGAATTTTTAATTAAAGTATATTAGAAAAGAGATTAGATTATTATATTAATTAGACAAACATTAAAGATTACAATAAATGGTAGTTTTAGACAACCCCTTTAATACAATTAATTTCACTAGACCAACAAACTCCAATTGGATGTTCACAGCACATATTCTGGGAAGGCTATTAAAACACGGGTTGGCTATACATTCAACAAGATATTTTACTTCATCACACAATTTATTGATGCAGTGTTGTTCATTTACTTCTACAAAATTAAATTAAATTGGATTTTCTCACCTAGTTTCATTACTGACAAAGAGACAAAAGAGGGTGCACCCTTTCCCAAGTTTTGTTACTGACAAAGAGACAAAAGAGGGTGCACCCTTTCCCAAGTTTTGTTACTGACAAAGAGACAAAAGAGGGTGCACCCTTTCCCAAATTTTGTTATTATAGTGGAGACTTTTATATAGTGCATAGGACAGCAATAATCTGGGCCTTCAGATAGGTGATACAGTCTACCAAACTGCAGCTAGTGGAGACAAGTTTCAACTTTTTCTCTGTATCCCTAAAGCAGCTCTTTCTTAGCTAAAACGCTGATTTGATCAATTTAATAATCTCTCCAATTTTAAAATGAAATATAACAAGTTTCAACATTAACTACCAGACGCTCCATAGCAGTGGCAACCAGACACCAAGATTATTCATCTTTCCCAAACCCCTCAAAGTTCAAAAATACCTAATAGAGAAAATGAATATATATTTTTCCTCCCTGAATAATGACAACTATCAATCTTTGATCATGCATGGGTCACACGAACTTAACTTGTGTTCTCTATACTATGCAAATGGCTCATATTTCTCTACCAAACTCCTTACGGCCCATTTGCAGAATGGTATTTTAAATTTCTTTGGAAAAAAAAACTTTGATGATCTCATTTACACCTAAATAAAGAAAAGGCAAACATTGGTCTTGGACTTTGAGCTGTTGCTCAGTAGTTAGAATTCCTACCTTGCAGCACTGGGTTCAGACTTCTACACTAGATTGCATATTGCCTGCACATATATTGATATCACAAACCATTTGAATTGGGGGAATACGCCATCACCGCTGTACCACTACATCCATATGTAAATATATTCTGGCAGGTTTCTTTTAAATGTGCTCATGCTTGGTGAGACGTTTCTTTAACTCTAAAGTCAGGATGCTGGCAAACATTAGGGTGGCAGAGCTGCTTAAAGAGTACACCCATCAAAGTTTTAGCCTCTTAATATATTGCAATCATCATTTGGTCATTTTTCCCTTACACCTAGTAAATTCTCTTTTCTCTGCTTTATGTAGAACTAGCTCTCTGTTACTCCCTCCTGTCAGGAACTTTTGCTGTGACTTATGACTCATAAAGGGAAAATTGACCTCCTGTTTCTACATAGAGCTTAGAAGGATTCAGCTAGTCAGTTTGAATTATGTGATGTCACAGAGCTAATGAAAAAGAGAATAATTAGCTGGGCAGAAGGGCAAAATGAGCAATTGTAAGTAAACAGTGCTATGCAGTATGATCATTGCAGTACATTATCCCCTTAACTCCAAGAGCTTTTTTCAGTTTTGCGTTTTTCGCTCCCCTTCTTCCCAGAGCCACAACTTTTATATTTTGACATCAATATGGCCATGTAAGGGCTTATTTTTTGCAGGACATGTTGTAATTTTGAATGACATCATTGGTTTTAGCATGTCGCGTACTCGAAAATGGGAAAAAAAATTCAAGTGCGTTGAAATTGCAAAAAAAAGTGCAATCCCACACTTGTTTTTTGTTTGGGTTTTTTGCTAGGGTTTCTAAATGCTAAAACTGACCTTCCATTATGATTCTTCAGGTCATTATGAGTTCATAGACACCAAACATGTCTAGGTTCTTTTTATCTAAGTGGTGAAAAAAAATTCCAAAGTTTGCTAAAAAAATAAATAAAGTGTGCCATTTTCTAATACCTGCAGCATCTCCTTTTTTCATGATATGGGGTTGGGTGAGGGCTTATTTTTTGTGCGTCGAGCTGACGTTTTTAAGGATACCATTTATGTGCAGATGCGATCTTTTGATCACGCGTTATTGCATTTTAATGCAATGTTGCGGCGACCAAAAAATGTAATTCTGGCGTTTCAATTTTTTTGCTGCTACGCCATTTAGCGATCAGGTTAATTTTTTTTATTGATAGATTGGGCAATGATTCTGAATGCAGCAATTCCTAATATATGTGTTTTTTTTATATTGTTTTATTTTGAATAGGGCGAAAGGGGGGTGATTTAAACTCATTTTTTTTAAAAAAAATTTCATAGTTTTTAAAACTTTTTTTTTTAATTTTGGCATGCTTCAATAGCCTTCATGGGAGGCTAGAAGCTTCCACTACTCGATCGGCTCTGCTACATATAGGCAATGAGCAGATTGCCTATATGTAGCAGAATTACAACATTGCTATGAGCGCCGACCAATGGGTGGCGCTCATAGCAATGCCTCATCAACAGCCATAGAGGTCTTTAGGAGACCTCAGGTTGTTATGGCACCGCATTGCTGACCCCCGATCACGTGATGGGGTCGGTGATGCGCTTATTTTCAGCCCGGTGGCCGGAAGCGGGATTTAACTAGTTAATAGGCACGGGTGGATCGCGATTCCACTTGCGCCTATTGCGGGCACCTGTCAGCTGTTGAAAACAGCTGACATGTCCCGGCTTTGATGCGGGCTACCTGCTGGAGCCCTCATCAAAGCGGGGGTAATGCCATTGGATGTACTATAGCATCCAATGGCAGTAAGGGGTTAAGAGGCTAAAATCTTTGATGAGAGTTGTGCTTTTTAAAGGGAACCTGTCAGCAGTTTTGGCCAATATAAGATACTGCAACTGCCTTACAGGGCTTATCTACAGCATTATAGAAAGTAGTGTAGTGCGCAGACAATGGGCCTCTCTGACCTTTCCCAGTGCCTGCGCATTATAGTACTTTGGTCTGCCCTCAACAGGGCAGATAAGTATGCCTGCACAGGAGCGTGATGCCGGGGAGCTATGAAGCAACAGGACGGCGGCATTGTAAGAAGATGGAAGGTGCCGGACCCAGACGTGAGACATCCATCAGACCAGACCACACCGGACCACCCCCCCGGGTGGGTATAATAAAACTTATTTTTCTTATCTTTCAGGTTGGACCAGGGGCTTATCTACAGCATTATATAATGCTTTAGATAAGTCCTGAAAGGCAGTGGCCTTATCTTATTTCGGCCAAAACTGCTGATAGGTTCATTTTAAATAGGAACAAGGGGTAATTAGATGTGAAATTGATTTTCTCACTTTTGTAAAAAAAATTCTGGAAATGTTCACTGTTGTTAAAAAGGGGAATAGTGTCATATGAGAATAAAAAAGATTCACCTGGGTTAACTTAATGAACAAGAGCTCACCCTTTTGTTCAATGGGAAAGGAAATGATGAACTTATGGTCTTTAAATCATTACAGTGGCTCAGAGGCCTTGAAGAAAGTCTTTTAATAAGCGTTCTTAATCTACTCATGATTGTTGGGTTTTTTCAATTAATGAAAGTTGGATTGAATGTAAAAGCTATGCATTTGAAAATCATATACTGATGAGCAAAAGGGTAACAATGATTTGATCGTTTGACTTTCAGGTTCCATATCTCACCATCCACTACTGATTCGAATGTGAAACTACCATCACTTTATAGACAATCTTGGCTATCATACATAAATTTGACTTGCAACTATTTAGCATATGAGTATTTATGCAGATTCTTATCATGTCACTGCATTTTTACTGTTTTTCTCCTGGTGGTAGAATAAAAAATGTCTTCCTTGTATACTACAAAATACAACCTGTTCGCATATTCCATAATAGCTCAATGTGTTGTCTGGTTGATTCTCAAGTGAAAGGTCATTTATATATAAAGTTCAGTGTATGTAAGAGTGTATGTATCAAGCCATGCCCACTCCACATAGCCCCGCCTGGAGAGCAGCGTTGGGATTGAAGGGGCCGGGAATGACTGAGGGGATTTTGGGTGACAGTTGACAGAGGAATGGAGGATTTGCTGCTCGGGTGGCGGAGTTCAGTGTGGGAGCCGGGCACAGGTAATCACTGCACAGGGGGCTGAGGAGGTGGCAACGGGAGCTCCAAGGGAGGAGACAACAGCCGTGGACAGGAGGGAAGCGCAGAACACTTCTCCGGGTCCCCCTCTCACCAAGCGCACTCCCACATGTCCCCACATGACTCCGCTGCCCTCAGCTTGTCACAGTCCTGTCATGGCTGGCAGCGCAGCAGGACAGTGCGTGAGCCGGGTGCAGGTAATCACCGCATGGGGGGCCGTAGAGTGGGGGCAGCAGGAACTCTGAGGGAGGAGGCAGTAGCCATGGACAGGAGGGTAGCGCAGACCACTTCTCTGCGTCCTCCCCCTCTCACCGAGTGCACTCTCCTGTGTCCCCACATGACTCCGCTGCCCTCAGCCTGTCACAGCCCTGTCATGGCCACTTGTGGAGGAGGACAGTGCAGGAGCTGGGCACAGGTAATCACCACATGGAAGCGGTGGAGAGGGTGGCAGGAGCTCTGAGAAAGGCAGCAGCTGTGGACAGGAAGGGACTGGAGTGCAGACTTCTCTGCATCCTCCCCCTCTCACCGAGCACACTCCCCCATTTCCCCACATGACTCCGCTGCCTTCAGCCTGTCACAGCCATCATGGCCGGCATGCAAGCTGGGCTCACACTGCACAGGGGGGACTCATAATACACGAGAGGGTCTCACAATACAGAAGGGGTCTCACACTGCAAGGGAAGAGTGCTCACAATACACAGGGGGTTTCACACTGCAAGGGGAGGGGTGCTCACAATACACAGGGTCTCACACTGCACAGGGGCTCTATACCAGTGCAACGCCAGGCTCTTCAGCTAGTTGGTTCATATTGAGGAGCAGCTATGAAAATTTCCTATTGAAAGAGAAACAGCATCATCCAGCTCATCAATAGCGGTCTTTCTGCCAAGAAAATTGACAAATTGCAACATGTGAGTGCTATGACGGTCGGAAAAATATGAAATGAAGTTCGTCCATCCATTTGTAAGCCAAGAGGTGGATGTCCAGGCAAAATATTGCCTCATCACAAGGTTATCAGCTCTGGCGCGACAAGCATGGCAGTGGAGGTGGCTCGTATTCTTCATAATATTGAAATCACAGATGTCCATGCAGCACTGTGTGATGCATGTGACACAAGTCTTAAATGGTGGTTAGAAAAAAGGTAAAGTTAAAAGAAGCCTCAACTTCAATATTGTCATAAGTGTCAGTTTGAGTTTACAAAAAGTACAAAATGTGGACAGTAGAAGATTGGATATAGGTGGTTTGGAGTGATGAGATGAAAGTCAATAGACTAGGCTCTGATGAGTGCAAACGGGTCTGGAAAAAACAAGGGAAAAAAGAGGATAAGGGATCAAGAAATAGAAGGAACTGTCAAGCTTGGTGGAGGAAACTTGATATTTGGTTATTTCACAGCCTACTGTGTTGGCTATTTCACCAAGATTGGTGGTGGTCGCTACGTTGAGCTATATGTGAGTATCTTACAAGATGAGTTATTTCGTACAATCGAGTACTAAGAGTATGGGAATGATGACATAGTGTTCAAGCAGGACAGCGTCTTGAAACATACGTTGAGATTGACAAAGAAATGGTTCAATTACAATGAAGTAGAGGTGCTGAAATGACTCCCACCTTCCCCAGACCTCAACCTAATCAAACATTTGTGGGTAAAGCTGAATAAAAAAACTGTATACATATTCAAGTGAGTCAGCCAGAATGCACCAACTTTAGGAATGTGTAGAAGAGACCTAGGATCGGTTGTCAGTCAATAGAGAGCATGTACAGAAGGATTCAGGCAATGTTGAAAGCCAAAAGGTGGATTTACAAAATACTAACAAAATAATAAAATTTCAATTTTTATTTTGTGGAACAAAACAGTAACAATTCAGCAACATGATAAGAATCTGCATAACTACTCATATGCTAAACAGTGGCAAGTCACATTTATGTTTGATGGATGATGAGATATGGGGCCTGAAAGTCAAAACTTCAAAACTTGCTCGTCAGTGTATATACAAAAAAAAATCCTTGAAAAAGGCAATGTATCAACCAAAAAGTCTATACTTACTAATACACAGGAAGGTAAAGTGCCGTTTTGCAGCAACTACAATATTTTGTTCTTATGTCCTTTGGGACTCATCCAATCAGATGGTGGGACTCAAATTAATGAATAAAAAGGCAGTTCTTTACAGAAGGCAAATCTCACATTTGCGGCAGAGAAAAGGTAAAACACATGTCCATCATACAATCACATTTTACATTCGTTGACAGATATTTGCCTCTACAATTTTTAATATTAAAAACAATGCATGTAAAAAAACAACCTACAGGAAAATACTTAAAAGTGAATTTATTGCAGCATTATATAGTAGCTAAATGGGAATGTCATCATCCCTTGTATTAGCCCCACACGTTTATTAAGTCTGAGTAAATCATTCTTACCTTTTTTGTGTAAATCTCTGGATAGCAGGTGCATCAAGCAGACAGCAGATATCTATCTCCCAAGTGTAATCATATTAGATGTACATGGCCATGCTTGGTGAATGATTTTAAGCTAATTGCTTCTGATGGAATTCGATTAACTTTACTCAATCCTTTCTTTATTCAATAACAATATTCTTTATTCAATAAAGATGCATTTATTAATAGCTAAGGTCCACTTCTGACTTTGTAGTCACTGGCACAGCTGAACTAACAGGCTTATGTAGAAGTATACAGAACCTATAGACACATGGAAAATCTCTGCTGACTGTGTGTCAAGAGAGGCTTCAGTCATGAGCTGTAATAGTGTTACTTACTCCGGGGGGGAAAGATCTACATTGTTTCTTCAATTCCTGCTGTCAGATAATAAGTCAATAAACACAAAATACCTAATTACAAGAATACTTAGTCATGGAATTACCAAGTGGATATATACCGTACATTATTTATTGCCATCCGATGCTGCCAATAATAAAACAGTCAAATGTGAATGGCTTGCGTTTTTACTTGTTGAAGCATATGGTTTTTAGCCCCGTGCTTAACATGCCTGATGAGATGATAGTCCTCTGAACAATGGCTTTACCGACAAGTGTCTAAGGAGACTTCTAGGTGCCGTGTCCATGGTTTTTCTGTACTATAGTTAATACTGTCAAGGTGAAAATATATTTTCTTATATAACTTTTATATTTTTATACTGTGAAACAATAAGTTTTTCCTAATTGCTTGCTAATGCAAATGTAACTGTATTAAAGATGGCTGCCAGTGTTCACTTTCACTTAAATTCAGTGTCTAAAGAGTTAAGTTAAGTTTCATTTCTCCTAAAAAAGATAACTCAGGAATGTGAAGAAGAAGTAACCATCGGGAGACTTTTTGACGAATCAGAGAGAGACTGGACACTAGATGTATACTGCATAAACCCCGCCTAATGCACGCCTTCCCCTAACACTCAATATAGTATTGTGTATTTGTAAATAAAGCCAGTTGTTGTACTGCTCCTGACAGGTGTGGATGCAGGACATTAGCTAAGACTGAATCAGCTGCGTGTCTGAGTCATTCTTAATTGGTACCAGATGTTTTGCGCTCGCACAATGATTTGGAATGACTGGTGAATGAGGATTCATTGTCGTTTACGACCCCGACAATTTGGAGCCCAACGGGGGGCGTGGACAGTGATCCGAGGCTCCTCTGGACCCATGCCTGGATGTCTGTGGATGATACCTGTAGTGGCTGACCTCGAGGACTGATCACCCTCCAAAACACGGTAAGTGAGATCATATACACTGTATGTGTCACACTTGCTAGTGTCTCAGCCGTTATTGGTTTGTCTGTGGTCTCCTTGGGTCTGAGGGGTGACCGGTCGAGTGGTGAGACTGAGTGCGATCCTGTGCCACGCTCTGAACCAGCAACTGAGAGACGTCGCATTCTGCGCGTCCTCGTGTACACCACACCTCCTCCACCGGTAATTGTACTCCATTCAACCACCCTACCCGTGAATATTGTCTAGTAGTGAAGTGGAGTGATAAATTGAGCTAGTTGCAGATTGTGGGGCAACCTAGAGGAAGGGATAGGAGACGCAGCCTCTGTGATATTGTACCAGCTAGGTAATTAAGACGTCCCGAGAAGGGACCACCTGTATTTCTGTGGAGGGCTCTCACTAGGAGACCGCCTCCCGACTGTTGGAATATCGTGGCAGGATAGTCTGTTAATCACTGCTGTTCAAGGTTAGGGAAAGGAAGTATTGAGCGCGAGGCTCTTTTCCTAGTACGTCGAACGTGAGGCTCCGTACTGTGGAACATCAGTGTTGATATCGCTACCAGTGGTTTTTCTGCAGAGAACCATAGTATTCTGTAAGAGTCATGCTGCGTATCTTAAAGCAGAAGAAGTCTGTGCCCCACAAGTTAGATGAGGATGCTGTGGAGGTCAAGGCAATAGTAGCGTCACGGGAAGGCAAGAAGGCAGTCAAGAATGTTGAGAGATTGTATAAGCATGTAGGATTGCCCTCGTCAGGGAGATTACAGCCGGCTATGTGGCATAATCTCATAGAGAACAAACGAGGCATGTTGAAAGATAAAGGATTGTTAGAACAAGCACAAGCTCATCTGCGAGTTGCGCGAGGCTTGAAGAATGAAGGATGGAAAGAGATTGATGGGGAACAGTCAGGGAAAGATACCTGAAGAAGGAGACCGGTTATGTGATATAATTGAGGATAGATATGGAAGTAGTGCAGCAAAGAACCTGGAAAAAGTATTAATCAAATCCAAAGTGCAAGATAGGCAGGCTGTGTGAATCCTTGTATATATGTCTATGAGAACCTCTGAATAAGATGAGAGATGAGTAAAAAAAAAAAAAAAAAAAATCAGTGAATGAGCACGTATGAATGAATCATCACACATCATTTTTGTGTCAAGAGATTTGTGACCTTTCTAGTTGTGGTGGAATCCCGGACAGATGCGTTATAGATATTTCAAATCTACATCTGAGACTGAATGAATTGAGTAATGATATAGTTCGTGTTATATGTGGCATTACATTGTAAAGTTTCCTGAATGCATTTGGCCAGAAAAAGGGCAAGGCATGGTTAATCTCATTATACAGTTATCTGCCCTTACAGTGAAATCCCGTGATTTTGAGTTTCTTTGTAGAAATTGATTTTGATAAGTCTAAAGAACTACAGAATTCTGTGAAGGACGACGCTGCATTCTGATGGGAGGGGGGAAGGATGGAGCTGCGCAGTTTCTTCTCCCTTCGCTCTTATCTCTGCTGAGTGTGAGCTGTGCTCAAAATTCTCTGTAATTCTATCCGTAAGGTACACGCTGAAAGATTTGTGCATTTTAAAGCAACAGTACTTAATTGAAGATTGGAAGTTAAAAGTAAGATATGGTGCCTAATTTAGAAGGGAATTGTAAGTGATTGCTTGGTCATTAATGTGTTTGAACCTGCTTCTAGTTGTGTGATTGATTTGTATAGCAAATTGTGTCAAATTACAAGAGACAGAGAAGGAAGGAAGCAGTAAAACAAGTGGGACAAATATTGAAAAAGGCAAAAATACCAGAGTGTGAATGTTTGGATGTACAAAAAGGCACAGACAAGGGAAGAAAATAGCAAGTGAATAAATGATGCTTGAGAATGTGCAGCAGTGTGGAAGGTGTATTATGAATGTTTGATTGACAAAGTGTAACCAGAGACCCAGACAAAACAGATGGACTTGTAAACACTGTGGTCAGACTCAGACAAACCCAGACTGAATAGCTACTTGTGTGACCTGTGCTACTGACCTAAGCGAATTGCACTAAATCCTATCCAGACAAGATCATAAGAAGCTGACATAATAGTGTGGATAGTGGGTAGTGGGGACATTGGCCCTTGAGGAGTAAGCTGACAGTAGACATCAGACGGCCAACCCCATCAGGACCTAGGAGTGTGACTAGAATAAGAAAGATACAGGTGTATTATCCCTGGAGCCCCTCTGACCAGCTAGCTTTGCTGAAGCAGCTGCCTGACCCTGAAGACCAACCATTCCCGTTTTACAGACACATAAAGGAAGTACAGCAGACATATAAGTGTACCTGGGCAGACCTAGAGAGGTTGGTGAGTTTAAAGGCAGGTGACGCACTAGATCATATAATTAAGACACACAGATGTGACAAAGAATCAGGCTTGGGGCATGGATGATAAATCTGCACGATCTGGGGAGACGTACTGTGAGTCACTAAGACAATGGGCTGCAGTGGAACAATCAGAGCAGTCTGTACTCCTGACTAATGTGACACAGCAAAGAGGAGAGAGAGTAGAGATATACCTTGGACGGTTACAGCTGAAATGGGCAGACATGGGGTACATTTGCATAAACCCACTTGATGTTAGAATACTGGTGAATGCATTCATTGACGGTATGAACAAAGACTTACGAGACGCAGTACAGACAGCCAGACCTGAATGGAGACATGTAGATCTGAAAGACCTCCTTAAGGTAGCTAAAGAAATTGAGCAAACAAGGACAATAAGACGACCTGTCATGTATGCTGGAGCACAAGGAAAAAAGTGGAGACGTAATAGGGAAGGCATGTGAGATGACACTGACGTTTCTTTTGACAATCTATTCCCCACATGACATCCATGCCATACTCCTACAAGTTCAACCAAAACATCTGTCTATGGCCAGACAGCTCCGACTTGAGTGTGCTCTACTAATTCCTGAGTATGTCACTCTCAAAAGATGTAACGTTCTGAATCCAGCCACCCTCCTGCCTATGGATTCAGAAAAGGGGGAATTGGTGACCGTATTGGCAAGTGAGGAAGGATACTTTGACATGACGCATGAACATGTCTGCATAGGACTGATGAGTCAGGAGACAGTTGGGTTTGCACACATTCATGAAAAACCTGTTCCTAATGCAGACTTTGAGTTTCTTTTTTGTAGATGGCCCCAGATACCACCAGGATGGACGATTCTACACTGGATATGCAGTAGTATCCTCACATGAGGTAATCCGAGCGGAACCACTCTCTCCTCACATGTCGGCGCAGGAGGCAGAGTTGAAGGCATTCACTGAGGCGTGTAGAGCCGCTGCAGGTAAAGTCGCTAATATTTTCACAGATTCGAAGCCCATTAAAAATGCAGAGCTGGTGAAACAATTGATGGAGGCATTGATGTTACCAGTCCAGGTTGGCATTGTCAAGGTAAAAGCACACACAAAGGTGACTCCGTGGAGGTAGAGGGCAATAGAAGGGCGAACGAGGCTGCTAAAATAGCACAAGGCGGCCTAGAGAGAGCAGTGGACGGTGGCGGGGAGTCAGCGTATTCCAGCCACATTGGGTCTAGATGTCCTGAAATCCCTCCAGCAAAAGGCTGCCCAAACAGAGACGGTACACCGGGGGAGACTGGGAGCTGAGCTGAACTCAAATGGAGTATGGGAGAATAAGGATAAAATGTGCCCACCAAAGTCCCTGTTCCCAATCATGGCGCAAGCAGCACATGGCCCCAATCACACCTCAAAAAGTCACATGTGTGCCATGGTAGATGCCTTCTGGATCGCTCCTGGCTTCAGTTGCGCAGCCGCGAAACTTGTACAATCATGCCTCATCTGTGCATAGCACAACCCAGGTAAAACAGTAAAAGTCCCTAAGAAAGCGACACCTAGGCCTCTCTACCCGTTTCAGAGACGGCAGATTGACGACATACAGCTACCAAGGTAGGAGTGTATGCAAATATCCTAGTATGTGTAGATCTCTTCTCTGGATGGCCAGAGGCCTACCCGGTGAAAACGGCTACAGCTCGAGCCACTGCAAAGAAACTGGTGATGGAACTAGTACCACGATTCGGTGTCCCTGAAACAATTGAATCAGACAGAGGTACACACTTTACTGCTGAGGTAATGCAAAATGTAATGCAAATGATAGGTGTAGAACAGGCATTTCATACACCCTACCACCCACAGAGTTCAGGGAAGGTAGAGAGAATGAACGGGACACTAAAATTGAAAATACAGAAAACCATGGAACAAACCCATAAACCATGGCCAGAGTGTCTCCCATTAGCATTATTCTCAGTAAGGTACACACCCACGGGGAAAACTAAACTGTCACCCTTCGAGATACTGTTTGGAAGACCACCGAACACAGGGTTGTACTACCCACAGGTCTTAACACTCAATGTGGATAATTTGACAAGTTATGTAATCCAGTTGCAAAAGCATTTAACTCAAATGCATTCTCTAGTTTTCTCTTCCACTCCAGATCCAGATAGTGTGGAAGGAACTCACTGTCTTCAACCTGGTGATTACGTATATGTCAAGAAACACTCCAGAAAGACCCTTGAACCCCGATATCAAGGACCTTACCAAGTACTCCTAACAACGCCTACTTCTGTTAAGTTGGAAGGACGACCAACCTGGATCCACGCATCGCATTGCAAACTAGCCACAGGAGTTAACAAAGCATAAGAGTAATATACCTTGCAACGAGTCATCTGGATATGAGAAAGGAACTCCCACCTGTAGAAATCCCGATGTAGGGTATTGTAGCCCTTTAGGACAACTTCCAAATTGGTGTATGGTTCAGAATGTATCTGCGTTCATAGATTTAGTTCATAGACTGGTATTACAACATTCAGCCCTATGGGACCTACCTAGTGACATGTTCTGGGTATGTGGAGACAATGCATATAAATGGTTGCCAGTAGGGGTAAAAGGTGCTTGTACTCTGGGTCGTTTGACTCCAGCTACCTTTGTTATTCCGAATGACCAGTTGAATACTCAGAGCATACCTAAACACCACTGCCTGTGTCATGAATTTGTTGAAAGGTTTGAAGCCCACTGATTGCCCAGATTACGTCCCACTAATTCATAAGGAACCCAAACTAAAGGTCCCAGGAGAAGTAACTGTATTAGCTGACAATTACACCTGCTATAATTCCCACGACACCACAGGTACACCAGTAGGGATCTTCGAGACAGGTTTCTGCAAAGAGAATAGTTCTCTAGATACTGACTTGTTAATCAAACATACACAATATATGTATGACATTTATTGGTTATGTGGAGATGGTAAGCTCCGTCCTAGGTTGCCAAATGCCTGGACAGGCCAATGCACCCTTGTTAAACTAGCTATGCAGTTCAAGATTCTACCCTGGGATCCAAAGATACCTGATGAACCTACCAGGAAAAGGAGAAGCCTCGATCAGCTCCATATGAGTTATGAAGAAGATCCACTAGTATATATTGATGCTATTGGAGTGCCAAGGGGGGTGCCTGACCAATTTAAAGCCCAGAACCAGATCTATGCTGGCTTTGCTTCTATAATCCCACAGGTGCAGATTAATAAAAATGTTGAATGGATCAATTACATATATTACAGTGAACAAAGGTTTGTCAATTTCAGCCAAGATGCCTTCCAAGGTATAGTTGAAGAATTGGGCCCTAACACTAGAATGACACTCCAAAATCGACTAGCCCTTGATATGATATTAGCTGAGAAAGGAGGAGTTTGTGGGATGGTGGGAGAGGAGTGTTGTACCTATATCCCTCAGAACTCTGGAGTGAATGGAAAAACCATGATAGCCCTTAAAAAGATAACTGGGTTAGCAGCAGAATTGAAAACTAATGCTGGAGTAGACACATCTTTCTTTTCCGGCTGGTTGGGTGGACTCAAGGGATTCCTTCAACAAGCTTGTATAGTACTGATTGCCCTCCTTGTAATTGGATCAATAACTCTTTGTTGTGTTATTCCCTTGTATAAAAAGGTTATTGCCAAAGCAACTCCGACTGGCACCTTCCTCAATCAAGAAGTAGACCCACCAGAGTACGATGGTACTGATCTAGGGGAGATCCCTAAGTATATTCCCCTCAAGAGAGTAGACAAAACCCCCCATTCTCAGATGATGTTAAGAGACTTAGTTTAGGGACAGCGGGAGAACTCCATGTGAGGTTAGTGAAGGGTTCAGCTGCCTGGAGGCCTCTCGCTAGGGGAGAGCTTCTGAGGTGTCTGGATGAAGAAATCCACCTCCCCTTTTCCCATCGCATGGACAGTCTCGAAGGATCTTTCATTAAGGGAAAAACTTAGTGTTTAGGGGGGATTGTCAAGGTGAAAATATATTTTCTTATATAACTTTTATATTTTTATACTGTGAAACAATAAGTTTTTCCTAATTGCTTGCTAATGCAAATGTAACTGTATTAAAGATGGCTGCCAGTGTTCACTTTCACTTAAATTCAGTGTCTAAAGAGTTAAGTTAAGTTTCATTTCTCCTAAAAAAGATAACTCAGGAATGTGAAGAAGAAGTAACCATCGGGAGACTTTTTGACGAATCAGAGAGAGACTGGACACTAGATGTATACTGCATAAACCCCGCCTAATGCACGCCTTCCCCTAACACTCAATATAGTATTGTGTATTTGTAAATAAAGCCAGTTGTTGTACTGCTCCTGACAGGTGTGGATGCAGGACATTAGCTAAGACTGAATCAGCTGCGTGTCTGAGTCATTCTTAATTGGTACCAGATGTTTTGCGCTCGCACAATGATTTGGAATGACTGGTGAATGAGGATTCATTGTCGTTTACGACCCCGACAATACCATTCCTTAAGGCCAGCAGTGCAGCCACAGACATCTTCTTCAATGAATGGTCATCATGGATTGATGCCATATTATCTGAGGGCCTCCTGATAAACCCAGATAACGGAGGGGAAACGTGTAGAGGTGCAGCATGTGATTCAGATGAGTAGTGGAGACACACTGAGGACGTTTGCTGGTGATATAGAAGGGTTAATGTTTTTCCTTCTTTTCCTAGAATTTGTTCTTATATTGTTGTAGCTTTATAGTCTCCGATTCAAGGATTTTATACTTCTTATCTCATATGAAATGTTTTTAAAGGTACTGTCACACTAAGCGATATCGCTAGCAATATCGCTATAACTTGTGACGTTATAGCGATATTGCTAGTGACATCGCTGTGTCTGATACTTACCTACGACCGCTCCCCCGCTGGTTATCGCTGATCACGCGAGAATGTCCAGGACTGTTTCTCGTCATCAGCTTCCTGCGGCGCTTCCTGTGGAGACGAGCGACGTGTGGAGCCGGGCGGGAGGACGCAGGATCGCCTAGTGTGACAGGTAAGTAGCGACCCCCGTCCCCAGCGATGTCGCTGGTGAGATCTGCCTGTGTGGCAGCTCACTAGTGACCACTTAGCGATGTACCAGCGATCCTGACCGCGTCATATCGCTGGTCGGGATTGCTGGTACATCACTAAGTGTGACAGTACCTTAAGGCTGTGTGCACACGCTGCGGATTATGTGCGGATTCATCCGCGCGGATTTTGTAAATTCCGCAGGTGAAACCGCAGGTCAAAAGACCTGCGGTTTTACCTGCGGATTGCTCTGCGGTTTTGCCCTGCGGTTTTTCATCTCCTCAATGGAGGAGATGGCAAACCGCAGGAGAATCCGCAGAAAGAATTGACATGTCAATTCTTTCTGCGGATTGAAAACCACAGATAATCCGCGTGGAAAATTCCGCACCGTCTGCACTGCGGTTTTTGATTCCCATAGGGAATCATGGTACTGTACACCGCAGTAGAAACTGCTGCGGGTCCGCAGCGGCCAAAACCGCTGCGGAACCGCAGCAAAATCCGCAGCGTGTGCACACAGCCTAAGAGTCTGCAAAAACATGTTTTGGGTACATGGTAAATAAAGTCATCATGACCTGGGTAACAGGGGGGGCTACATGAGCTACATTGTTGTATATGGTATAAAATACTGCTTCATGTGTGAATAAACTAGGAAATTTGACTTGCTCACAACCAGTGTGCATTCTTTCCTCCGAGAGGTCGTAATCTGAGGGCCTAATCTCTTAATTCGGCCTCACTGGTGATCTAACATATCTGACTTTGGGTCAGAAGAAAAACAGCTACCTCACTGGCTATATGTTTTTTCTTTATTGTAAGTAATTAATGTTTAGGACTTTTGGTCTCTGTCTTAGCCCTTTATCTGTATGCATGCAATTCAGCATCTCCGCTCTTTTTTGCATGCACACGAGCGTATACACAGTACAAGTGCTATCCAATGTTTTACTGAAGAGCACTTGGACCAGTGTTATCCAAAGTTGCCGTTCTGATGCTAGAATTCTTTCCCTGACCAAATCTGTCAGTGATAAATATGCTGCGATTTCACTGTGAAATAGAATGCTTCTCACGCATTCAAGTCTGGTGGTTTTGTGGAATCATTGGACTGCACATCTAAATGTAGTCCAACTTCAGCAGACTCGCAAAATGAAGATGGAGAAATGATGTTTTCCATCCTTTCCTCAGTATGCTACGATTCTCTCACCCAAGAGAATACGATCACACCACGATGGAGCTCTGATCAAATCAGAGTTTAATCAGAGTGTCATTGGCATAATCAACCCGATTCTCTCGGACGAGAGAACCTATGGTTGTGCGAGCAAGATCCAACACTGGATCTTGGATCTTGGATCTTGGATCTACATTGGGGAAAATAATTATTTCATGCACTTCCGATTTTGCAATTTTTCCAACTTACAAAGAATGGGGAGGTCTGTAATTTGTAACTGTAAGTAGAAATTGTCAGCAGCCTAGGTACACATACAGAATAGGGAAAGAGTCCAGACAACCCCTTTTTAATAAGGTCATTAAGGGTTACAGAGGGTCAGTCATCGGTGATTAGGGGCACCATTTGTGCCTACTCTAGGGTGCCAACCTCCACAATAAGGTAGAGATAAATATTTAGGGTATAAGCGAGACAGAAAATCCCTATTTTACCAGGGTTAAAAGTGGTTTCTATAATCTATTTTTATTTAAATACTATGGAATAAATTGACTGATATTTAACTGTTATCTAATTTGTGTAGCGAATTATATAACATATGTTTACATATGGGTGGGGTGTTTCTAGCGTTGCAGAGATAAAGATACATTTTAAAGACTGATTTATCAGACAGTACTTTGCAATTTTTTAATACAAGTAAATGTGATGGTGCGCATTCTGAACTTGGCGACAACAAGATTGAATAACTGTTACAATAATTAAAGTATTTGGCCTTTTTTCTAAAAATATATATAAAAAAACAAATGATATAAGGTTGGGAAGATTACCATTATACCTTTAATTTTATATCTGCTGCTGAAAAAACAGTAATACCTTTTCTAAAATTGTGGAGCATTGTCAGATGACTTATCGTCACCAAACAAAACCATACGCGGCTCTATTAGCGCTCATGCTTTTTAGTTTACAAATTCTACATCCAGGACAAGCACAACATCTATTGCATTACCAATAGTATTCCTCTGACATGAGGACAACAGTACTTGAGAAAGCACAGTTGCTTGATATTTCAACAATTTGACATGCTCACTATTGCTAAAAGTGTGCTACCCAAGTACAAGCACTTCCAACTCTGTTTTACAGCCATTAAAGGAATCTTTCAGTAGGATATACACCCACCTATCCCTTTCAACCACATATAAGGGCATACAGTTCTTTGAATGCTAAATCCATCAACACCTTTATATCTTCTGTCTGTTGCTGCATTTCTGAGAAATCAGCATGTTAGTTCAAAAGCAAATGAGGTGTTAAGTGCTCTGGGAGTGACAAGGAAATTCCAAAGCCTCTGTCTCTCTAGGTTATTTTGTCACCCAGCAAAAGACTCTTTAGTTAATTGATAAGTCATTGCTTTTGTGATATCAGGTGCAAGGCAAGGAAATCAGAAGAAGAGTTATCAATCAAGCTAAAGAGGTTGGTGCTGACTGGCAAAATTTCTTCAAGATGCAGTGGCTTGTTAAATGCTTTGTCATGCCCAGAGCACGTACCACCTAATTTCATTTGCATATGAATTAAAAAAAATATTTCTTAGGAGCAAAGATAAAAAGATATAAACGGCTTTTAAGAAAATCCTTATGTGGTAATAACTCTGGAACGCTTCAACGGATTCCACTGATTCTGAGAATGTTTTTAGCAACATATTGTACTTCATGATAGTGGTAAAATTTGTTTTATATGGCTTGTGCTTATTTGAAAAATATTGGAAATTTGGTGAAAATTTGAAAATTTCCCAATTTTCAAACTTTTAATTCTTATGCCCTTGAACCAGAGAGTTATTTTATACAAAATTGTTAATACATAACATTTGCCACATATCTGCTTTACATGTGTATCATGTTTAAGTTATAAAGTTTTAAAGCTGATCAGTGATTTCTCATTTCTCCAACAAAATTCACAAAACCATTTTTTTTTATTAGGGATCACATTACATTTGACATGACTTTGGGGGCCTTATATGACAGAAAATACCAAAAATTTACACCATTCTAAAAACGACAGCCCTAAAACTGCAAAATAACACATCAAATCATTTTGTTAACCCTTCAGGTGCTTCACAGAAATGTATGCAATGTGGAAGAAAAATGAACATTTCACTTTTTTTTTTCACAGAAATTTTATGTTAGCCCCAAATTTTTTATTTTCATAAGAGTAACAGGAGAAAATGAAAACCAAACCAAAATTTGTTGTGCAGTGTATCCTGAGTACCGATACCCCATATGTGGGGGAAAACTACCGTTTGGGAGCATGGCAGGGCTCTGAGGGGAAACAGCACCAATTGAGGTTTTGAACATAAAAATTGGCTGGAATAGATAGTGGATGCTATGTCAGGTTTGGAGAGCCCCTGATGTGTATAAACAGTGGAAACCCCTCACAAGTGAATATTTTTGAGAAACTAGACCCCCACACACACAAGTAACCCCATTTCACAAACAAAAACACTAAAGGAATGTATCTAGATGTGAGATGAGCACTTTGAACCCCAAAGTCATTCACATAAATTTAGAATGTAGAGCAGTGAATATAAAAAATCCCATTTTCCCACAAGATGGTTCCTTTAGCCCCCATTTTTTATTTTCACAAAGTTAACATGCAAAAATGGAACACAAAAAATGTATTTCTTATGCAATTTCTCCTGAGTATGTAGTTACCCTATATATGGGGAAAACTACCTTCAGGGCATTGTGGGGCTCAGAAGAGAAGGAGCACTGTTTAGTTTTTTAACTCAAAAATTGGATGTAGTGGATACCATGACTAGAGAGCTCGTGATATGCCTAAACAGTCGAAACCCCCACAAGTGAACATTTTTTGGAAACTAGACTACTCAAGAAATTTATCTTAATGTGTGGTGAGCACCTTGAACCCACAAGTGCATTTCAGAAGTTACAAATTTGAACTGTGAAAATTAAAAATATTTTCTTCCTACAAAAATGTTTTAGCCCCATTTTTTTTCATTTTCACAAGGATAGCAAGAGAAAATGGACCCCAAAATTTGCTGTGCAATTTCACTTGAGCACACCAATACCCCATATGTGTTTGAAAACTACTTTTGAGGCACAGTGCAAAGGTCATAGAGGAAAAAGTGCCATATTGGAGTTCATATTTTGCTAGCAGAGGGATATAGTGAGTATCATGTTGCCTCCATCCTTAAAATTTCTAAGATAGCAGTCCATTACACGGTCAAGCAGCAGACATTGGGGACAACAAAGCTACAGACCAGCAGAGGGCAAAAACGACTCTCCATTGACCGGGTTGACCATCATCTTATTTTAATGTCACTCAGCAACTGCAGGATGACATCAAGTGACCTACAAAAGAAATGGCAAATGGCAGCTGGGGTGAAGTGCACAGCAAGAACAGTTCGTAACAGGCTCCTAGAGGCAGGTCTCAAGTCATGTAAAGCTAGAAAAAAGCCTTTCATCAATGAGAAGCAAAAGAGAGCCAGACTGAAGTTTGCCAAAGACCATAAGGATTGGACCATAGAGGACTGGAGTAAGGTAATCTTTTCTGATGAGTCTAATTTTCAGCTTTGTCCACCATCTGGTTGTCTAATGGTTAGGCGGAGATCTGGAGATCTGGAGAGGCGTGCAAGCCACAGTGTCTTGCAACCATTGTGAAATTTGGTGGAGGATCGGTGATGATCTGGGGATGCTTCAGCAAGGCTGGAATTGGGCAGATTAATCTTTGCAAAGGACGTACGAATCAAGCCGCATACAAGGTTATCCTGGAAAAACAGTTGATTCCTTCTGCTCAGGCAATGTTCCCCAACTCTGAGGACTGGTTTTTCCAGCAGGACAATGCGCCATTCCACACAGCTAAGTCAATCAATGTGAGGATTAAGGACCACCACATCAAATCTCTGTCATGGTCAGCCCATTCTCCAGACCTGAACCCCATTGAAAATCTCTGGAATGTAATCAAGAGGAAGATGGATAGTCACAAGGCATGAAACAAAGAACAGCTTAAATTTTTGTACCAAGAGTGGCATAACGTCACCCAAAAGCAGTGTGAAAGACTGGTGGAAAGCATGCCAAGACGCATGAAAGCTGTGATTAAAAATCATGGTTATTACACAAAATATTGATTTCTGATCTCTTCCTGAGTTAAAACATTAGTATTGTTGTTTCTAAATGATTATGAACTTGTTTTCTTAGCATTATTTGAGGTCTGCAAGCACTGCATTTTTTTGTTATTTTGACCATTTCTCATTTTCTGAAAATGCAAAATTTAGTGTTTGGAAATTTGAAGACATGTTGTCAGGAGTTTATAGAATAAAAGAGCAATTTACATTTTACTCAAAAATATACCTATAAAGAGAAATATCAGACAAACTGAAAATTTTGCAGTGGTCTCTTAATTTTTACCAGAGCTGTCTGTATTTTTATTCCTCTAAAATACAAAATAAATGTGTCATCTTTAATTTTAGGCCTTTTGGAGATCATTTCATCATCAACTTACTTAACTGTTCACAATTACAGTAATTTTCACCAGGAATTAGTCACCATCACCAATTCAGGAATTGATTTTTGGGAGGGTTTCATGCCATTCAGTGTATCGTAAAATTGATAAAGCAGTTTTATTATTTGGGTCAGTATGATTACAGCGATACCTCATTTATACTATTTTTTTTACGTTTTGGTGCTTTCACACAATAAAAACTATTTAATAGAAAAAAAGAATTATTTTTGCATTCTGAAAGCTATATACTTTTTATTTTTCCACTGATGTAGTTGTGTGGCAGCTTGTTTTCCAGTACAAAATTGTTTTCAGGGGTACCATTTTTATTTACATTCACCTTTTTGATCTTATTTCATTCTTTTTGTTCATCGGTACAATGAAAAAGCAGAGTTTTTTTACCTTTTTTTTTTTGACGGTGTTCACTGAAGAGGTTAACTAGTGTGACAATTTCATAAGTTGGGTCTTTCTGAATGCGGCAGTACCAAAATTTTATTTTTTTATTATTTTGTGATTTTCCCAAAAAATATTTTTACAATTTTTTTCACTTTTTCACTTAGTCTTTCTATGGGACTTTCACGTTCAGCATTCTGATCACAGTTCTAAAGCATTGCAATGCACTAACAAGCTTGCCAGCCTGGTGACCCGGATATTATCATAACGACCTTGTGTCACCATGGCAACAATTGGTGCCATTCGGTATGGAGAGGGAGCCCCCTTGCCCTATGAATGCTGTGATCAATATCTATTGAATACAAACACATGGGCCATGCACATTCAGTGAACAAGTCGGTAAGACAGTGTTCACACCACCAAGAGATTGGAACACAGAGAAACACAGTACAACAAATCTGAAAAAATACTCTGCTGTGAAAAAATTCCAACAATGAACAGATCTGTGTTCCGATCAATACCTATTGCAGCATTTTGGGGGTCAAATGGCTGGGAGCAGTGCGGGCACTGCTCCTGGTAGTGAGAGCCAGTTCTCAGCAATGATGTACATTGAACACCCAGTGGTGATCGCCGCACACAGCCTTCTGTGCACGGGTGATCGGCATTGCATATACATACTGCATTGGTCGCGAAGTCCTTCCATCCAAGACGTATATATATTTGAAAGGTCGCAAAGGGATTAATAAGGGTCAACTTGTGACAGTAACAAGGCATCCAGAAAATGACAGCGATTGTGGGGCATGTTTTTTCTGAAGTTATTAATACCAACTAAAAGTAGTCCAAGGAGTGACAAACAGTGAACTCAATGGGCACCTAGTACTTAATTAAAGAGCATGGGGAGCAAAGGCTTATTTCTGGGTCATATTTCTGTCCAGCCGCTTCACCGATGCCTCCATCTTGTGCCAGTCATTACACTGGCTACCTATTCGCTACAGGGTCCAGTATAAACTCATCTCTCTCACCCACAAAGCTCTCCACTGTTCTGCACCGCCTTATATCTCCTCTCTCATCTCTGTCTATCGCCCTACACGTGCCCTCCGTTCTACAAATGACCTAAGACTAACAACCCCCGTAATCCGAACCTCGCACCTCCGTCTCCAAGACTTCTCTCGTGCTGCTTCAGCTCTCTGGAATGCACTTCCCCAGACGATCAGACTGATACCTAGCCCTGACCTATTCAAGCGCGCTTTGAAAACCCATCTCTTCAAACAAGCCTACCACATCAACTACTCAGCAAGCTAACTTTGCCCTGTTCCCTCCTTCCAAATATTATTCTGAATCTGCACCCTACTATTCACCGGTCTCCACACCCTTCATGCACATGATAACTGCACTTGATACTTGTCTATTGCACTTAAACACATGGGCTGATGACCGGATCATGCAGCTTTATATGAAAATCCCTATTATAATTGCCAGACCTGAATTAACAAGCATTTCTCACCTACTGTGTCCCCCAATTTCCTTGTAGATTGTAAGCTTGCGAGCAGGGACCTCACTCCTAATGTCACTGTTTGAATTGTCTTAACTTGTATTGAATTTATTGTCTGTACATGTCCCCGCTTAACTGTAAAGTGCTGCGGAATATGTTGGCGCTATATAAATAAAAATTATTATTATTATTAAGGCTTCTGAAACCAAAATGCTGACTTATGATAGAAGAAGACACAATACAAATAATTGTTCCAAATATGCCAGCAACAAGATAGCATGGGGAATTTATTCTAATGTTCACAGCATGCAAAGTGAGAATTAGGTACAAACAAGTTAAGATTTTTACATACAGTATATATATATATATACAGGTGCGTCTCACAAAATCAGAATATCATCAAAAAGTTAATTTATTTCAGTTCTTCAAAACAAAAAGTAAAATTCACATATTATATAGCGTCATTACAAACAGAGTGATCTATTTCAAGTGTTTATTTCTGTTAATGTTGATGATTATGGCTTAAAGTCAATGAAAACGCAAACGTTATTATCTCAGTAAATTAGAAAATTTTATAACACCAACTTGAAAATTTATTTTAAAATCTGAAATGTTGGCCTACTGAAATGTATGTTCAGTAAATGCACTCAATACTTGGTCGGGTCTCCTTTTGCATCAATTACTGCATCAATGCAGCGTGGCATGGAGGTGATCAGCCTTTGGCATGGCTGAGGTGTTATGGAAGCCCAGTTTGCTTTCGTAGCAGCCTTCAGCTCGTCTGCATTGTTGGATCTGGTGTCTCTCATCTTCCTCTTGACAATACTCCATAGATTCTTTATGGGGTTAAGGTTAGGCGAGTTTGCTGGCCAATCAAGCACACCGATACTGTTGTTTTTAAACCAGGTATTGGTACTTCTGGCAGTGTAGACAGGTGACAAGTCCTGCTGAAGAATGAAATTTCCATCTCCATCACTGTGTCAAGCCACTCGTGACCAATAGACAATGTCAGAAGCGTCTTACCTGGGCCAAGGAGAAAAAAAACTGAACTGTTGCTCATTAGTCCAAGGTGTTGTTTTCAGATGAAAGTAAATTTTGCATTTCATTTGGAAATCAAGGTCAGTATAGCCGTCTACCAGGAAATTTTAACCCCTTACTGCCAGCTGACGGAATAGTATGTCAGCTGGCAGTATGCCCCGCTTTGAGGTGGGCTCCAGTGGTGAGCCCACCTCAAAGCTGTGACATGTCAGCTGTTTTTATCAGCTGACATGTGCCCGCAATAGGCGTGAGCGGAATTAAGTAGTTAAATGCTGCTGTCAAACTCTGACAGCGGGTATTTAACTCTGACAGCGGGTATTTAAATGCATTTCCGGATGTCGGTCCAGAAATATGCGCAGCGCCGACCCCGTTTTGTGAACGGGGGTCATCGCTGCATTGCCATCACAACCAGAGGTCTCCTCGAGACCTCTATGGTTGTTGATGGCAGATTGCTATGAGCGCCACCCTGTGGTTGGTGCTCATAGCAAGCCTGTAATTCTGCTGCATAGAGGTGATCTGAGCATCACCTCTATGTAGCAGAGGCGATCACACTATGGCAGCTTCTAGCCTCCTATGGAGGCTATTGAAACATGCAAAAAGTAAAAAAAAAGTGTTTAAGAACATAAAAAAATAAAAAAAACAAAGTTGAAATCACCCCACCTTTTGCCCCAATCAAAATAAAATAAAAAAATCAAACCTACACATATTTGGTATCACCGCATTCAGAATCACCCGATCTATCAATAAAAAAAAGAATTAACCTGATTGCTAAACGGCGTAGTGATAAAAAAATCAAAAAGCCTGAATTACGTTTTTTGCTCGCCACGACATTGCATTTAAAATGCAATAATGGGCAATCAAAAGAATGTATCTCCACAAATGTGATATCATTAAAAACGTCAGCTTGGCACGCAAAAAATAAGCACTCACCCGATCCGAGATCACGAAAAATGGAGATGCTACGAGTATCGGAAAATGGCGCAATTTTTTTTTTTTTTAGCAAATTTTGGCATTTTTTTTTCACCACTTAGATAAAAGAGAACCTAGACATGTTTGGTGTCTATGAACTCATAATGACCGGGAGAATCATAATGGTAGGTCAGTTTTAGTATGTAGTGAACCTAGCAAAAAAACAAACAAAAAACAAGTGTGGGATTGCACTTTTTTTGCAATTTCACAGCACTTGGAATTTTTTTCCCATTTTCGAGTACAAGACATGGTAAAACCAATGATGTCGTTCAAAAGTACAACTCGTCCCGCAAAAAAATAAGCTCTCATATGGCCATACTGACGGAAAAATAAAAAAGTTATGGCTCTGGAAAGGGGAGCGAAAAACGAACTGAACTTGACTGAACAGATGAGGATTAGATGTAGAAGGCTCAAAGTCTGGGTCTGCAGCAGTTTCATTTTCTACTGACATTGTTAGTTCATCTTCGTCATCCTCCATTGTCCATACTTTGGGTGGCTTTGGAGCACAAAGACTTTCACTGTGTGGCACTGGTCTTATGGCTGAAGGAAGATTAGGATATTTTATTGATTTCTTGTTCTTTGCTGAATATCCTGTTACATTTGTAAGGCAGAAGTAGCAATCTGTTACATGATCTCTCTGCTCTCTCCATATCATTGGGACAGTGAACGGCATTGAAGGTCGTGATCCATTCAGCCATGCTCTATGTATGCTCTAAGTATGTCAGTATTGTCTTTTGATTCCTCCCCTGCCCAGGAGATGTGGTGTGCTCTGTCAGCCGAATGACTCACAGTGCCTGCACAGAATTCACATAAGTGCTTGCCTATGTACAGATGAGTGATTTATGTTATTTCAGTGGAAAATTCAGAATATCCTGTTTCAGAAAAAGTTCATATATGAGTTTTTAGAATTATAACAGCATATTATAATGTTTCGTATAATTTCTCAAAAACCTTACGTGATAGGAAAAATCTGGTCATTTCTGAAATCAGCATGAAAAATCTATCAGGAACACTCAAAATTGTCCGAGGGACAAAACCTTGGTAACACAGTGTAATCTTTTCATAAAACAATGATATTAATCAAAACTACAGCAAGCAGCCCAGTAAGTGGCATCATTGTAATCAAGGTCTCAGCTCTCATACTGATCTCAATATTTAGGGAACATTTTCTCGTAAAATGGACATACACTAATCTGACGTTTGGGCTGTTAATTCCTCTCTATCATCTGATACATATGCATGCTTCATTTCACTAACCATGCATGTGTTCTAATGGGTAGAAGGGAGTTGACAACTATACCCCTCATTTTCCATGAGAACAAATGATCAAGTGCATTGAATTTTAGAATGCTTGATTTTTTTTTACCCACCAACATAGTGTGAAAAAATAATGCACAGTAAATGAATGGTCTGCCGAGCTAAAATCTGATCAGAGGCGTTCAGCTTTTTCTAGTAAAATTTGAAGGACCAATCTAGTCTGCATAATTTAAAGCTCCATAACCCCAAATGCATTATTTTTTTAAGAAGACCTTTATCTGCCATGTTGCAAAAATAATAATGGTATAATTTCAAGTATCCAAACCTGGGTGTAACTCACATCTTTGCTCCTGTATATCTGTGTATCTGGGGTTTTCTAAGTGTATCTGCACACATTGCAGATTTGCCTGCAGAATTTTCTGCACAGAATCTGCATCTCTTGGCAGAAAAAGCAGGTAAAAATCCACGCATTTTGATGCATTTTTTCCATGCGGATTTGTATGCATTTTTCTAAGATAAATAAAGATCTATTATTTATAAAAAAAAAAAAGAGTTGTGATGTAATTTCTTTATCCAACCTCTTATTTTGCATACTCCATTGAAGAATAATGTTTACACACAGATAGATAGATAGATAGATAGATAGATAGATAGATAGATAGATAGATAGATCTATAGATAGATCTATGGAAATATAGATATATAATACGAAGGCTGATGTTTATTAATGAACAATGTTTAATTTTGAAAAAAAGGGAAAAAAATGACGTGGGCTCCCGTGCAATTTTCTGCACCAGAGAGAGAAAGCTGACGACTGGGGGCAGATACTACTAGCCTAGGCAGGGACTATGGTTATTGGTCCCCCCTGGCTACAAACATCTCCCCATAGCCACCCCAGAAATGGCACATCTGTACGATGCGACAATTTGGCACTTAGCCTCTTTCTTCCCATTGCCCTGTAGTGGTGGCATATGGGGTATTAAGGGGTTAATGTCACCTTTGTATTGTAAGGTGACAACAAGCCCGGTTAGTAATGGAGAGGTGTCAATAAGACACCTATCCATTACTAATCCTATAGGTGTTAAGGGTTAAATAAACACAGCCAGAAAAATGTATTTTAATGAAATAAAACACTACACAATTTTGCCATATTTATTAGACACTTAATCCATGTGACACCCTTGATCTCCTGAAAAAAACTAAAATAAACAAATATTCCCTGTTCTGACATAATCCATTTAATAACGAGTGTCCCACGACGATCTCCCCTATAGAGCTGTCATCAGGAGATATTACCTCTTTACAGGGCCTCCAGTGACACACTGACAGGAGACAATGGCTGCTACAGTGCATGACTGAAGATGCTACCTGAGTTCATCCTCTCACTTTACGGCAGTGCTGCATGAGAATTAAGCACCCGTTACACACTGCGATATCGCTAGCAATATCGTTGTAAAGTCACCGATTTTGTGACGTTGCAGCGATATTGCTAGCGATATCGCTGCATGTGATACTTACCTCCGACCGGCTCCCCCGCTGGTAATCGCTGGTCGCGCGAGAAGCTCCTGGATCACTCCTCATCGTCAGCTTCCTGCCGCGCTTCCTGCTGTGACGACGAGCGACGCGTGGAGCCGGGCGGTAGGACGCAGGATCGCCTGGTGTGACAGGTAAGTAGCGACCCCCGTCCCCAGCGATGTCGCTGGTGAGATCTGCCTGAGTGGCAGCTCACTAGCGACCACCTAGCGATGCACCAGCGATCCTGACCGCGTCATATCGCTGGTCGGGATTGCTGGTCCATCGCTAGGTGTAACGGTACCCTTAGGGTTAGGGGACCTCTTTCCCGGTGGTGGAGGGATACATCGCGGAGGATTACCTCCGCAAGTCAGTTCATCGCGGGAGCCCCTGTAGAGCAGTGACATCCCCGATGTCAGTGTTCTATATGGGAGATTGTCGTGGGACACTCGTTATTAACTGGACTACGGTGGAAAGGTTAGTATAGATTGGTTTATTATTTTTATTTTTATTACAGGAGTTCGAGGGCTTCGGGGACTAGGTGATTGGTGAGTATGTACTCTGTTATATGTTGTATGTACTGTCTGTAATGTATGATATATGTATCTACTGTATGCTCTGTATGTTTTACTATTGAACACATGCATTGTCTGATGGGACTACTATCCCATCATCGGCAATGCTATCTCTGTGAGCATTCATAGTCGGATGGGAGCAGAAGTCACATCAGACAATGGCTGCTTACACAGACCCGCAAATACCAGCACACACACAGGGACACATACACACATACACGCAGACCCCCGCACACACAGACACGCACACAGTCTCCACCCACACTCCGCACACAGACTTCCCTCCTCCCGATCTGCAGCGTTTCTAGCACCCACATCCACACCAAATCCGCAGATCTTTTTAACATCTGCGGTTTTGCTGTGGATGAGCCTGACTCAATGGAAGTCAATAGGTGCAGAAACACTGCAGAGCCACAAAAAGAATTGACATGCTGCGGAAAAAAAATGCTGCAAATCTGTGCAGATTTTTCCACAGCATGTGCCCAACTAATCTCCATTTCTCATACTATAACATTGGCTGTGCACTACAGTGCGGATTTGATGTGAATCCGTGCGGCCAGAAATGCTGCGGATCCGCATCTAAATCTGCAACATGTGCACATAGCCTAACTAATCCACATCGACATAATTTTTGAGAATGACAAATACAGTATTACTACCAAACTGTGTAGTGAACACACAATAGATATCTCCTGCATCTGCCTAGCAGTGCCTGCTATATAAAGTAGAGTTGGACTTTTGAATGCAGAGGGTAATTCAATTTTCTTTTTTCTGCTTGTCATATGTAATTAAAGCTGTGACATTACAAAATGATTACTGACCCTTGGCTGGTCTTTCTGTACAAAATCTTCACCTAAAAATGGGACTGGAATATCCAAAGATCAAATAATAATTATTTTGAATCATATTTAAAAATGTCATAAATTATTAAACAGAACTGAATAAACAGAAAGCCACCTAGTAGATTTGCTATGACCTTGCAGGTTTATTTGATCTCCTGTGAAATATGCAGTGGGCAATCAACACAAAGCGACCCTAGTGTCCAAAGTAAAAATTTGACCATACATAACTAATGTATGGTAGATGAACCAAGGCCCTTTTTTTGAAAGCTATTGTAGATGTTCCTTTGTTCTGAAGCCCCAGTTGCCTGTCTGTAAATTATCCACCAGAATCGCCAACATCCCTATTAATTACATGCTTAAAGGGAATCTGTCACCACATTTGACCTATCTAAACAATTAATATGGGCATACAGATTATAGACTGCGGAAAAAAGTCCTCCCTGTGTGCCTCATATCAGATACCTTGTTGCTGAGAAATCATCTTTTATCACTTTATATAATTGACCTCTTCCATAATATGGGGAGGGCGCTGCTTGGAAGATAACTCTGCCTCCAGAGCTTATTTTAAATATAGGAAGAACTTACCAGTGTGATGTGTAATGGCCGCTCTCTGCTATCCTGATCTCACTGCAGAGCTGTGTGTGATTATAACTGATGCATCTGCAGGTTCTTCTCAGCTTCCATCTCACAGGCAGAAGAGAGAGAAGCAAAAAATGTGTTTGCAAGGAGATACAGGAAACATAGTAACATAGTAAGAGAGTAACATAGTTATTAAGGTTGAAGGAAGACTTTAAGTCCATCTAGTTCAACCCATATCCTATCCTAACATGTTGATCCAGAGGAAGGCAAAAAAAACCCATGTGGCAAACAGTAAGCTTCACATTGGGGAAAAAAATTCCTTCCCGACTCCACATACGGCAATCAGACTAGCTCCCTGGATCAACGCAATATTAAGGAAACTAGTGTATATACCCTGTAATATTATACTTTTCAAGAAAGGCATCCAGTCCCTTCTTAAATTTTATTAGGGAATCACTCATTATAACATCATATGGCAGAGAGTTCCATAGTCTCACTGCTCTTACAGTAAAGAATCCGCGTCTGTGAGTATGCTTAAACCTTCCTCCAGACGTAGAGGATGCTCCCTTGTCCCCGTCACAGGTCTAAGAGTAAAAAGATCATTAGAATGGTCTTTGAACTGTCCCCGCATATATTTATACATTGTAATAAGATCACCCCTAAGCCTTCGATTTTCCAAACTAAATAACCCCAAGTGTAATAACCTGTCTTGGAATTGCAGACCCCCCAGCTCCCTAATAACCTTGGTCGCTCTTCTCTGCACCCGCTCCAGTTCAGCTATGTCTTTCTTATACACCGGAGACCAGAACTGTACATAGTATTCTAAGTGTGGTCGCACTAGTGACTTATATAGAGGTAAAATTATGTTCTCCTCATGAGCATCTATGCCTCTTTTAATGCATCCCATTATTTTATTTGCCTTTGCAGCAGCTGCCCGACACTGGCCACTAAATGTGAGTTTGTCGTCCACCCATACACCCAGGTCTTTTTCAGTGACAGTTTTGCCCAGTGTTTTACAATTAAGCACATAATTATACATCTTGTTCGTTCTACCCAAGTGCATGACCTTACATTTATCCCCATTAAAGCTCATTTGCCATTTATCAGCCCAAGCTTCTAGTTTACATAAATCCTCCTGTGATATAAAATTGTCCTCCTCTGTATTGATTACCCTGCAGAGTTTAGTGTCATCTGCAAATATTGAAATTCTACTCTCTATGCCCCCCACAAGGTCATTAATAAATATACTAAAAAGAAGCGGGCCCAAAACTGACCCCTGCTAACCGTGACCCAGTCCGAGTATGCTCCATTAATAACCACCCTTTGTTTCCTATCCCTGAGCCAGCTCTTAACCCACCAACACATATTTTTCCCTATCCTACTCCTCTTTGGTCAGACCTCATCTGGAATATTGTGTCCAGTTTTGGGCACCACATTTTAAAAAAGACATCAACAAACTGGAGCAAGTTCAGAAAAGAGCGACCAGAATGGTGACCGGTCTGCAAACCCTGTCTTAAGAGGAAAGGTTGCAGGATTTGGGAATGTTTAGTTTGCAAAAGAGAAGACTGAGAGGAGACTTAATAGCTGTCTACAAATATCTAAAGGGCTGTCACATTGTAGAAGGATCAACTTTATTCTCATTTGCACAAGGAAAGACTAGAAGCAATGGGATGAAACTGAATGGGAGGAGACACAGATTAGATATTAGAAAAAACTTTTTGACAGTTAGAGTGATCAATGAGTGGAACAGGCTGCCACGAGAAGTGGTGAGTTCTCCTTCAATGGAAGTCTTCAAACAGAGGCTGGACAGACATCTGACTGGGATGATTTAGCGAATCCTGCTTTGAGCAGGGGGTTGGACCAGATGGCCCAGGAGGTCCCTTCCAACTCTACGATTCTATGATTCTATGATTCTATGATCCCCATTGTTCTCATTTTATGTATCAACCTTTTGTGTGGCACCATATCAAAAGCTTTTGAAAAGTCCATGTACACCACGTCCACTGCATTCCCTTGGTCCAGTCCTGAACTTAACTCATCATAAAAGCTTATCAGATTAGTCTGACAGGAACGGTCCCTTGTAAACCCATGTTGATATTGGGTCATGAGGTTATTCTTCTCCAGATACTCCAGTATAGTATCTCTTAGAAAACCCTCCAAGATTTTACCCACAGTTGAGGTTAAACTTACTGGCCTATAATTTCCAAGTTCAGTTTTTGTCCCCTTTTTGAATATTGGCACCACATTTGCCATATGCCAGTCCTGTGGTACAGACCCTGTTATTATGGAATCTTTAAAGATTAAAAATAATGGTCTATCTATGACTGTGCTTAATTCCTGCAGTACTCGGGGGTGTATCCCATCCGGGCCCGGGGATTTGTCAATTTTAGTGATTTTTAGACGCCGCCGTACCTCCTGCTGGGTTAAGCAGGTGACATTTAATGGAGAATTTTTATCCCTGATCATGTTATCCGTCATGGGATTTTCTTGTGTAAATACTGTTGAAAAAAAGTCATTCAGCATATTGGCTAAATACAAATCCCTGGCCATAGCATGATGGACATTAAATTACTTGTATTAAAAGGTAACTTCAAGTCTCAGAGAGAAAGAAGAATCTCAGAGTACAAATTTATAAAAACTTTCCAAACATTCAGTGCAGGAAAGAATGTGTCGCATGGATTTATGCCTTTTTACATCAATTAAGGAATTTGCTCTTTAGACCTTCTGGGGTCATCACAACACAAAACCAGACAGAGGGCAATAAAACCTTCACACTGCTTATCTCTGAACTGCTCCAATTTTTATGCTTATCACTCCCCCATAATGACTATTCCACTTCACATCACTTGTCTTAGCTATTTGGGTTATTTCTGTGCTGTCTTTTGTATAAATATGTTATCCTTCAGATTCTGTATTAGTCTAGCCTGATGAAGAGACCTGCGTAGTCTCGAAAGCTTGCAACTTGTTACCATCTTTTCAGTTAGCCATTAAAAGGTATCAACCATTGAGGACTCTCAATTCTAAATATTCTTTGCAAGCAGACAAATTTAATTTCTCCTGTTCTTTGTTAGTTACTTGTCTCACACTGGTAAGTGCTCTGTCATGTAAAATAATCTCTGGAGGCAGAGTCATCTTCCTGGTACCATGCTCCCACAAGAGATTGCGGTGAATTTACCTAACTAAATGTCCCAGGGGCTCACTATCCCCTTTCACCGGCACCTCGCCTCTACCACTGTGTGCATGCCAATTCACCTCCACATGAAATTGGCATACTTAGGCCAGTTACACACTAGCGCTTGTATCTGCAGCATAGGGCTGCATACTTCTTCCCTTAAGATCTGCCTACTTCCGCATGCGTCCTGTGTACCTATATTTAACATTGTGTATGCAGGGATATGCGTTGTATGTGGATGCATTCCCGTGCATCATTTTGACGTTCCCTCTGAACGCAATTTTGAGGGGAGGAGTGATGTAATGAGATCCCCAGCCTATTGATTTCTATAGATCAGTTAGCTGCTCACCTTCCTCCTCCTCGCCTTCTGCTCTTGACCTGTTATCAGTCCTGCAAAATCACATTCTCCAGCCCCCAACATAAGCAATTTCTACAGTTCAAATAATCACTGCACTCACTTTACAAAAATGTTTGCTTGTTCAAAGATCTTATATTCTCTATATGGAATCATAGTGAAAACAGCGTAAACTTCAGGACAAGAACTGGCAGTCCGTTAATGTGTCAAAGTAGCAGGATGAAACTCAACAGTAGGATTAAGCTACTGAACCAGAAATGTCACTCAAGTACGACTGCCCCCTCCTCCTAGCAATAAGGAACTGAAAAGTTTTGCTGCAGTGTGTTGCTGAAGACACTAGTTCAGAATAGCTCAGCAGCATGAGACACAATTAACTGTCTTCCGATGGCCCAAGGAAAACAAAGACACTGAGGTTGTCTGTGCAGGTCCATCAGAATGTGAGAGGAGATAGGACATCTCAGACTTTCTAACTATGCTGTGAATAGAGAAGTCTCAGATTGTGGAAACCATACCGTGGACAGACCAACTAGAGCAGATCTTTGAGAAGATAGAAATGATGATCGCAGCTTTCAAATAATTACATAGCTATATAGGTTGAAAAAGAGACCTAGGTCCATCAAACTTTCTCCACAAGTTATACATTCTCTTATCATGATTATTTTAACCCACCATACCATTAATGGTGAGAAAAGCATCCAGCCCATTTTACATGCTGTTATAGTGTCTGGCATTATTACTACCTCTTGTGGTCGGCATTCCACAGTCTGACTGCTCTAACTGTAAAGAACTATTACTATTTAGCTGTCGGAATCACCTTTCCTCCTACTATTTAGTGGTCCCTGGACAGATCATTACTTTATACTTGAGAAACATTAAGTTTTTCTTTTAGGCTATGTGCACACGTTGCGGAATTGCCGCGTAAATTTCCACGGGAATTCCGCAACTCCCTGCCGCGGGAAATATGCTAGAATTCCGCATGCGTAATCCCCACGTATTTCCCACGATAAGCTAGCATTTTGCAAGCATGATTAGCTTGCAGAATGCTAGCATTTTCCAAGTGATCTGTAGCATCTCTTGGAAAACTGATTGGCAGGTTGGTCACGCTGGTCAAACATAGTGTTTGACTAGTCTGACCAACTTTTTACTATTGAGGCTGCCTATGCGGCATCAATAGTAAAAAGATATAAAGTTAAAAATAATTTAAAAAATGGTGTTTTTCTCACCTTCCGGCATCCCACGCAGCGTTCCCGATCCTCGCAATGCTCCCGCAAGTCCCGTTCCCAGCGATGCCTTGTGACAATGACCTTTGATAACCGCTATGGTATCGCGAGACCGTTACTTCATCAAAGGTCATTGTCGCAAGGCATCACTGGGAACGAAACTTGGCGGGAGCATCGCTGAGGCCTGGGAACACTGCGGGGGCCGCCAGAAGGTGAGAATATCACCATTTTTTATTTTAATTCTTTTTTTTACAGGGATATAGTACCCAAAGCCTGTAAGAGAATCTCCTCTCCTCCAGGCCCTGGGTACCATCCACACATTTTCTGCTTACTTTGTGCATGGTGGGCACAGCCACATGCGGAAAGTAAGCGGAACAATGCATTTCTATGCGTGCGGAATCTTCGCGATTCCGCACAAAGAATGAGCAGGCTGCGTATTTTTCTGTGATGCGATTTTGCGACTTTAATACGCAGCATTAGCACAGCATGTGCAGAATGCCATTGAATACAATGGGTTGCTTATTTTATGCATTTTCACAGCGTTTTCGCGGCAAAAAAAAGTGGCAAAAAACCATAAAATCCGTGGGAATTCCGGATGTGTGCACATAGCCTTAATATTTAAAAACGTATCTAGCAATATTTTCCTGGGTCAATAAGATAAATTATATAACAAAAATAGTGGAGGAACTAAGATGGTCTTTGGAGGGATATAAATATATATGTAATTTATATGTAAATATATAATTTATTTTATGAAGTATTCCTGCTAATTTATATTTCATTAATGTCATGAAGCCTATGTCCCATCCCCTGATGACACCGCTAGCACGGTGAAACATGATGGGGGGATACTGGTGCTGAAGTTTGTTGTCCTATTCTGCCAATATGTATTAGTATATCGGGTGCTATACACATTCTAAATATAAATGAGCAGGAACACTGCATAAAATAATTGCAGACTTCTGAGACAGGTTAGGGACAAAACTTTTCATACCCTTTGTATATTCTTTATTTTAAATTAATAGAAATAAAAGTTACATTTTATGGTCTTCTAGTGAGGGCTTATTTGGGGTTCTCCACAATTTGGAAATTAAGATAAATGATAGGATATTTTTTAAAAATTTTGATTTGAGCTTTATTATTCCATTTAGTGATTTTTTTTATGGAAGCACTGCTACTACCAAAGTGATCATGATTATATCAAAGTTTTCTGCCGGTTAGATAATGATTAGAGTTATTGGATCAGATCATAGTGACATGCAGGGATTATCTCTACAATGCAGTTTTAGTTAGAACATAGTGAAAAATCGGTGAATGCAAAAGCTGTCGTAGAAATAGGAGAAAAAGACAGATTAAGTCATTAAGTCCATTTTTAATAGGTTACTGTAATTTTAGGTAACTTGTTAGGATAAGATGTTATTTGTATGCACATGAGGAATAAAACTATTGCTGGCTATTACATGACTTGAATTTGGCATTTTCACCAGTTTTCCCTCTGCATGGTCTATATCTTAATTTTCACTTGACTGAGCTGGTGGGTGAAATCTAGCTGCACAGCACACAATGAGGGATTCCTTGCTCCTCACTCCTTAGTTAGCAAACAGAGAGAAGTAGTAGCAGCATGGAAAAAATATACAGTAGTGAACAGAGTAGAATCAAAATCTGAAGTAAATTACTTGTTACAGAGCTCAGCACAATCTTTCTGTGTCTCCTTCTGCTGGTTTTCTCACTCTGATCCTCACCCTACCTCCCCCGTACCATTTCCATAGTGTACAATAGGAGGTGTAACCTCACACCTCAATGTGCTGGAAGACTTTCTGTAAGTAAGGAGAGGCAAGAAGTGGTTCATAAGGGCCCCGTCACACATAGCGATCTCGCTAGCGAGATCGCTGCTGAGTCACAAGTTTTGTGACACAACAGCGATCTCACCAGCGAGATCACTGTGTGTGACAGCGATCAGCGACCGGCCCCCTGCCGGTATCGCTGATCGCTGCAAGAAGCCTCTGGACATTTCTTTCATCGCTGATCTCCCGCTGGCCAGCACGCATCGCTGCGTGTGACAGGTGGGAGACCAGCGATCAGCTGGTAACTAACGTACACATCGGGTATCGAAGGGACGCGCGTCCCTTAGATACCCGATGTGTACGTTAGTTACCAGTGCGCTGATGCAGGGAGCTGGTAACTAACGTACACATCGGGTATCCTTGTATACCCGATGTGTACGTTAGTTACCAGCTGCCTGCATCAGCGCACTGGTAACTAACACGAACAGAGCGATGCCGCGCGCTCGGCGTCGCTGTGCTGATCGCTGGTGAAACTGTCTGTGTGACAGCTCACCAGCGATCACATAGCGACTTACCAGCGATCCTGACACGTTGATATCGTGTGACTCCAGCTTAAGTGAGCAAGGAGACAGATATATTTTACTGAGTAATGCTCAGCTACACAAGCAAAGTTCATCACACCTGGCTTGAATGGAAATTAACAAAATGTAGCCTTGTGATAAAAGCTGTTTGGGGGGGGAAAGGGAACACAAAATAAACAGCTCTGATTGGCGGTAATAATAATACCTCTGGTCACTGAGCCGCGGTTCTCAAATAACGGCGTGAGCCCACAGATGTGACACAGGTGCATTACCTGTGTGTGAACAGCGCCCTATACAAGGCACTTTTGTGCAATATAAGAGTAAGCCGTCACCCCTCCATGAACTGGTAGGCTGTGAGTGGTTGTCTCATCAGTATTCTGCATCTGTGTTGCCGCCATCTTTACTATATGTGTTTGCTGCATCCTGAGACTGCACTAGTTCTGAGACCTGGAAGGTAAATACTACTGCCGCGTTTTTTCTCTATTGATTCTTGAGTTTTTGAAGGATTCTTAAGTTCTATTTTTGTGGCTTTCCTATTAAGTTTTTGAACCTAGCCTGAGCATTGACTGTTAGAGTGGGCCTCAAGAGACAGTTCTACTAGAGACCCTAGGCATCTTAGTCCGACACTGACCATAAACAGTATACCACTTTTCCCTTATATTTCTGGGTAAATAAGGTTGTCAGGTTGTCAAAGGGAGTCTGTCCGCAGAAAATGACTGTTCAAACTAAACACGGAGGCTCGGTGCTCCATTGGCAAGGCCAAAAGTGTTAAGGGCTGGTGGAACGCACCAAAAATAAAGATGGTGTTTAGGTGCGTTTGCAGTCCGTGGTCCACCATGCAGAGGTATTAACTACTGCTCAGTAATGGCGGACGTTATATGACGGTATAATAGAGGGACACATGGGGTTAACCTCACCCAGTGTGTACAGAGGCAGACTCTGTTACCTCACAGAGCCGCACTACCGCCAAATATGAATGCCGTAGCCTGTTTATACTCACAGAGCTCGGCAGTGTGAGTGCTAGTGTATAGACACAGGACTCTGACCCTGAGACACTGGGTCCGAGTCCCTCTAGACACACTAGTGCTCGGCACCGCAGCTGCGGTGCCAGCAAGATAATAGCTGGAGTATTAGCGTACTCTGGCGGACGCCACTAACCTCCCTGACTAGGGCAAGGAAAGCGTATGACTTGCGCACAGCGCCGCACTGGCAGTTGCAGCTACTTACTGCGGTACTGAGTTACCTTGTGCTGAATGGCACAATATGGCGCTAAGAAAAGTGCTGTGACTTGGAGCACAGTGGCGCAAGACAATGCCACTAGTAGGCGCTGACTCTAACACGAGTGTCCTACACACATACACAACCAGAGGGAGCTAGTCTTAATGAGTCAGTCACCTGTACACATGCATCCATCATCTCACACACACAATAATCAATAAGAGTCTATACTAGCGCATGGCCATTTATAGCAGCGTCCTTACGGGACCTTCCTGATGGTCCAATCCGAGCTGCTTGAGGACCTGAGCATGTGACCTCCGAACTCCAATGAGAGGTCGTCCCACGGGCATGCTCAGTAGGCTGCAAAAAGGACTTAGACTCTGGAGCTGCTCGATGCTGGCTAGTGTGGATTGCTAAAGCTGAACCCGAGGTGGCAGCAACAACCAACCTGACAGCACTTGCCTGAGCAAGGTGGTGGGATTGACACCTTTGCTGAGCAGCCTTCTCTGTGGCTGGAACAGAATGGGAGACTGCAGAAGGCAAGGCTTGGGCTTCCTCCTGTTCAGAGGCAGGAACCCAATGCCTAACAAAATGTTTTAGTGGATATATCCAACTTCTTGCTCTGCAGCCCCATATCCCTCATTGACAGCTCTGGCTTTGCAGGAGCCAGAGAAGGGTAAATCTACATGGAAAAGATGCAGGTGGGACGTTGCACTGAACTGCGTGATCACACCCAGGTTGTACCGATCACATGTGTTTGGCTTTGGCAATCATTTTCTGCTGCCAGACTTCTTTTAGAGCCTTTGCTTTAGGCAAAATACGAGGTCATCCAGCCCTCGGTTCAAGTATACTAACGGAAATTGCTTCGCAAATGACATATCCATTTGTTTGAACGCTTTAAAGAATCTTTAAAAAAAATCAGATTTGGTGATGTTTAAAAAAATTACATATTAAAGTGATTGCAAGCGATTTCCGTTATTTTTTTTTGTTGTTGGACAGACATTTTGACAATGAGTTGATCACAGCGTGTTCCTGCTGGGATTCTCCACTGCAATCTGTGCGGAACCTGTCTACAAGTATTTAATTTCCCTATAGCACCACCACTAGGGAAATGAAATATTACATAGTTTCCATGTTAATCAATGGACTTTCTGTGTAATGCACATACATGCCGGTTTGGAGGGAGAGACTGTAACTGCTCTCCATTCCTACTAATAGATGAGAACCCTGTACAAAGATTTTCTCTATTAATAACCCTGACAGAGTTTATGGAATTTACAGAGTTTATTTTTTTTTACCAACCAGACTCTAGTCTTTGTTTCAGATAACAAACATCAATCCATTTGCATCCCACAACTATAAAGCCAGATAAAATTGAAATATTTACATTTCCCCCCCCTTTGATTATATTTTCACTAGGAAAGTATTGCATTTTTCTCAGCAGATGATTAAGTTGTGAATCATCAACCTTTAGCTTAAAGAAAAATGAATAACATTGCTCGGAAATAATTTCCTCCTCATCATTTGCTACGGATGGCATTGGGGTATTTCCAGCAAATAAACAGATTTCTGTTGTTTATTCAAAGAACCAATACAATTGTCTCCAAGAAAGTGATCCATCAGTAAATGCCATATATATCTATGTGCCTCGTCCTGATTAATATACATAAACACTGCGGTCCAAATAATAGAAGGAAAACTATACCTAAATACATACAGTATTAGTGAATAGTTAGAGTAAAGATATTAATTTTAGCAGGATCTGCCAACTATCCTACGTGTATGGTGGGCTCCCTGGTGGCTCCATACAGGTGACAACGTGGTAAGGAAGGATGGGACATGATAAATTTCAATACCTTACCCTTTTGCTATCAGGGGAAATAAGCCACCTCCAGATATGTCTTGCAGCACCTAATTCCACTATTTCCAATTTTGCATGTCTATGGGGAAGTGAGGAAGATTCAGCTGACCACTATCTAAGGGACATAGGAACCTTAAGTTGATGTCTGTCTACCTAAAGGGAATCTGTTAGCACAAACTCACACCCAAACTATTTGTATGCACATGTAGCTCTATCAAAGACAAGTCCAGCAATACCTTTACACGACCAGTCTTTTCCTCCATTACGGAGCTTTAATTGATATGCAAACGCAGGATGTTGATCTGAAACCTGTGTCACTCCAGCTCTATTCCCCACACAGGGTGGTGTCCTCCTACTTGATTGATGGCTCCTTTGAAGTCACACAGCACATAGTCAGAACTTAACATGTAAGGATTTATAGAAACTAGTATGAGGAGGGCACCGCCTGTGCTCAGCAGTGCCCGATGTAGTTTGGTACTGTTCCTAGCTACCCAACAACAATAAAGAAAAACACAAGATTTTTCAAACAGTTGCTTTACTTACAGGGCTTCCAACATGGAGGAGTAATACTTGTAACTGCAAATCAACTTTCAGACATCACTCTTGGTGAAGTGTGGTGCTCCAGGAAATGTGCCACCACCTGCAAATTGTCGCCGCTTGCCCACCGATCTCAGGGAGGTCCACGTTTTCACACATGGTATTCAGAGTGGTTTTCACTATCCTTCATGCACAGAGCAAGTGCCATTCTGTTTCTTACACATGGCAGCTACAACAGGCACCAAAACCCCTCACTTGACCTCAGGATGGTCCTATCCTAGTTTCTGTCTCTTAATAGACTAGGGTCTTACTTCACTCCTCACATTCAATCCTGTTACTGCCTATTCCCAGCTGCTGAGACTTCCTTGTGGAGAAGCCATAGCACTGCAACTAATATCACTCTAGTTGGACCACCAACATGGCTCCTATCGGTTCATATAATAATCATTTTTGTGGAAACTGGTGAGTCTACATTTCCCATTGCATCGGCACAAATTGATAGCTATGCCATATTTGCCTCTGCGGTGCGCATTAGTCTCTGAAGTAATCCGACTACCACTGCTTCCAAGACCAAAAAACAGACTCCTCCTTCTGGTCATCCGTCAGTCACAGGTGTCCCCATCCTGACATCACATCATCATTACCATTAGGGCAGTGAGCCCAAACACGGAAATGCCAACATGACAGTGTTTTACAAGGGGACGATTCAAACCTTGAAAATGCAGGAAACAACATGTATGATTGACTATTTTCTGAACTCAGGGTAACCTCATCTATAAAGGATACCTCAGACAGAATGAATCAGAGCCTGTATTCACAATAGCAGTCCGCTTTATTGTTCTCTGAAATGCTCCGGCCCCAGCCAGCTGTTCCCAGCACTCCTAAAGGTGATTGAGAGGTCTCTCCTCAAGGATATACGTTCCATTGGTGCAACCTGTGCAGCCGCACCGGGGCCCAAAAGGTAAAGGGCCCTCTACCACTCCCAAACAAAATCATAAGGTGTTAATGATGGCAATGATATTCTAGAAATCAAATGCACCGTGGTTACCGTGTAGTAAAGGCTATAAAGTGCCGCAAAAAACAACTAATATATATATATATATATATACACATCCACAGTTTGTAGCATATCAGCTGGACAAAGTAAGAACCAATTGTCAGTATTAATTCAAAAAAGGGGGAAGGCAAAAGGTTGAAAGGACAATCAAAAGTCCATATTTATGAATATAATTACTTCATTAAGTACAAAAAACAAGCATAGAGAGCCAAGGGTTAAAATACGACACACATGTGCAGCCTTACATGCAGGGGACACATGGGAAAATATGGGCATATCATATCATGAAAGTTACAGCGTTTTAGAAGGTAAAGAGAGTGTAAGAAATCCACAGTGAGATATCAGGGTGAGACAACCACACACAATGATCAATGTTAATAAAGTATACACTATCATATGATCAATCATTACCTGGATTAGTTCACCCACATAGGCCCAGTGGTACACCCGTCCACCCCAACGCACGTTTCGGATTGACTCCTTCTTCAGGGGACACTCCCAAACAAAGTGTAATTAATTATGAGGAGCTATTGGACTGCAAAGAACCCACATATTGTTCTTGTACAGAGGCCTTCTTCTGTTAGTGCCTGCTCCTGTCTCTTGATATGGAAGAGACCTGTCACTCACCTGCAGTGGCGCTGGGAGAAGCCAGCCGGGGGCAGAGTCAGACTAGACTAGTCACCGGCTGGAAAAATATGCCAAGATCGTATAGCCAGGCTCTGATTTACTGCCCGCGGTTTCGGCAGTGTGACTCAGCTGACAGGTTCACTTTAACTCAATTTTCCTCCTCTATACACTATTAGAAAGAAACAATAGATGAAGTGACCATGGCAGCTAATCAGTTGCTGTTTTCATTTACCAACAATGACATTTAAAGAGACTCTACCTCCGATACAAGAAGTAGAAACAAGAAAGGTTTGTTTAATGACACCATAAAGTGACCATATTCATCAATAACACAAGGTACATATTCCAAGTAGACCGATGATGTATTAGTCCAATATGGACTTCAAAAATTTTCGTGAATGGAATGTCATGGACGGGCAATGAGAAATAAATGGATAAAAGTCACATGGAATATGAAATGGCCATCGTGGACCAAAACATTGCCTATCTATATGCTATGCCCATTTTCTCATTGAAGAGAAAGGACATTAATTTTGGATGGAATATTCACTACTATGCACTCAGTTATGGTATGCCGCCAACAAGAACACCAAACCTGCTCTGCTCTTAGTTTTTGTGGGTATATGGACGCGCTTTACATGTACCATTGTATTGGAAAGTAATCCCACCAAGCACCGGACACCTGGTGGGTGGTACTGCTGTTTTTTTAACATTTTACCAAAATCTGATTTGTTGCTGTCGGCAACTATATTACTTTTGTCACATTTTGATAAATCCCGTCCAATGACAAAGGATAGGGGTATATAAACATGTCCATTATCAGACTGGGGTGGCAAGGGCCCACCAGTAACAATGACTCTGGGGGGCCCAATGTTCAACTACATGCAAATATTACATTACCCTTTTTCAAAAATGTACCTCTGCTTCTACTGTATATATTAATAAACTAGGTAGTTTGTTAGATCGTTGATGATATGTTGCTTTTGTCTGTACATAGTGAATCAAATGTAGTGGGACATGTAGAGGATATGCAGCTTACTCCTGAAAAAGGGGCCCACCGGGGGATTTACCCACTCCTCCGTTGACCAGTCCAAGCCTGAACATGTCTTCCTTCACCCACTCCTCCGTTGACCAGTCCAAGCCTGAACATGTCTTCCTCCATGATCACTACCACTCGCAATCCTCCCCACTTTTGGCGAGCCACCAAATCATCCTCAGGCATAGACAAACGTGATATCGTCTAACACTCTCCTGTAAGTTTCAGGCTTTAGGTCACTGTCTCTTTAAGCGTTCATCACACAAACTTTTGAAGGACTTTACAACAATCCTCCACAGCGCTCAGTAAAACTTGTACAATTGTACCTTCGGGAGAGAGGGAAGGGTTTTGGCAAGAAACTTTCGGCAGATGTAAAAGTAAA